>NC_134700.1:234462587-234817587 GCF_043290135.1 Rhipicephalus microplus
CGCATGGCTTGGAGCTGCTCTGTCACGAATCAGCAAATGTTCAGCAGGTGCACTTCACCACCTTAATTTTTCAGGCTGCCCCGCTGCGGTGGTCTAGTGGCTAAGGTACTCGGCTGCTGACCCGCAGGTCGCGGGTTCGATTCCCGGCTGCGGCGGCTGCATTTCCGATGGAGGCGGAAATGTTGTAGGCCCGTGTACTCAGATTTGGGTGCACGTTAAAGAACCCCAGGTGGTCGAAATTTCCGGAGCCCTCCACTACGGCGTCTCTCATAATCAAATGGTGGTTTTGAGACGTTAAACCCCACAAATCAATCAATTTTTCAGGCTGACCAGTTCCAATAGTGCCACGAAGTTCATAATGGTCCGTTCTTTTATTCAAAACAAAACCGAAACACAGCCACAAGTGAGCCCGCAAGCACGAAGACTAAACTTGTGTACTACCCATCATTCCCATGGTGGCTGAACGATCGAAGCGCCAGAGTTGATTTTAGGAAACTCTATGCTTAAACTCACCCGTGAAATAGTCGCATCACAATGTCACACTCGCTTTGCCGTGTTGCCCGTATTCCTGTTTTTTACGCCCACTGCATTATTTAACGCAGTTGGCTTCCCGATTGTCTAATGAGATCAACGAGGCCGCGCAGTCGTCGCATCGGCTTGCTTGGGCCGGCAGGTCGTGAATGCACTCGCGAACAACGTTGCTGCTTGCTGCGGTTTGAAGAGGGCACGCTCGATCGCCGGTGGTCTCTGGAGCGAGGCGCAAGCAAACATTTTTTTTTTCTCCCTCGGACGATTGCGGTTAACGGTTCGAGGGTGGATGAAGAGGCATCGTCCCGTTTTGCAACGAAAGCTGCACGCAGCGCCGCGGTGATGGCCGGCGGGCGTCCTTGCCCTATGGCGGCACCTGTGCCCGCACTCGTATCGGGTCTCCGCAGCAGTAGCAGCAGTTGTGAGAACACAAATAAGGCAGTCCCGCGCGCCACTTGCAGTCCCTCGCCCTTTCCCGATCTCCCGGCGGCACACGAAAGGGTTCATGGTCGCCGTGAGCGGCTCGTAACCTACATCTCTCTGCGCGTTGCGAACTGCGATAGCGAGAGGGGTGGAAGAAAGAAAGCCGCAACAAACATACCTCGCTGGGTTCGGTGTTTTTTGGGAGAGAGAGTGTGCGCGTGGGTCCAAGCACGGCGGTATCCCAGTTTACGGGTCGCCTCTGTTGATCTCCCCTTATCTTCCGCTTCGGGTGCTGTGTGCGCGTTACGCAAATATACCTCCGTCGCTTTGTGTATAAGCGCGCGTTTACCCACCAGCGACGCGCGTGCTGCATATGCACGGCGTCGGGTACCGGTCGGTGTTGGTGCAAATGGGTCAGGGTTTCCCGTCGGCTCTCCGTTCGCAGGAATGTTGACGGCAGCCACCGGGGCGCGCAACTACTCTCTCGACGTTTCGCTGCCGAAGGGGGAAGGGGAGACGCAGTGCCGCGCAGGCGGTTGCCCTTCACCTCTATTCGTTGCCGCCGCGAGCGGCAACGAACCAGAGACCAACCAGTACACATCGTAGTGAATGAGTAACAGCGTTAACGAAGAACGCTCCTCTCGAAGGGGCAGAAGACTGTAAACACGCATTATACGTTCACTTGAGTTTGAGCTCGAGTTCGGGAAGCCCGTGTTACCTGCCAAATAATGCATGGTGACGGCTGGATTCGGCGCCAACGTGTGGTCTTGCATTAAATAACGAGCCCTAGACATCCCCACGGCTGCGGGAACAGGCACTTCTTTCTGCTGCAAGTTCAACGAATGCCGTAGACTCTGATGAAGTCGCGTACATGTGTAATGGATGGACGCGAGCGTCGATGCCGCCAGCGAACTAGACGACGCCTACGTAAGCGAGAGGAATGCGCGGCGGGCACTCTCGTATTATTAATTGGCTTACCGGCGCAGCGTTCCGGCTGCTTTCGGGGAGACTGCGCATCTTCGAACCAATCGCGAGTGCGCAACCGCATGCAACTGTAAAGTCTCTGGAGAATAAGCGTGTCGGGGTCACGGGGACCTTGGCGTTCGCGTGGCGCTGCACACTGGGTTGCACGACAGCGGTTGCGTCGGGTTGATTTGTTGGACGTCGAGTGTCTGTGGCAGGGCACCGCACACAGAGAAGGAAGGTGCGTGCATCGGACAGGCATGCATGCCCACGCTTTCGAGCTCAGCAGGAGCGGCCGTGTGGTGGAAGCGATTTATATTCATGACACACACATGTACCGAACAAGCGCCACTGCCTCGCTTCGGGGGGGCACGCCACGTATGCTTTCCCTCGAGCCCCGTTTAAAAAAATGCACTCTCGGCGTTCTTCATCCGTCAAACAACCGTCGCAGAAGCGGAAAAGAAACATAAGCTCTTGTAGATTGGCAAGAGAGGCGAGCGTGTTCGGCTGGTTGCGAGTAGAACGCGTTGTCGGCTTGAGCAGTGGGGGAGGGCATGCGTAAACGATGTCCGATGCAATTGCCAGCCGTCGTCCTTGTACCGCGTGCGTCACTCCAGTGCTTCGCGGCCGTCGCTCGTCTTCTCTGATGGCGGGAAGAGGGCCCCGTAGCTTGCTCGAGGCGGTAGTCACGTGGTGGGTACCCCGAAAACCGCCGCCTGCATAATTGGCGCTTTCCTTAATTGCCTTTAGCACTGACGTTGCTTCGAAGGTCCGCATGCAATTCAACCTTCGCTGCGGAAATCTTCCTGGCGTATCTGATGAGTTACTGATGGATATCACGGCGTTGCTTTCAAGAGTCGTTGTTGTTGATTGATTTTTGACGGACGACATGATTCGAGAGAGCGTTCACTGTATAGGTTGGCGGTGATGAATCACAGACAGAGTTAGCATGGAGTCGTCTCTCCAGTACCTTTCAAGACATATACAGTACCGATGTCTTGAACCATGGCTAACTTTCGTGAAGTAAACCTTTCCTGGCAGGCAAAAGAGAACAAAAGAAGGGGGGAAGGGCGCAGTTACGTGTAAGAATTTCTCTGGTAAGTGCTGCCCCGAAACTGGTCTTGCTAATTACCTCCTGGAAAGTTAATCAGCTCAATTTCTCAATTTTCGTCACAACCATGCGCTTGCTGCGTTTTTCCGTACGGAAGTATTTACTGTGTACACGCTTAAGTGCTGTCCATGCGACTATACTATGGTACTCTTGTGTCTTAGAACTTACTTATTTTGGAATGGTGCATGCCGTAGCAGCCCGAGTATACATCAGCCACACTCTAAAAAGTTTTCTTTAGGAACTACGCAGTTACCCCGAAAAGGGTTCTTTTGCTCCTTCGAAAGCCGAAATGTGTGCAAAAAATTGCACACGGCGCGGCAAGGAGGGACACTTGCCTCCGTTAGGAGTAAAGCGGCCGTTTATTGGAGTAACTTCAGGAATGTTCGCGCCATGTGCAAACTACCCATCGATGCCTACACAAGCCTGTTTCCTTTCAGACGGTGCCGTAGCGTGGTGTGGTGTAGTGGTTAGTGTACGCGCATGCTGGCTTGAATAGTCGTGAGTTCGAATCCCATGTGTTTGTTAAGCAAATTTCCTAGATTTATTGCTGAATGTGATGCTTGCACATCGATTGTACATGTAATCAAATGCCCTCACGCACTTCGAAAGGCTGGTTAAGTCAACCAAAACCCGCATATTTCTTTGGCGCAAAATACCTGTTGCTCTTTTGAGGAGTAACTGTGACAGCGTAATTACTTCTTCGCAGCTACTCCCAAAATGGTGCAATAGGTGTGACAGGTTGTTTGCTCCTCTAAAGGAGCAACCTCTATGCCCTTCTTCCTCCTTCCTATAGTGCAGTGCGTGAGTCGCTCACCTCTCTCCCTTACGTTTTAGCCAACTCGGCTTTCGGACCTCGCAATGGTATCTCAAGTCCCAAGGTGTGTGTACCATGCACCTGCCACCAACTCAGACAGTGGCTAAAGAAAGGAGAGAAAGGAAAACGGGAGTCTAGCCACACTCCTCCCCACCCTCCTCTACCCGGAGCTCGCAGATCCAGCAGACCACGGCATTTGTTTTCCCGTATCTTGGCACATCTTTTTCACCGCAGCCTCGATTATCCACGTTATACCACCTGCCGGGCGCCCCGGGCACATCTTTTCCACTGTTTGTGTAGCCGTGCCTTCTGACACTATCGTTTCTATCATTTTTTTTCCCCCATTGGGAGGCAGCTCGGTCCAGTGGTTCGGATGACCAGCTCTTGCCGGTGATAGGGCCTCCAGGACGGCTAGGGGCCCAAACGCGGTTGAATATAGTCCTCGTAGGTAACGTGGATCAGTCCAGGTCGCGGGTTCGAATCCCGGCTGCGGCGACTGCATTTCCGATGGAGGCGGAAATGTTGTAGGCCCGTGTGCTCAGATTTGGGTGCACGTTAAAGAACCCCAGGTGGTCGAAATTTCCGGAGCCCTCCACTACGGCGTCTCTCATAATCATATAATGGTTTTGGGACGTTAAACCCCGCATATCTATCTATCTATCAGTCCAGGCATCTGTGGGTGTATACGTGCGTCTGCAGACTCGTACAGGTGCGCCAAGACGACGTGGCCGCGCGACCGCCCCGCGGGCCTGGTTCGGCGCGCGCCGTGTACGCGCTGTCGTGGCCTACTTGGGCCGTCGGCTCGCTACGCGCGGTCTGACCCACATGCGCTGGTGGCGGGGAGAGCGGGTCCCGCCGCCGCTCGTTTTTCGCCTCGGCTGTGCGCGCGCATGCCGAGCGAATGGGCCCCGCGGCGGCCTGACCTCAAACGCGCCTTGCTAAGAGTGCGTGCGTTCTTGCCTGCGTGTAGAGCTAGCAGTGTACTCGCTACACGTCGTTTATGCACGCGGGCCTCGCTGGCTAGCCGCGTATGCTAAGAGAGCTGTTCTCGGAACGCTGTACTCTCGCTCTCTAAAAGAGCGACGACGTGTGTCCTTCGAATCGAGTTTACACTTAACCCCTTCCTCGATGAAAGGCTGCGGGGTCTAATGCAGAAAGGCTGCCAACGATGGCTACTGTAAATCGTGAAACAAACGATCCAGGCTGGACCGTTTGTCTGGGAAAGCAAATAGCCATCTCTTCTTCGCTGAGGTTTGCCTTCTGCCGAAACAGCCATGTCGAATGGAAAACTTGGATGATTAGCCTATATATCGCCTATACCGAAACAGCCAAGGGTCCATGCAAGGCACTCGCGAAACTTCCAGGCAAAACGACCTCGGCCTCATTATCAGGCGCAGTTCGTTGTTCGGTATCTAATAAATATTTGATGCTGTCATCACAGTAAACTTCCTCGTCTAATTCACGCACCGTTATAAAACGTGAGCTGTTTTGTCTGTGCCTTCAACGTATACATTCATTTATGCGTTCTCGTTCGGGATTCTCGAACGATAGGTTTTCTTCTCGTATTAGTAAATACCAGAGCAAAAAATGTGTGGCGCCGTGTTTTTGTTAAATAGCAAGAAATTACATTTCGATTTAGAGGCACATATTTAGCAATATATTGCGAGAATATTTTCAACTGTCTTCTATGTTCTCCGCATCGATGCCAGGAAATGGACCCTTTGAAAAATAGTGGGACATCTTTCTCGAAATGCACTCTACACCCGATATATTCCGGTTGCGTTTCAGCTAAAAAAAATTTGACAACTGACAGATATGCGGCTAGGGTGCTACGTTTGCATTCGTGTATTACATTTCTATCGTGTATTTACTGCAAGGGAGGAAGAGAAGCCGAATAAGCTCCTCTTTTTCTGCCGTTCATATCTTGTACATCTGTACGTTTATTAATAAAGGCTATATATACCGTAACGTTTTATTTATTCTATACGTGCACTGCAAGTAAGAAAAAGAAAATGACTAAAAGGTGTAGGGAGGTCAGTCTTTTTGGGGACTAACTGCAAGAGGATAAACAGTTAGTCCTTTAATGATTAACTGCAAGAGGACTAAGGGTTGCCTCTGAGAGGACTAATGATTACGCCTGCAAGGACTAACAGCTGGTTTTCAGAAATGGTCACTAAAAGAGCTAATGTTACTTTCGCAAAGACTGTCATATGCTGCATGCCGCTACTTCGCTAGCTCGCACAAGTGCAACGCCTGAGTTGCACTCTTGAAGAAGAAAAGTCCGCCTGTCAAAACGCCAGCGCTGGCGACATCCGGTGTTCACGAATTCTCATCTCACCACCATGCATCTTCCCCTGAACTGCCTAACAAGTGTGGAGCCATGCAGATGTCTACGTCACATCGCGGTGGATGAGCGTAAGAAGGACGTATAAAACGTAAACATGCATGTCTTATAAAAACGCGAGCAGATGCAAGTCAGCGTTGCTTTAATATATAGCGTCGTGTCTGCTATAGCCGCTGTGTCCTCGGTTGCAGGGCAACATTACGTGAGCAGCCACTTTCGAGGGAGAAAGCGAAGTAGGAGAAAGTGAGGGAAGGGAACGGGGCCCCCTTGGCCTCGTTACGGCGTGCCCTGCCTTCCCTAAAATGGCAACAGCTCGCCGTACCCGGCGGCTATTTCCGCGCCGGCGTTCCTCCGGGACCTTTGCGAACTCCCGCGGGCGCCCCACCCCGAAGCGCGCCGCTTATGTAGTGTGCGATCCTGCTCACAAGCGCCTTCCGGCAAGGGTTCCGCGGCGGAAGTGCTCCCACTGAGTCTTGCACGCGCGTTTCGTTTTTAATGCGGGTACGGATTTTCAGACGGGAACGTGATCGAAAAGGTTATTTTTCTCAAATGAGCTGAATGTGGAGAAGCCTCGGGTGAAAAGGCATGGCATTTTTTTCTGTAATGCTACTGCGCAGGACACGGGTTGCTCCAGTGTACGGTTAAGCGCTGCCGAAAAACGCCAATCTGGATGTGTTCAGATATATACGCTGGTCAACGATGTCCTTGAGATCAAGATCGGCGTAATCGTTGCTTTTACCTAAAGCCTAAAGGTAACCTAACTCATGTGAGAATCGACAGTGTGCCCGATATCGTACAGCTAATCTTTACGCAGCATGTCCTTCTGCCTCTCGCTATTTTTCTCTCGCGGTTCTCAATACGAAAACAGCCTGAGTCTTCCTAAAACCTCTCGTTACTCGTTCCGCTTCGTTGCCACCTACTTCCCGTCACAATTGTGAAACGACAGCTGCTCTTCACATTCAAGGTCAACATGCGCAACTCTTGTCCGAAATGGCTTGCTAAACCCCCGAGGCGTGAACGGCCATGGATCGCCTCCCTGTCAAAAGAGCAGGTGCGCGCGCGGTGTCGCAACGCCCGAGGCACGACACCCGCGGAAGCGTGACCGCTCTGACGTCGTACTGGCCCGCATGCGCCGCTCGCACGCGCGTGTGATGCTTACGGCGTTCTCCTGTACCGATGCCTTCTTTCAGCTCTGATGCGACCTAACGGCCGTCCTGGAACGCGCGTTGAAGGCCGGTGCATGATTCGCGACGCGTCATCGCCGTCAGGCGCTTGGCCAACCGCCGCCGTGTCATAGAAGCCACCACGCCTCTGAGGAGGTGTCGGTCGTCCGGGGATGGAGGGACGCGATGGAATTAGGTAACCCCTTCATGCCCCCGGAGTGACGATGTGCTGCCTTCGCGCGCGCTGGTCACGCACGGACGGCCGCGGAAGAGGGAACCGGAAGCGACGGGGCGTCAGGGAGAGGGCAGAAGGAATGCCTTAGCGGTAAAAGTTCTTTCTAGCGTGTGCGGAAGTCGTCCATTGAGGGTCGAAGGTGGGCGAGCATTTGGTGAGGGAAAGGCTAATGGGACGCTTGCCTCTGGAAAGCGCGGTCTTTCGGGCGGGAGGGGCTGGGTTCGTTCCTTCATCGCTATTTCATTTTTTCCGGCTTGGAGCGGACCGCCCGATGAGGAATTCGAGCGTCGTGGTGGGCAATAAAAAAAAAAAAAAAAAGCTGACGAATGGAGTGCCTGGCGTGTTTTGCCTCTGGAGCGAGCAGAGAGGCGGCAGGGGGTTAGTGCTTAGCTGGAAGGGTCGTGTTTGCTGTGCCCCGAGGCCCGCTGGGAGAAAGCTGCTGCCGCAGGAACCGGGCGGCCAAGGTCGTCCTGCTTCCTCGGCGTTTTCGTGTACACGAGGCGAAAGCGAAACGCTCGCTCCACGCTGGGAGAGACCCGACGGGGAAAGGCTTCGTAGAGCAGCCATGCCTACCGCGCCATATGCCGTCGTGTCCTACTTCAGCATGTAGGTGCTGCTGGGAAGGATCCATGCAGGCGGCTGGCTGCTTTCCTTCCAAAAGCGTGCCACGTTGCTTTTTCTCTTTTTCTTTGCCCCAAACGTACCTTCGATGATCCTTTTCTCTCGCGCGAGGAAGAAAAAAAAGAAACTTGAATAAATGAAAACGTGATCGCCGACTATGTCGTCCGGTGATCGGCGGGATAAGCGCGGGGATACGTTGCTGCCGGTTTTACGTAACGGTGTCAGTCGGTCGTGCGTGCCGGCGAACGGTCCCCTGTCTGGTGGAGCTCGAATTGGTTCATGATCAGTCGTGCAGCAGGAAGCCTCGCTCGCTCCGTTTGGCACTTGGTGTCGGTCGCGATTCCGCTGTGCGCTGGAAGGATTCGGGGAGGAAAAAATATAAGCGGCGTCGACTTTGGGTCCCGTGTAGTTGTTATTCCATATACAATCTTTGAAGCCCACTGGGCCATGGCACTTGCCAAGGAAAAGCATTGGCATTTTATATAGACACGATCTGCGAAGGCAGTTGATGCGCGTAATGAAATAGCGCCGACTGGTGTCTCTGTTTCGGAAGAACTGTTGTATTATGGAGTTTATTCAAGACTAAAGATGGCGTTAAATAGGTGCGCGCCGAAAGGCAGAGCTCGTAGACCGCGCATGCGCTCTTTGTTGTTCGATAACTTTTGTAGTGTCTTCTTCAGTAACGACAGTACAAACAACAATAAATAAATAAATAGATAAAAGAACTACGTTGATCAACGAAACGAAGCAACGCGTCATTGGTCTGCGTGTGCATTGTCTGCAGATACTTGCATGGTTATTACCTACTCCGACAAATTATAAATCATATCTAGATGCCGAGATAAGCTATGGCCTGAGTGCATTGGAAAATGCGCCTGTTGAGGATTCTGCCATTGGGCCTGCGGAACAGAGCGTTTGACGTCTTACCCCGTATTGTTGACCAGGACTCTTAAACAATGGGGCAATTATTCTAAGATTGTTCATAACGAATCATTTAGGCTAATGCCGATGTTGTCTACATCATTAACGAAGGGCAACTTACGAATGCCAGATTGCGCTTGCTCAAGGAAAGATCTGCGAATACGGCCCAACATTTTTTTTTACCCCTTGCACCCCCGTTTAGAGCAAACACGCATAATTTTGATGCCAGTTATCACCCGTTGGTGCAGCCAACGGAAGGGCTGCGGGCTTTGCTGTAAGTCACAGAATACTGACGTCAAGCGTACTATTAGGGCATGTTGAATGGTATCGTTGTTTCTCTTCAACGTTTCTACCGACCCTACCAACTGAGTCTACCAACCCGTCACGGTGGTCTATTGTGGCTAAGGCATTCTGCTGCTGACTCGCAGGTCGCGGGATCGAATCCCTGCGCGGCGGCCGCATTTTCGATTGAGGCGAAATTGCTTGAAGCCCGTGCGCTTAGATTCAGGAGTACTTTAAAGAACCCCATGCTATGGTGGTGTCAGGACGTTAAACCTCAACAATTATTATTATTAACGATGCCTACAAAGATCAGCACTTCCGTAACGGCTGCTGAGCATATTTATGCACCTTTACTGCGTACAGTGTGTCTTTCAATGTCGATTATTCGCAGGATGTATGGATGAAAAACTTTTATTGGGGTTTTGAAGGATTCCACCCCCGTTTTATAGGGTAGGATCGTGGGCCGCTCACACGTTGGGACGGGGAGGCCCAGCCTCACCGCCGCATCATGGGCCTTCTGGACAGCCTTGAGTTGTTGTATGAGAACCGAACTCGTGAGCATTAAATGAAAGGAGTTCTCAGAAAATTCTTCATTAAAAAAAAAACAATTCTCGCTAACATGTGTGGTCATCGAGACTCCATTAGCGTATGCGACATCGCTCAGTATGCGACACTCGCCCTTGCATTTTTCACTTATGTTCCGTGTTTCAAGCGTACTGTCCTGCCAAAGCTGGAAGAATTGCGCCTACAGATTATCAATTCAAAGTTTCATAGTGTCGTTTCCTAGCGTTCCCGATCTCTTTTGCGTAGGAACACTATACTAATCCGACGCCTCTACCTTAGGAGGTGTCGTGATTATGTGCATGGCAGCTGCTGAGAAAGACCTTCTGACCTAGCTTGCTGCCTTTGTCGCATCTCGACATGTCTGAGAGGTGGGATATGCGAACTGCTGCAAATGCTTAGTTCGCAACATCGTCGGAAGCCGCGACGACCACTGTCGCTTTCATCGAGCGTGCCTCCTCATGAGGATGGAAGTACTCTCTCGACGCGCCTTTTTCTGCTATTTCTGAAGGACCAGCAGCAGTGGCGCGCGACGCGTCTTGGCCCGGCGACCCGCTTGGGAATTAATCCCTTTCGAAGGCGAAGAGTGTGCGGAGAGAGAGTGAAGGCGAGCGCGGCGGTGCGCGACCGAGACGCCCTTTCGTTTTGCCTTACCCTTCCCGTTTTTTTATCTGTTTTTTTTTTCTCATCTTTCTCTCTCTGTTGCGCGCGAGCGAGCGGCGCATGCGCCTCTGTGGCGTGGCCTTTTTCGGGAGGCCTTGAAACGGCGGGAGAGCATTGGCTCTCTTTCCCCCTTCCACCAGCATCAGCAGGGGGAGAGAGCCGCGTTGCGTCACCGGCCTCCCGGATTCGTTCGTGCCTGTGTGTACGTTGTGTTGGCTGCGCTAGGTTCGCGCCTGCGCCGCCGCCAAGCGGCCGCTGCCCGTGGCAACAGATGAGAGCGGAGGAGAGCCGCCTTTCATTTTGCTGCCATCGCCAGGACGCCGGCGCCACGTGGCTGACGGTGGCGCTCGGGCGACACGCTGCGTCCGTTCGCGGAGGCTCCGAGCGCTGAATCGGGCCTCGACGCCATGACATTGTTACAGCGCGCTCACAGCCGTGTTTTTGCTTGCGATGTACTTTATTATGGACATCGTTGAATTCCGTCGTACTTTCGAATTGCGTGATGGTGGCATTTCGAGCCAATCGGAAGGGCCGTAGCAGTTCAGAGAGCCAATCAAGACAGACAGGGCGGCGAATTCGACAACGTGGTTGAATTGTACCACTCTTCCCTAAGGAGGAGTTTGCAGTGTATTCGAAGCCGTGGTTGGGGTGTAGGCTATTGTAGTTCTAGTTCAATTTTTGCGGAAAAGCCCCGGGTAGCCGAAGGTTGATAAGCATGTGTGATTCTGATTAACGTTTCATCATTGTATTCCAGTTCTGCGTGGGCAACGAGGAAGCACAAATCTGGGCAAAGGGTCTCGCCACCGCTCTTGATGAGTATAGTTAAATTGTGCCCTGCCCGAATTCTGAAGTCCATTTGCCAAGATTCAGTAGAAGACGTTCTTCATCTAAAACTGTGTGTTGGCGATATTTGGATCTCATTTCTACCCAATACATTTTCGTCCATGTTTTTATTGCATGTACAGAGGGGAAAAAAAGAAGGAAGAAAGGAAGTTGCCCAGTCTTCACTGCATGCGACAGCTGCAATCATAAAAACTGTTTGTGTGGCATTACGTTAATGGACGTTGTGAAGGATGCTAATGCTGACGGATTTCTGCTGATCAGCATATTCATATCTCTCCGAACCGATTTATTCATTTCAACATGACATCCCTTTAAGCTCAGACGCCGTATGGAGGAGTGGCAGTAGTTAGCTGAAAGCAAGGCTCATATTAGCGGCTTATAGCTTGTACGTATACCTCTTGACGTTACCCTCTTACCGGATAGAATCTGCGCTTGCGCGGGTCTTTACGGAGCGTGAACCCTTACTTAACGTAAACTACCCGCCAGATCGGCTTGACGTTTGCGGCCCTATCTCGAAAATCCACCTTAGTTCGTCGGAACTCGTGATACTGCGGAGACTCCAGCGGTCGAATCATAATAGGCCGAAGAGCGAGCTCCAAGAGCCATTACACTGTTTCTAGAATGGCCTAGACCGTCGAACCCGTGAGCCCAGACAGACCTGGATAGGTGACGCCATCTAGCGGGGCTAAAATGAATCAGGCAATCACAAAATTGTTATTGAAGAAACATTCTGCATTGTACGTCTGGTGCAAAAACTGCGCAGCGGTCCTATTAATTATGAATGAGTTACTTTTTACAGTGAAAGCTATTATGACTCGGGTCACGCGCAATTGTCCGCCGCCGCCGGTGCCCGTAACCACATCGCGTGTAATTAGGAAAAATAATTACCACCAATGACACAGTAGGGCTCGCACCCGGGTCCGCTGGTTGTCAGCCCAGAATACTTCCATTGAACTACGCCGGTGCTTATGACTTGTTGGCAAACTTATCGGCAAACGTATTAACGTGATTGTATTCCTTGATGTCGAGAAAGCAACCGCGTTAATACGACTTATAAAGCGTTTCTAAACAGCGAAAGAGCAACCAATCGTCGCACAATGCGAATAGCGTAACGAGTGGGCCGTCAAATGCTCCAACCCATTACATAATATCGTTCTTGTTCCCCTATTAATTGTATTTGGGCTTACGTTAAAGAACCCCAGGTGGTCTAAATTTCCAGAGTCCTCCACTACGGCGTGTCTCATATTCATATAGTGGTTTTGGGACGTGAAACCCCACATATCAATCAGATCCCCTATTTAATGTGGCGCATACCCACATCAGCCATAATTCCTCATTGTCGTCAGCCACTGCATGAACAATTGGCACAAAATTCCTTACAAGTGTTTAGTGGATACTACGCTTCTCACAAGTGTTTAGCGGATACTACGCTTCTCAAAATAGTGACGAAAAATAGCATAACTAATGCCGGCCTACTACCAAAAAATTTTTTTTTATTAATTCCCTAGGGGATATCAAGGAAGTGTGCTTGCAGTAGCTACCAGATGAGTGCTTGAAAAGGCTCTGAAAGGCCGCTCGTCTAGCTTTGGCTATGACTGTGCTGCGCCTTCCGCGCAGGCTGGGCGTTTTTGAAATCATTTTCAGCTCAAAAACGTTACGCGTAGGGCAACGTGTTCATGACCATGGTTGCACGAAGTGTCACAAGATGTCGACACCATAGTGGCAGAAAGCTCGTATTTTTTCACTCGTCGGCGCATATACTATACACGATAAAAAGCGTCTCGTGATTTTGCCGCAGCTGTGATTCTATTCTATCTTAGTTAAATACAGTAGTTAGCAAAAACATTTATGGTTTGCATCAACTCCATGCTTGGGTGTGCTTTCCTGCCTACGGAATTACGTATGGTTGTTGTTGAATCAAGGGAACGACTGGAATTGGCGTCTCAATTCGAACTCATGCTTCGTTCCATAATGCGACGACGGCGATTGTGATGACGTTGCAACATTTCAAGCCTGCGAGTGCCAATTGACGTCTGCATCTGCACAGAACGCGCCGCTGGCAAGAGCAGCCTGTACATGTACTTTGTCGGAATCGATGCGATGTCTCCTCTCGATGAGCAGATGACGCGCAGGCCCACACGATTCGTATGGCATCGTAGCATTTGTTGCGGTGCATTCGTACTTCCTTCGTGATGGCAGACCCGCTTCAAAGGAGACTGCTTGTCGTAAAGGGAGCTCGTCTACTCAAAAAGCTTGAAATGGGCGCGTGCTTCGAGGTATCGCCGTTACGAAACGGCTTCTTCCCGATGACGCGTCAATGAAACGACCTTACTATTTCCGCTTGGCCGGTGCTCTGCGCTGACCTAATGGTTCCGGATCTCCATCTGGCTTCTGTGTATACGTGTGCGCACCCGTATTCTCTAACGAGTGCACTCGTTAGTAACTCCTTGTCTGGCATCGCGTTCGCAGCGTGTGAGGCTTCCAGCTGGCGCACAGCCATGGATGTAATCCTTTGTGAGCGGATGTGATCCTTTGAGCACGGAAAGGAGAGTTTGAAAGCAAGTGTTGCTTTTCTCCGCGGCTCCCCGCTGGCAAGTTATGCGAAGTTATCGCATTGGTTGGCCAAACAAACCCGAACTTCGAATCATTATGTGGTAAGACGCTGCGTGACTCCTTTACTATACCGGGTCGCCCGACGGGAATGAACGGGAAGTCCGGCGCTTGCATGAATCTGCGTAATTTTGCAACCTTGTGGCCAAACTCGCGCGGGTTCGTTGCCTTGAATACAAACTAGCTGCATTTCAGCGCGTTGCGCTGTCCGCTGTTCTGCCTGCGTCTGGCTACTTCCGCGTCCAGAAGCCAAAACCGTTAACTATCTACCGGTGTGCTCGTGGATCGTATGCAGACAAGTTACCACGTTGGTTACATATCTCCTAAAGTGCCTTTCTTTCTTTGTTAATGCGAAGTTGGGAATGTTGGCTCGCTGCGATGCTTCTGCCTTCTGAATCAAGTGGTGTGTTTTCCGTTACGTTGTTAAAAGCGAATCGAAATTGGCCTTGCGTGACACTTCGTTGTCACCTGGAGCGTTCCCTCTTTCTCCTGTTTTTATTTCCTAGTGCACTCCACAATTGCGTTTTTTTTTCGCACGTACAACAGATACTAAATGCTTGCAACGTCAAACGTATTCTCGATATGGCTGTCTTGCCCATAGCTAAAGCGAAGTGGGCGTTGCAGTGAAGTGAACCAACAGATGTTTTTTTTTTAATCGACTAGAGATGTCATTCTGATCAGTGCTGTAGGTCGCTTCCCGAAAAAAAAAATGTTAAATCGACATGAATTCCAGTGTGACCTTTAAGAGACACCTTTTCTAGCGCTTCCTCTAACAGAATGTGCTCTCATCGCACTGATGATAATGCGTGCCTCCTTTTCGGTTAGATAGCAGAGGTCACAGGGAGGCACACATTAATGTCTACCCAGGGTAGAAAGGAAGGTTATACGCTTTCATCGCTAGAACGACAGTTCGCTTCGATTACCTTAGGAGCCATGACACAGTTGCATTTATTTCGTACGCCGACTTAATGGCGATGCGTTGGTGCAAGCTTGCAGTATAGTGATCGTCGTGCGGGAACAACGAATAAGTCTTAATGGCGTCCGTCAGTCATCAAAACAGACGTGTTCTGCAAGCTTTGTCGGTTGCTTGTGCGCCTTCGTGTGCGAACTAGAAGTCATGCTATTCCCCGCGACCGGTTTGCAGGCCTTGGTTGTCCAGTTGCGAATATATATGATGATTGTTTGCGTTATATTATTCGCACGCTTTCACAGAACGCGTAGTTTCAGGGTTTATTTTGCCGTTCAGTGACTTGTTTTGTTTATGGGCTCCGTATTAGCAGTTCGGTGTTGTCGAGAGTCATGGATGAGGCTGAAGCCAGAAAACGTTTTTTTTTACTGGGAGAGGGTTCATACCCCCCTCTTTACGTATGTTCGTGCATGTGTTTGTGTGTGTGCTAACAATTGTACACATACAAATAGCAAAAAAAATTACGTGAATGTCGGTGTGGCGTTGTGTTGGGGAGAACCCTGGCTGCGCCACTGGTTTAGAAGTGGGTGTTTTAGCATGTTGCGCACGTTTTGCTGTGTCATGCGCCTTGCAAAGACCGTGCCATCGGAGTCGAGCACACCGCACAGCTTCAACGGCGTGACACAGAGAGTCTCTACAGGGAGAGAGAGGGGTGTTTTAATAAAGAGCAAGATATGTTTACCTGGCTATGCGCCTGACATAATACTCCAGGTGTTGGGCGATGATTATCATATATATATACTTACAAACACATAGAACGCACTATATCGGCGTCAAATGAAAACCGAACAGCGGCAAGCTTTGTCGACAATGTATTGCGCGCCGTCCCCTTATCACCGTTGAGAGGCGCGCGCATACTATTCGGCAGCTCTGCGCATATACGCATACCTGTCCGCGGTGATAGCCGGAGGCACGCACTATACCATGGCGAAGGCTTGCCACTGTTCAGGTTTCATTTGACGCTGATAGTACAGTCACGCAAACGTAGGCTAAACTGTTTATTCACAGAGTTGTTCAAACGTATCGCAGTCAACAATTGTTCAAGCTCATGAACGTAATTTGTAAGTCGCCTACGCGTGCAAAGCTTGTAACATGAACATAGCGCGTAACAAGAAACGAGCTTTCTTTTTGTTCAGTCGTGTCGAATCTAACCTTCACTCAGTTTAGTCTACCGATCTTTCGGCCTCGCACTTGCGTGTCTCGTACGGGCTGGCGGACCGCACTTTTCTTACATGGGCCGTCGAACCTATATATAATGACCGTTATAATTACGTTCAATTATACATGCGAGTCGAGAGCTGCGGGGCACCTTTCAGAAGCGGGGTACAGCTGTCGCACCCCTGGCGGCAGTCATTCTCTCCACTGCCAACGACGTCGCTCGATGTTCTCCAGATAACTTCCCCGTTGTCGAATGGTCCTGTCGTTAATGCCGCGGGCCAAAACAGCGCGCGTCCTTACCGTAATACCGAGTCTGCTATTACGGACAACTGCGAAGCGAGGCGGGCAGGCTTCCTGCTGGCGACCAGGTACATTCTCTCTCGGACGCGATGAGGGTCAGTCAGCGCGCAGCGGTGCTACGAAATGGGGCGCACGCGAAAGGAGGAAAGTGGTGCGTAAGTGGGCCGCTTACGAGCGGCCTCCATCATGCCGCAGTGACGTCATAAGCGGCCCGCCAACACAAAAGAAAGTGACTCGGTCCGTCCGCGATTTTGGTTCTTGCGTGGCGGCGTCCCTCTTGGTTCACGGACTGTGCGCGTGATTATGCAACGGGGTATTTTCACGGGGGGATTCTCTTTCGACGGGTTGGGGCGAATATTCTCCTTCTGATGGAAGTTTTCTTTCGTTTCGTCGCATTCATTAAGAGTTCTCTCTTCTCAGGTGGTCTCGGGCATGTTTTTGTGTATGTGTGGTTAAGTACACTTTAATGTCGTGGTGCTGACATTCGTAAAGACCAGAAAAAGAGCCCGAAATATTCGATGGCATCGGGAAGTGATGTTCGTCGTTTGAACGCGTTTCGCGACGTTGCAGTAACTTACGCTGGAATACTTGTGTATTATACGACAGGTCAGCGTATAACGTTCTGTCCCATTCTGAAGACCGAATGTAAGTTTGTCACGAGACAGGTGCTAGGAGCGGTGTCATCAGAATGCTAGTTTTTCCGCAAACTTTGCAAAGTTACCAGGAGTGAGTGGTTGCTGCAGCACTAACCGCTGCCGTCGTCAAAGTGTGTTCAACCTCGCTGCTGGTAAACCTTCCGCTAAGGACGTGGTATTGAGCACGTTACCGACGGTGATGTCACGTGTGTGGCTTGTATTTCCCAGAATTCCGTTGTGCGTGTTGGAATATGGGATACTATAATAAAGCGGTCTAAATATAGGCGGGCCAAATTCTGCATATTGATGATGACAATTAAAAAAAATAACATACGCCGTTTTAATTTTAATTCGTTTTTATTTGATCTGTCTCTATCCTCTTCCCCCCCCCCCCATTTCCCCACCGCTGCGTGGTGTAGCAAGTTAGTTACTACTACTAGGTTAACCTTATTGCCTCTTCTTTTTCATTCATTTCTCTCGCTCTCTCCTAAACTGACAGTGCTGTGCATGCTGCTCTGGTCGACGTATCCAGCGAACGCTGAGAACACGGTACCTTTTCTGGCCACCTAATTCGATAGGGCGCCGTCTTCTGCAAGAGGAAAACCTCGCCATTCTATGCTTTATTGATCGGGGCGGCGGGTCGTTGTTCATTCTGATGCCGGCGGCAGCAGCAGCATCAGCGGCGCACTGGAGCACGAGGAGGAAGACGTAGGAAATGCCCCGGTGGCCCGGTCGTTGCCGGGGCTGCGCGAAGCCCGTGCGCCAGGGAAAGCGGACGTCGTCGAGCGAGCGCAATCGCGCGGCCGGCGCCCTTGACTCCGTTGCCGGCGCGTATTTTTTTCCCTCTCGTCGTCCTCGCTAAGGTTAGTTTGTAGCAGCGCTCTCTCTAGCGAGCGTCCCTCTGTGTGCGTCTGTTTGAGCGCTGCCTGCCTGCGCGGTCCCCTCGCCGTCACTCCCGCGCACGCTTGGCTGCACCGGCGTGTCCCGGCAACGAGGCTCGGCTTGCGCTAAAGGTTGCGCCGGCATGCACCCCTCCTCAGGTTCTTTCTCCGAGTCTTCAGTTCCCTACATGGCGGAGCGCTTTGTAGCGATCTTTTAGCGCTGTGAATGAACATAGGTGTGGAAAAAGATGCGGCACTCACTCGTGGTATATATGTGAATCCTGTCGCGCTGTGAATGAACGTAGGTGTGGAAAAAGATGTGGCACTCACTCGTGGTGTATATATTTTGCCCTTAGGGCTTACTCGGGCTCACCCGAAATTTTCCTCGACGACCTAACTCCCTCGGAAGATGATCGAATATTACTCACCCCGACTCGCTCAGACTCACGGCTCCTTGCGAGTCCGAGTGTGTCAACTCCCGAACAAGCAGTGCTGCCAGATGGCCCCAAGACAAAAGCAATAGCCGTACCAGCAATACGTCCCTGGAGTTTCCGAAAGTCAGTAGATCAATCAAATATAACTTTGATGACATACGTTGCATCAATTATGAACTAGTATACTTGAATGAAATTATTATTTATATTAGTATACAAATTGTTGCATTTAATAAGTGTAATCATCAGAGCATCGTGATTTGTCACCGTTACGCAAATAGCATGGTGGCGGAGACCAAGAATGCATGCCCCAGATATTGGGCTAAAGCTTCGTATTTTGAAGGGTAGAAACCCTGCGACGCACGTTGTGTAAAGCCGCATACACGCGTTCCCCACTCGTTCGAACCTTGTACGCTCAAGTGCGTGGCCAATGTACTCGAACTTGCCTAAGGGAGCGCGGCTTTGTCGATTTTCGAGGCTGGGAATAACATTTGGGCAGACGCCGGCTGCGCATGAGAGGGTGTCAGAAGAGGATGCAGACCGTCGGGACCGGAAGAAAAGTCGAAAATATAGGACCTACTCCGTAGAAATCAGAAGATCTTTCTTTTCATCCGGTAATCGGCAGATAGCCAAGAAGATTTGATCTACTGAAAAAAAATCGGTATTTCAGCACTGCTCGTGAGTGAGTTTGCGGACCTATGGTTGCGGGCACTGCGAGTGGAGACGGGGAAATCTGGCAGAACTTATTTGCTGGACTGCGATGCGCGCCTCGTCCTGTTGAAAGACCGCGTCTTTGTACTCGCTGAAAACCGGCGCTCTCGACTCGCATTGTCAGGTGCGGTGTGCCCCGAGGGGTCCCTCCTCGCTGCGCTCGCCTGTGCTGGCTTTGCTGGGCAGTGCGTACACTGCCGGTGTCTTCTTGCGCCTGTCGCAGCAACACTTCGCGCCGTAGTTCGCGGAAAAACTGGAACTGCTCTCTCCGGACCGTTTTGTTGTCGCGGGCAGGGCGATTATCCTGGCGGAGGGGAGCATCGTTTTGCGCAGCGGATTTCCCTTCTTGGCCTTGAATACCCTGGAGATGGGCACAAAAGTGTGTTTCTAAATTGGACGGCGGCCGGAATGTCGTACATTCACACAGAGCCTTGCTCCCAGCAAAAGTAGCGCGTTCACCTTGCTTTTTCAACAGTTTGAACCACATGTTTCGCGAACGGCGGCCAGTTGGAGTTCAAGGTATCGTTACCAGAGAAAGGGTGGGTGGGAGGGGTGGTGGGTAGACAACAGCCAGACTCGTTTTCGCGTGTTCCGTCTTCTGAAGCATGCAACCTTCTTTGTTGCCGAGCCAGACGGACATCCTCCTAAATATAAGCGTTGGCCCGGTCTGCTTGGACATTTTGGCGACGTCGTTGATGACCTGAAAGGAGCCGAGTGACGGCAGGTCACGGATCAATCTCAACCTAGACCCTTGTCAAAAATCTGAAAATACAGAAAACTGGTCTAAAAATAAGAAGAAATGCACACTGACGCGTAGCTCATTTTTCATGAGACTAAAGGACGATCGCAACAATAGTCGATACTTTTTCGCGACTAAGTCTGCTGTTCATCATGTTTCAGCGAACATTCCGATTACGTGCGTGAAACACGCAAGAAAATGGCTACCCGCCTACGTACAAATGCGTGTTTGAATAGAGGTACGCAGTACTACAAGTACCGCCGCGCTAAAATCAATCAAATTATGTTATAAATAAAGTGTAATGACAATGGTTTCATGCGATGAACGGAACGTGTCGGTGAATGACCGTGCACGAGCCAAGTGTTGCCCCGTTCGTCTTTTACAAACTGTTTTTTTCCCCGCCCTTAATTAGTACGGTAATCGTATAACTTGGCAGCGACGTACGTCTCGGTTTAACGCTACCGTTCCACAAGGCATCCGCGTCGTTTAGGCGACGGCAAGGCGTTGTCTCTCCGTCGCGGCCGACTGAAGGTGAGCCGTACGGGAAAGGGAGGTTGAGTGTACTTGTACACATTGCGACACCAACGCCCCCGTTTCGCTTTCACTTGCGGTTGTGTGTACGCGCTCGGCCTTCTCTCGAGCGGCGCTGTTGCGCCTATGTATATAAACCTCGTGGCGTTATCGCAATAGCCAACTGGTCGTCGCGCGCTCTCTTTTTTTCTTCTTTCTTTTTGCTCTATTGTCTTCTCTCTTACTTCTTTCCTCACCCTCCGTGGTTGCGTGTGCAAGACGGCGTTCCACGTTTGCCGATTGCACAAGTCATCGAGGGTATGTGGGGGCGGAAGGGGGGAGTCGGTGCTTCCAGGCCCGCACGGTCTCCGACTTCCCCGTCATCGATCGACTTGGTGCAAGCTCTCCGCGGAGTTTCGTTGGAATCGCTACTACGCGCTGCTATACGACGATCAACGGGACGACGACTCGTAGGGCGGTGCGCTGGTGGTCGGTCGCCCCGCGGCATCGCGTCCCTGGTTGGTTGGACCGTTCAAACTAACGTTAAGGCGAGAGTCTTAGGTGCATAATCAAATTCGAAACTTGACCTACGAGACAGGCGTGAACACGAATTAGCAAAATTAAAATAATAAGAATCACGCGATGACGTCACTACATTATGACATGGATAGGCAAAATATCTGACGTCGTCACACCAGATTGTCGCTTTGGATTGCCTCTATGATCGCTGGGCTGATCACGGAGGCAATGCAAGAACCATTTGAAGTGCGGAAAGTCTGCAATGCCTCCGATCCTGAAGGCTGTTCGGAACCACGTTGAGTTCAGTGTGTGTTGGACGGTAGAAAAGGAAGAATATTTTTTTTAATTTCGGATTGGCTGCTGCTGCTGGGCAGCCGCCTGGAGTCACTGACACGGCCGCATCTCCTTCCCCGCCTTCGAAGATTGCCCAGAAAATGAAAAAGATTTGAGCGTCCCTTGGTGTCGATGGCCGGTGACACCAGGAGTGTATACGAGTGCCGTTTGTGGTCTAATTTACTGCGTGTTCTTAATGTCTGTCAAAGTGCGAGCAGAGTTGCTGCGTTTATAGCCGTGCCACGCGGACAAACCTAAGTGCACCTCGAGGGAGTGCACTGTCTCAAAATGCGCGGTTGTCACACTTTGTGACCTTGGTAGCCCCGACTCCAAAAATAAGTTAGAAAGCTGACTCCATGGTGTTTTTGAATGACTGTGGGCCTCTTGTAATGGGTGACCGGCTTTGCCACGATGTCGTAGAGGTAATCACGTGCTCTGACGCCCGATGGCGTTGTACGCTCGTACCACGCAATATATGTTACTGCGATATTGTACTATGACAGATGTATGCAATACGCGTGAGTCTGTGAAGCATGAAAGTCATTTTCACTGCACCTCGAATCAGAGGAAGCTATTTTCGCCACGTTTCCAAGCAGACGCGTGTGTTTGCTGCATAGAACACCTGCTTTCCACGCATATGGCCCGGGTTCGATTCTCACCCGGAGCTGGAAATTTGTGTTATTTGTTTCATTGGCATATTTCTGGAAATTTTGGGCACGGGACAGCATGGTTTTTCGCTCACAATCGACGACGCCCACTCTAGAATTTCTGCGAGACGAGTTTTTGACGCCTAAACAGTACTGACAAGAAAAGTTGTCGACTTGCAGTCTGTTTTTTATACGCCTGACTGGTCGTACGGGCACGTGACTGCGCTTTATTCTTCCATTGTTTTAACCTCGTTGCTTCACAGTCTCTCAATCAGAATGGCAAGGTCAGTGGTGCTCTAATTCAAATTAATCCGTCAAAAATACAACCAGCTGCTTAAAAATACGAGGAATCAGCTCCGTTGACCAAAACAGTGGCATCTTGTGAGTCGAACTTCGAAGTTTCGCCAGTGTTTTTTTTTTTTTCATTTGTGATCAGTATGCTTTTATCAGCGCAAAGTGGCGGCGCCAACGTGTCTTAGGTAAAACAGTCTGTACGTTTTACTGGCCGAACTCCTTGCATAGACTAAGAACGGCTATTTGGGCTAGTTGGTTGGAATTCATGATAGTAAGGGCTGCAGCGCGAGCACGAAGGTGCTAGAAGAAACGTGAAACGAAAGGCGAGGCAAGGAAGGCAAAGAGGACAACACGAGCTTCGCGTTTCGTCTCACTTTTCTTCTAGCACCTTCGTGCTCGCGCTGCAGCCCTTATTATCCTTGCATAGATCTTCTTCCATAGCGTCGCACCTGATGTTTGAAACGCATCAACTACGAACTTTCAACTCGTAATACGCGCCGTGTTTCAATTTTCAGAGAACAGGTGCTTGCGGATCGAGCGGAAACCAGGTGAGGCGGCTGTCTTTCACAGGGGGTCTGCAGGTGCGCCGCGGCTCTTTGGGTGGATCTGACGTTTCAACATTAGGTTGCAACCGGGGCCGTGGTCGAGGTTGTTCGTTCCGAAAATGTACTTGCGTCAATAACAGCAAGGATTTGTGGCTTTTGAAAAACATGCTGTGCGATGAGGCCGCCACGTGGACGACTTAGCGTGTGTGGTGCAATATGTGGATTGACCGCAGGAACATAGTTAAACTGTGTCCAGCAGAGTCTTGTGCAGCCTTGCTTGCACTCGATAAACGCTATATTAGTTTCTAGCGAAGAAAACTTGTTGCACAAACACAATGCAGGTCATGGTGTCTGACCACCTTAATGTGCTGAATGAAGTAAGCTTTTAGGGCCCCTATTTTAGAAGCATAGCAATATATATATAGAATGTAGTTTGCGTTGAGCTGACGTGTGGTCTCGCTAACTTGCGAGTTTGGCTTTTTCGTGATTAAATATGTGTGTAGGATGTTGACGAGGAGGAGGGGGTCCGCACCCGTGCTTTAAAATGCGTTATGAGTGCTTACGAAGCTTTCTGGTCATCGGAGATCGTGTTACGCCGCTGCAAAGTACCTCGTAGCCTAGGAAAGCTTTTTTATTTTGTTTTGTTTTTTTTTCCATCTCGGGAACGTACGCCTTCCTGCGACCGAAGCGCTCATCCAACCACCTACCTCCCCATGGCCGTCTTGTTGCCGGCAGCGAGCGATTGATTTACGGCCATCTTTTTTTTTTTTTTTTCTTCTCCCACCTAGTTTGCTTTTGTTTCTGTTTCGTTGCCTCACTTCGTCTCTCTCGGCGTTTCTCGCCCGCGAGCGTGAGTTACGGCACCGGCGTTTCGCAGACGAACGGCGGCGACGCGCGGGACAAACTTAGAAACGGTTTCTTTCTGTTCTTCCTCTCGTTTTTATCTTCTCTGCTGCCGTTCTGAGGTTGCTGCTTAGAGCAGGAGGCGACCGGCGCGAGCTGATTTAGGAATGCCGGCTCTACCGAAGTTTTGTCGCCTTGTTTGTTATTCACGAGGTGGTGGTGGTGTCGACAACGGATGGGCGACAACTTGTAGGTCGATGCGTTTTGTCGTGTCATCGGCGGCTCTTGGCGCGTGTTTGTTTCAGGAAACGGCGTCCCACGGCTCCTTGTGACACTCCAATATGTCTTCGCACTCGGGCACTGTCGCGAAAAGGGCAACGTCGCATCCTCGCGACAGATTCGTGGTGGCCTCTCCTCCGCGAGGGGGGGCGCTGCAAGCGCGCGAAGTGATCGGACGTGCAGCGCATCGGCTCCGTCGTTTTTCGGCTGGAACCGTCGGTTTCTAAGCTGAACCTCAACGAAACTGATGCCATTGGACGCCTAACACCACAAGGAGTCTGTGGACACCGATTCTCCACAGGTGGGCCAATTTTCGAGACTTTCACGCCGACCGCGTCCTGCAACGCCGCGGTTGAGCTGGCCCTTTCAAGGGCTAGGCTCGACGCAGCTGGCGTCTCGGATTCCCGGGTATGGCGGCAACTAAGATCACCGGGTATGACCCGGTAACCATGCAATGGACTGAAATCGACGCCACAAAACGAGATGAAGATGAAGATGTTCCACCCACCGAAGATGAGTGTTTGCAAGCCCTGATGCGTCTACGGCAACGCAGGACACAGGCAAATCCGACAACCAAGGGAGACGCCAGCACAGCGTCGCTGACCCAGGCGGGGATTCCCCGCTCAGTGACTCCCGGCGGTGCTCGCGCTGCTTCGCCAAAAGGAAGTAAGAAGACAGCACAGCAGTGGCGCCCGAAACAGACGCCACGCTTACGCTCGGAAGACCTCATCGTGGTCCTGAAACCTCGAGGAACCCTCGATTTGAAGATGGTTTTCAAGCACGGAGAAGTGGGTTCTGCAGTAGCTCGCTACGTTGGTGACCTGGCAGCCGACGACCTCAGCGTCTGGCCCGTCTGGGAACAGAACGTCATTGTCTGTGGCACTCAGACCCCATCCGTGGTGGACAAGCTTATCAAGGAATTCGACCTCAAGGTTGGGGAACAGACATATCCCTTCCGTGGCCATCTCAAACTCAATGGCGACTGTTGCAAAGGGGTTATCCGTGTCCGCGAGGACGAAACCTCTGCTTCACTCAAGCCGAAACTTCGCTGGAGGGAGGGCGACATCGCTTTCATCCGAAAACTTGGCTCCTCAAATATAGCGGTGGTGACTTTCGTGGGCCGAAGACTTCCCCGTTACATTCAGTACAACTATGAATGTGTCCCAGTACACACCTATAAGAAAACAATCCCGGCGTGCTACAGATGTGGTACGGTTGGCCACCGGGTGGACAACTGCCCTCACCCCGAAGACGGGCGCTGCGGATACTGCGGCAAACAAGTTGGGGCCACTACAGACGGCCTAAGAGAACACGAGTGTCAGCCTTCCTGCATAATCTGCGATGGGGCCCACCTCACAGGGTCCGCGGACTGCACTGGAAAGTTCCGTAAGCTGCAACGTCCGGAGGCAACGAACAAGGCAGGACCCGCCACAACACGGCACAAGCGGTCGCCCCGACCTTCGAAGAAGGGGAAGCAAGGCCAGCAACAGCGGCAACCACCGCAACAGAAAGCCGGAAACAAGCACGTGTCTCAAGAAGTCAAGCCAGGAATAGGGAAACAGGCCCCGACACTCCCGGCCGGGGTTTTCCCTCCACTCAGCAGTGCTCCAAACCAACAGGTGAGTGGCTGGGCAGTGGCCGCCTCACAGTCATCTCCTTCCTCAAACCCTCTCACGCTCGAGATGAGTAATCAGTTGGAGTCCTTAAAGAAGCAAAATGCGCAGCTTGCATCCAAAATTCAGGCACTTGAAAAAGCTAGGGCGGAGAAACCTCTACCGCACATGGATGACGAGTGTGACTCGGCCTCTGTGTGCTCGGGCAATACAGTAACGTCTCACTCGGCCTTGATTGAAAATCTGGAGTCCCGGGTCTCTAATATCGAAGAACAGCTAGTACATTTCCCTGAACAGATGGCCCAGCTCCCGAATATGATTAGTCAAGCTGTGCAGACGGCTATCCAGATGCAGACGCAGCTCATTATAGCCACCGTAACGCAGCAAGTAACGCAATCCATTCAGACATGGCTCAGCAGTAACCCGAGATCTGCACGGCGTGCAGGGCCTATCCGTGAGGTAGGGCGCCCCAGTAAAATCCTCCGTGCAGCGGAGGGCGAAAAACAGCAGGAATCTACCGACTCCATAGAGAATGCGCAAAGTGGCGGTGCAGCTCTCGTCGCTGAACCGCTCACTAGCCCACCTCAACAAATACAATAAATATGGCAGGTACTCCTTCCAGAGCACGGATAAAAGGAGAATCGCTCTCGATAATACAGTGGAATTGCAGAGGTTTCCGAGACCGGCGCAAAAGGTCTCATTTACACCTCTATATTCAAAATTTGGACGTGATGCCCGCAGTGCTGGCCCTTCAAGAGCCAGGTTTGCAGGCTAAACTTTCAGGCTATAACACGTTTCAAAGGGACCCATCCACCTGTGTTCTGGTGCATAAATCTTACACTGCGCAGGAGATTGATCTCGAGCTTAAATCGGAGCATTCCTACACAATGGTGCAGATACTGCCTCTCCGTAGGATAAATCACGCGGTTTATATACTGAACATTTACACTCCGCCTAAAACACTCCACGTCACCTATGCAGAGATCTTCTGCCGTGCACTGAAATGTGCCGACAGAGCACCTCTGATAATTCTTGGGGACTTCAATGCCCCTTGCCGACTCTGGGGGTACACACGCGAGGAGGCCAGGGGAAGGCGGCTTGCGGAGCTTATCTCCACCTTAAGCCTCACCCTTCTCACCGACCCGGCCACCCCCACGCGCCTTGGCAACTCGGTGACCAGGGACACCTGTCCTGACCTCACTTTGGTTAAGAACACACGACACGTTACATGGACTAACCTAGAGGAGACCCTGGGCAGTGACCACTGCCTCCTAAACGTCACACTCTCCACACATCCTTTCAAACGGAAGGACACACAAGCGCGACTAGTTAACTGGGACAAAATGCGCACGGAAACTATACCGCCTATCCTCCGTTCCGGCAATTACGCAGACTGGGCTGCACACATCATGCTTACTCAGAAGAAATACGAAACCGTAGTGCGAACATCGGATGAACACCCAGCCGTTGACAACCACCTTCTGCATTTGTGGGAGGCCCGTCGGAGCCTCACGCGACGCTGGAAACGTCAGAAGCATAATAGACCCCTTCGAAAACGTATTCAGGAGCTAACTACACAGGCAGCTGAATACGCTACGCACTTAGCAGATGCAAACTGGACAGACAAATGTAATGATATCGCTCATCAGATGTCAAGCAAAAGCACATGGGGGCTGTTTCGCAGCCTCATTGACCCCACGCAAACGCGAGGAGAAACACAACGACACCTGCGAAGAGCCCTTCACGGATTTCAGGGTACTTCAACGCAACTCGCGGAAACTCTTCGCGACAGGTATCTCTGCCAGGTGCACGATCCGAGAGGTTCGGAGTATATATATTCGGGAAAAGAAAACGAGACCCTAGATGCCCCTTTTCTTCTACATGATATGAAGGCGGCAATGGCTAAAATGCGTAGAGGAACAGCCCCTGGTAAGGATAAAATCACGGTCAAGACGCTGGCAAATTTGGCCGATCCTGCGCTGGCACACCTCTTGGAATACATCAACGCCATCTGGAGTGGTCGGATATCGGTCCCTTCAGAGTGGAAGACATCACTGGTCACATTCATTCCCAAACCGGGGAAGCCAGTAAACATAGACAACCTTCGCCCTATCTCTCTAACGTCTTGCGTTGGCAAGTTGATGGAGACGATGGTGCGGGACAGACTTTCGGAATATCTTGAACAGAAAGGGGCTTTCGCCCCTACCATGTTCGGATTCCGTCCTCACAAATCGGCACAGGATGTACTCCTGCAACTACACCGAGAGGTCATCCAACCGGTGGCGATGAAACATAACGACAGGGTCATCCTCGCCTTAGATCTGAAGGGGGCCTTTGACAATGTTAAACACAGCGTCATACTCGAACACCTAAGCCTCACTAACTGTGGTCAGAACACATTTAATTACGTCAAGGACTTTTTATCGGACAGAGCCGCCCTGCTCCGCATTGAAGACTCCGAATTCGGGCCGTATCAAATGGGTACCAGAGGGACACCGCAAGGGGCTGTTCTCTCCCCCATTCTATTTAACGTCGCAATGATGCACCTGCCACGTCAGCTGGCGGCCATAGAGGGCATTCATCATGCCCTCTATGCCGATGACATTACGGTATGGGCAACTCAAGGGAACTTAGGTGCCATTGAGACCAGTCTGCAACAGGCTGCCGAAATTGTACACACCTACGCGGCGCGTTGCGGACTCGAATGCGCACCCAACAAATCCGAATTCCTTCACATTAGAGGCATGCCTAAAGACAACACAGATATCTCCATCACTCTTCCTGCGGGCCCAATCAGACGAGCGGAGGAGATCAGGGTCCTGGGCCTATACATTCACCAGCAGCTCCGGATTGACACAACATTGACGAAATTAAGGAAGATAGGAGACCAGGTGGGTCGCATGATCCGCAGGGTCTCCAACAAGAGGGGGGGACTTCGGTGCACAGATGCGTTGCGGCTAGCGCACGCTTTTGTCACCAGCAGGGTCATGTACTCCGTCCCTTACCTCTCCCTCCGCAAACATGAGGAAGAACGAATCGAGGCAATCATTAAAAAGACAATAAAGCGGGCTCTTGATCTTCCGATCTCTACATCCAACAGCCGTCTCAAGGCATTGGGTGTGATTAATTCATACCAAGAGCTGAAGGAAGCCCATCTTTTAAACCAGTACACACGGCTAGCCCAAACCAACTCTGGCCAACGCCTGCTTGCACGTCTGCACATAAGACATGATTTCGAACAACAGGAACGGGTCAAAGTGCCAGAACTGTGGCGCACAGCCCTTCTGGTCCGACCTCTACCCACTAAAATGGACAGAGATGAACACACAGCGCGACGTGACGCACGCGCTCGGGCGCTGGAACGACAATTTGGACAGAAGCCAGGTGTGTACTACGTGGACGTTGCTGGCCCCACCTCCAAGGGGTGGTACACGGCGGCTGCTATTCACGAGGGCACACAGGTGGATGGGCTAACCTTTAGGGCGTATTCTGTAACACAGGCTGAGGAGGTCGCCATTGCCCTTGCGGCCTCTCACAGTAATTCCCGGTATATTATCACGGATTCGCGCCGAGCGTGTCGTAATTATACAGCCGGGTACATATCACCGTTAGCCGAGACAATACTGCGCAACTGCATAAGAGACACGGACCCTCATCCGAAACGCATTATATGGACACCGGGCCATCAGGGATTGCGGGGAAATGAGGCTGCAGATGCGGCTGCCCGAGCGCTCATTTCCGGGCTACCTTCGTCAATGCCGATGGAGACCGATGAGGAGGGTTACCCTCTCCTCCGATATAAGGAAATTCTTTATTATTATCGGGAAAGTCATCGCCGCTACCCTCCCCCCGCACGGGGGTTGAAGAAAGCAGAGGAGCGCATTTTGCTTCGCCTCCAGACGAATACATTGCTATGTCCTGCCATAGTCAAACATTTCGACCCTACGGTCACAGGACAGTGCCAGCACTGTGGGGAGGTGGCAGACACCTACCACATGGTGTGGGCCTGCCAAGCTAACGCAGCCATTACTCCTAACCCAAACCCTAGGCGAGAGGACTGGGAGGCGGCCCTGCTCGGCTGCTCAGACCTTCAGGCCCAGCAGGCCTTGGTCCAGAGAGCCAAGACGGCGGCTTTAACCAATGGGGTCCCGGAATAGAGACTCCACCTAGTCTGTAGGGGCCTCTACAGAGGTCCTACACCTCTCTTTTGTAAATAAATGTTTTTCACCACCACCTCCTCCGCGAGCCATGCATGTATGCACTACGTTTCCGGCAGCAAGGTCGTGTTTTGATGATGGCTTGCACTTTCACGTGCGGCATGCGTTTAGGGAAAGGGAGTGAAAGAAGGGGGAGGAAAGGTGAGGAGGCCACTTGCTCGGGAAGCGCACACCCACACCGAGCGCAAGACCTGGCCACCTCTCTCCCGATTAAGAAGCTGGTTGGTGGTTGCTTGGCGGCAGTGAAAGTCGAAACCCAGACATTCCGTGTAACCACTCGATCACTGCTTTGGTCGGCGCTGCTGCTGTTAGTGACATTGGGGAAGGGAGAGAAACAGATCAGACGGCGGAACCAGCAGGCCGTATACGCATGTATTGAGAAAAAGAAAGTACACGCGCCTAAACAAAGTATAAATATCCCATCGGGTGTCCCAACAAAGCTCTTCGGGAACAAAACGCGCAGGTCGTACGAGGCAGTCAAAACAGTGATGTGACCAGGGGATGGCACGCCGAGCACGTGCCGCCGTCCCGAAATCGAGGAGGTGCCACCACCACCCCGCCCTCCGAGAAAAAATCCTGGCTATGCCGAAGGTGGGTCCATGGCAGCTCGCGGCAGAACTCAGTCCAGACCTTATTCGAAACCATCCTTTGCTGAGCGGGAAGAATACAATCGCCCGGCTCGAGCCAGAGCACGCGTAATTGTAGTAACCGCAGCAACTGTAGTCAAGCGTGCTCCACTGGCCTGCACGACCGTGACTCCTGCGGGTCCGTGCTCGCACGTGCGGTCAGCGGGGCTCACGCGCGCGAATGGCATTCCCTTGGTAGGCAGGCGTGCGTGCGTGTGTTGTGTGTGCACACACCATCTGCAGAGCGAAGCGCCGACTCTCGTGCGTGCTTGCAACTGCATAGCTCGACTCACTGGCCACCGGGTGCAGCTGCGAACGCGTCGGGGGCTCTGCTTTGCCCCCTAACAGCCCTCCCAAGTATACGGTGCACCCCTCCCTGGTTTTGTTTTCATCTTGAGATGTGCCTCGCACTGACTGGCTCTACTGCAGCAGGTTGCGAGCACAGCCTGAGCGCCTGCCTAGCCCGGAGGTGTTATTCTTGGACTGATAGGAAAAAGAGCGTATGTGCGTTTTGTAGCCAGCAGCTTTGCCCTCCCTCCTTTGCCGCGCTTGGCCTGGCACGCCCGCGATTTTGTTAGTGTTGCGCACGCAACGCCAGCCACGCGTTCACCTTCCCACGGTAGTACCAGCCAGCAGGAAAAAAGGGGGAGGGCGTGTCTTTCGAGTTTAGGTTTGTTCACGAGAACGAAATCACTCCCCAGACGCTGCGCCGTGATCCCTTAAGGGCTGCAGAAATAAGCGTCTTTTTTTCCTTTCTTCACCGAACCACTACCACATCACCCCCCAATAAACAACTGCGAAGAAATGAGGTCCGTGAGTGAGCTTAGCTGGAGGCGTGCGTGACGTCTTCCGAGTGGCTGAGGCGGTGCAGGTGATTTCGTGATGTAGAGCTCCAACCGATGGGCCTCCTGTGTGGGGCGCATCATCTCTCGAGGACGTCAGCCTTTCGGGTAAAGGGAACCGATAAGTCGGAACTTTATTAATTTTTTTTCGCCTACAAACACCAACGATGAACTCGAGTGGTGGTACTTTCGTCTCTTTATGTGACGACTTCGCTACTGGAACAGTACGTGTCCGTAGCGATTCGCATGTATCGGTCTGTAACAGCTTCCCCTGGGGACGCTCTGGGTATCGATAGCCTCATCCGAGTAGCCTCGTTGTGAATGCTTTTCGCATGTTCGCGTTGTTACTAGCATGCACCTCGCTTTCTGCTCATGCCGCTGCAACTAGGGCAGAGAGCGCACACGTGAAAGTACCGCAGATGGAGAACAACACTGTTCTCTAAACGGGCAAGTTCACAGGCTGCGCTCACCGGAACCGAGAACATAAAGACATCGCCAGCAGTTTTGCAGAGTATTCTTCTCAACGACGAAAAAAACACGCCGTGTGCGTACGGTAAACAAGAAGAATAAAGACAAATAAACGAAAACTTGACATCCGGTGAACCCTTTTAATACAGATTTTCGCGCGAGAAAGGTTAAAGGACGCCCGAACGATGATCCCGCGTGTACCTCGCGGGTCTTCCAATTCCTTTGAGGGCCGGCAAACGGCGCACATAATGCAGAAAGGGTGCAGTTTGAGGGGTGGTGGAGCTAGAGAGATGAAAAGCGTAACCGGGAGGCCCGTTAGTCGGCGAGCTATTCTCTGTATACACAAACACCGCTCGAGGCTGGCACGGCAGGAGCCCGCAGCCCTTTAACAGCGCCCGGTGGTGAACGGCGCTCCAGTTCCTTGCGAGCTTCCGACCTTTCTCCGTCCACCGCGGCGCGTCCCCCTCCTTTTTGAACTGCGACACTTCTTTTTTGTCGCGTTCAGGACCGGCCCCGTTGCAAATCGGGGCACCGGAGGCACCTGTATAAGAGGAGAACCGCGACGAGCTGCCGTTCGTGGGTTTCCTTTTTTTTTTGCGCTCTTAGCATTTTCAATCGCGTGTCTCCCGACCCTCGCATATGCCCGATTCCTTTTTTTTTCTTCCAGCCCGCCGGGCCTGAATGCAAGTAGGGCGAGCGCGGTATAATGGAGCGTTGTTGTTGTTCCCCGAGCTGATTCACGCGCGCAGTGGTCGCTTTCGACTCAATCTTCCCTACAGCAGCTGCCGCTTCCTCCCGGCAAAGCGGGAGTGAAAGGAAGCAAACTAGTGGGAAGGCTGCCGGGATGTAGACGCGTGCGCGATGTGTAGGGAAAAGGGAGAACTTGTAAGGATAAGAAGCTGGATGTTCCCCCTCTCTCTCTTCAGCGACTGGCCTACTGATGCATCTTAGAGATTATACTTTTAAACCGATGTCCAGACAGATGTCGTGTGGTGTACTCCCCCACCCACATATGTGCATGTTTAACGCCTTCCCGTATACAAAACCTACATTTTTCTTCGGTTTTAGTTACACATTTTAGGTCTTCTGTCAGTTTTCAGCGTGCCCGCGTGTCAGTGGGCATTTTAAATGACCATGAACTGCGTCGATAGAAGCGCTTTAATCATCGCTACAAGTACACCAAGCAGGACTGATAGTTGGGCTAGTTGGTGAGACATTATGGGCAGTACCAGCGCACACACTCACGGGACGAAGCTTGTTTGTGCCTCTTTCGCAGCGCTTGTTCGTGCCTCTTTTTTTCGTCCCGTGAGGTGTGTGCGCTGGTACTGCCCACAAGTATACCGCTACTTGAATGGGTTAATGGGCTTTAATGAATTAAGCTTAACAACGCAGTGCTGTGTCCGTTTCTTTGCCTTGCGTATTTGTCTGTCGCACAGTATCCACGATGATCAACCCGCCCAATTTTTATTCTTGCTTAGCGATTCCGGCATCGCAGCGTTCAGAAGAACTGCAGGAGTGGAAGAGATGCAGTCTTTTTCACTCAGTGCGACTGACGAACAGTGTCACGTGTGTCGTCAGATTCCCTAGCAGCTTTGGCTCCCTCTTACGTACGTTTGCTTAAAAGGGCCCTACGTAATCCCTCGTGCCAGTGAAAAAGTCCTCCCGCATTCCCGCTGCCTCGGATTCTCGCCGTAACGTCACTTCCATTCACTCGCGTTTTCACTCTCGCCGCTTTCTTCGCGCGTATACGGAAAGACCACGGTGAGCTCTCACGGGAACGGAACTGCTCACAACGTCCACCACCGTGTGGCAGCTGATCAAAGTTACTTCCACACGCGGAGCCACCGACCATTCTCAAAAACAAAAAAAACAAAAAAGCGGGGGTGCGTGCGAGTGTAGAAGCAAAATCGAAAGCGGGGCTTCCTGCGGTGCCTGGACATGGGCCGCAGTCTGTGAGGGTGAGAGGTCTTCGGTCGCCATGGTTCTTGCCCTGCAAGGGAAGAAACTCAGTTCGGGTTGCGCGTGTGTGTGTTCAGAGATGGAGGGGGGAATCGGCAATGATCTGAGCCGTGTTTCGTTCCATTCTTCCGACGTTCCAAGCGGGCTGAGCGGCGGCTCAGCTGCCCCGGTTCTTTTCTGCGACTGGGGGCCTCGTCTTGAGCTCCGAGACGCGGGTCGTCCGGGGGTGGGGGAGATTTTCGTTGTCCGCTCCGAGTGCACTGGTGACCCAGCGACTGGTACCGGAAGCCCCGTGAAAGGGTCCACCCGCCTTCTCCCCGAAACGGCGGCGGCAAATATGCGCGGGTGCGGCTTCCGGAGCGCCAATCAACAAAGCCGCAGGGGCGAGTCCCTTCTTCTCGGGGGTCTTCTGCTGCGAGAACAGACGGTGTGTGTGCAGTCGGGTTCCGTCGGTGCGTGGCCCCCCTCCTTCAAGGGCAAGGGCGAAACGACGTGAAAAGGTCCCCAGAAGGAGGCCTCTTCTTGCATCGCTCGTCTGGGCCGAATAAGAAGGGCCAAATAATGCACAAAAGGAGTGTGTGGCGCGCCGAGCCGGAGCAGGGGGTCCGGGACACAAAGAGCCAGCAGGAAAACTCGGCCAGCGTCGTCGGAAGAGAGCCGCGGGTTTCTTTTCTTGGGGCGTGCATCCTGTGGGCCTGCTGCAGCTGGGCCTGCTCCGCTTATCGGGGGCCTTCGCAGCCTTTTTCCCAGGCACACCGACGCGCAGAACGCCGCCGCTCTCGTCTGGCGGCGAGAAGACTGTAGCACGGTCACGTTCGCAGCCTGAACACCCTCCTCCTGTTACCGCGTGTGTTCTCTCCCCCATTCTCTTGGAAGAACTCGAAAGTGCAGAGATCCAAGAACGAGTGCTGTAGGAACGAATCTGTGGCCTGGTAACAGCTTGAAAGCTTTGTATCAGCTTTTATCTGTCTTCTTTCCACATCCAGAGCACGTATTCCATTCAGTAAGCAATTTTCTAAGTGACGGAAATCTGTGGTCAGGGAATCATGCGCTCCAAAATCGAATGTCTGTATGCAGCGATCACGGTAACCTTTTTCCTGCAGCTACTCTGTTTCCGAAGTCTGTCTATCAGCATGTCGGCCATTGAACAGTCAATGAACAAACGAACCGATATACTCATATACCCTCCCTGATGGCCGGCAAATTGAGTTTTCATCGAAGTTGAGACCAACGTCCTCGTCACTGTCAAAGACGGTTTCTTTTTGTTTCTGTCCTAACCTCTCCTTTTAGCAGTCTTTCCGACTGGATCCCTGCAAGCGCAACGATCACGGCCCTGCAGTTAGTGGGCGGCCACACATAAGAACGCGTGACCGCGCGTCACGAACCAGGGAGGGAGGGGCCGCAGATAGTCGTGCGGAGGCGCCCGCACTCACGTATACGCGCGCCGAGAAGTTCCGTTTACGTGCTCGTCGTGGCCGAGCGCGTGTGTGTATGGGGAGAATGTACTTGCTATGAATAAAGAAAAAAAAGATGAGGACGATCGCTGTTGCCCCAATGTCGGAAGGACGCCCCGGAGTGTCACGAGAGCGAGCGTCCATGCTAATGCGTGCTTCTTCGTTGGCAAACATCGCTCTCCCGGAGGAACGGAAGGCTGTATCGCCCGTACACCGACGACGACGCCCACCTGCCGAACGTCGCGCCGTCTAGTAGATAGACGCGTGGGCGCATACCTGGCGGGTGTTGCGAAACCCCGTTCTAGCCGCGTATGTATCGGTGCCCGTATAGTGAGTAAGTAGTGAGAGTGATGCATCGCTCACTTTGTGGCGGCACCTGTTTCTCTGCATAAAGGCGGAGAGTGCGAAAGGCCCGGCATGCGTTGGTAGAATGTCGCGTTCGCTTTAGGACGTATACTGTAGCTGTTATTTTAACAACGCTCGCAATCGAACTATACACCGGGAAAGCTGATGCGACGAAAATAATGAGCGCGCAGCCGCCAGACATTGAGCTGAAAATGAGGTTGAAACGCGTGGCTGTTGCCTGAGCAGCACACGTTGGTTTATTCCTGTACTATGCAGTGCATATGGTCTTTAGGGGGAATAAAGATAATAGGGAGCCTTAGAATACCGTTTGCAAGCGCTGCGGGCGTTGCGGACGCAGCGGGCGCCATAAGAGATTTAGAATAGCGTTTGCCCTGCTGCGAACCGCAACGCACGATCGCAGCGACACCGTAGCCTCGAAACCAGCGCTTGCGGGCTGCCATGACCGCACGCAATTTCGGATTCTTCGCGTGCGGTCCGCGAACGCCGACTCGCGTTACTACGCATGCGCAGTGGCAGCGACCGCACCGCAAGGGCTCGCGGTGCGCTATTCTAAAACTCCCTAATAATAAACGTTGAGATGCCTTCGACTAGAGTATGTCAGAGAAGGAAGCTCAAAACGCAGGAAACAAGACTGGATATTTAAAATTGCGTGGCACGTCGAATTCGTTTATTATTATTCTTTGATAGCGGAGGGACTGCTAATAGCTGCGCAGCGTAATGTAGTCAGCACGAAGAGCACTTCCTTTCGGGCCACGGCGCGGAAAGCTCGTTTCTTTCTCTCTCGCGCGTGCGCTCACCCGAAACAGTTTTCGCGCATCTTTCACCACGCGCGCGAATGGTTAAGACCCCGCGGTGTAGTAGCCAGGGTCCGGCCGTTGCCGCACCGAAGCGCTTTCAAAACACACACTCCCGAACGGCGCTACGTCTGGAGAGCAACAGCGCCGACATGGTGCCGTATACAGCAGTATAGCGTGCACACGCTCGGTATAGCGCCCGAGCTCTCAACGCGAAGGCTGCGTGCTCGCTTGAGCGTTCGTTGCATTCTTGTGCGCGTGCTTGCGCTGTGTTCGGCGATGAGCGACGTTAACTATAAACGTTGCTGTGATTCTTTATTTTCCCCAGAGTTTCGGCCAGCGGTGCGGCTCCTGTATTGGTCGTAGCTGCTGAAGCATATGGTCCGGTTCGGTCTAGTGGGGGCCCCGCCGCGGTGGTCTAGTGGCTAAGGTACTCGGCTGCTGACCCGCAGGTAGCGGGATCGAATCCCGGCTGCGGCGGCTGCATTTCCGATGGAGGCGGAGCTGTTGTAGGCCCGTGTACTCAGATTTGGGTGCACGTTAAAGAACACCAGGTGGTCGAAATTTCCGGAGCCCTCCGCTACGGCGTCTCTCATAATTATATGGTGGTTTTGGGACGTTAAACCCCACATATTAATCAATCGATCAATCAATCAATCGGTCTAGTGGGGACAGAGTACAGTGTGGAATCTGCTTTACACAGTTTCGCGTAACGTACAACACAATTCCTAATTCTGTCCTTTGCCCCAAAGGAGACAGTGCATTTTCGTACGGTTAGTATGATCGCATTCTCGCCTGGGTAATACGACAGAAGTGGGTATGGAACGATGTTTTAAAAAAAATTGTGGCTTCGTATACAGTTGGTGCTGACTAACAGTTTAGCAACTCACGCACGTGTTGCACACCCGCAGCCGTGCAGATTTTGTCTCAGCAGCGCGGATGAATTGCCAACGGGACAGAGCCGAAAGGGGCACCTTTACACCGCTGAATCTGAAGCACCTTTATCTTTAAAATATACCTGACTAACGATATTGTCTAACGGTACTCACTAATGATACTGTAGCAACACGGGGTTCGAGTGGGAGGGAGGGGAGAGAGCAGCTTCTTATTACTCTTAGAGTTGCACACTCCCTCACTCTGCGGCATCGCGCGCGCTGCACTGATATGTATAGCGCTTATAGCGTACGCTGATGCATGTGGGAGTGGGCTGTTGCTAATGGAGAAACGCTCACTCGAGCTGTAGCGGAGGAAACCCTACCTTTAGCGCGCGTGCGGGGGAAGGAGTATAGTTGCTATGGCGGCGCACCTGTTCACCATTTCTTTGTTTCTTTTGCCCGCCGCACCCCAGCGATAATGCGGGATCCGCGCGAATTTTACAGCTGCTTTAACGTCGCCCAGAAACGGCACGATCAGCAGCGAATCCCGGATACGACGTGGCATTATCGAAAGAGCCGACAGGAAGAAGGGAAAAAAAAAAGTGAACGTTAAAGGCGAGGCACATCGTCGCATATCGTGTTGCAGATCACAAGCAGCGGTCGCTCTTTGGAACGTTATCGTAAATTTTATGGCGCTTAGCTGTTCCACTTATAGATCGACGGCCATGCAGTTTTGACGCTCGAGGCATAAACCGGCATTGATGCGCAGCAAAAACGACTATGACATCCACCGCTGAAACGGCGCCTCGTGTCCCGAAATGCAGCTGTGCAAGTCCTTGACTACGGTGCGTTAACAAACTGGTTTTGAAAAACGAATGTGGAGCTGAATTGCGATGCATTTATTCTGCGGCCGCGCCTTATTTACATGTGTGCTCGCAGTACGCGTGGGTCAACAGTCGCACTCCTGCTTTTTGGCTGTTAACTTACGGGATAACACCAGCCGTGGTGATTTATTGGTTATGGTACTCGGATAGCGACCCGAACGAAGGTCGCGGGACCGGATCCCGGCTGCGGCGATCCCGCTGCGACGGAGGAAAAATGGTAGAGGCCCGTTTCCTTAGATTTAGGCGTACGTTGAAGAAATCGCGAGGGGGCGTAAATTGGAGCCCTCCACTACGGCGGCTCACAATCATATCGAGGTTTTGGGAAGTAAAATCCTAACAATTCTTACGTAATAAGTTTTATATCTCCCCTTCACTGGTGAACGGGAATCAATACGATCCACTGAGGATGAAAAAAAAAAGACCATTGCTTTTGCCTTCAGTTAGTCTTGAGTCCTCGCCGCTGTGGTCTAGTGGCTAAGGTACTCGGCTGTTGACCCGCAGGTCGCGGGATAGAATCCCGGCTGCATTTCCGATGGAGGCGAAAATGATGTAGGCCCGTGTGCTCAGATTTGGGTGCACGTTAAAGAACCCCAGGTGACCAAAATCTCCGGAGTCCTCCACTGCGGCGTGTCTCATAATCGTATGATGGTTTGGGGACGTTAAACCCCACGTATCGGGTGGTTTTAGGCGAACGCACAGTGGTCCCGTAATATTTTTTTTTCCCCCTCTGGTGGAGTCGGGCATTCGGCGCGTGGCAAATAGTACAAACGCGTGGCGCATTCTGGCGAACCTGCGCAGAATTGTTCCCCGCAGAACCGGTCGTGACGTCAGCATGCACGTTATGGTTACGCGCCCATTCAACGCCACTCTTTTGTGTCGCTATCGTCATTCTTAACTTGCTCATTTTACTTCCTTTATCTAACGACCGGATTCGTCAGCCAAGCCACGCTCGCTGCTTTGTGTAGCTTGTGCGAAGCCGCCCGCGGTGACCGCCAAATTGACTGAGCGGAAAGTGCCGTGACTGCCGCAATTCGCATTAACAACGCCGGCAGCATTGTTTTGCCCCTGCGGCTGCTTTCGCGTTTTGTTCCTGGTAAGGCAGGCGGCACGATAACGGCCTCGTCTCGTCGTTTGAAGTCGCTGCTTTACGGACGCTGAGATGCCCGACCGTTTTGAGATAAGTGGTGCACGGTTTCTCTCTAACTGTGCGTGAACTGCTGATTCAATTGTTTGTGATTCAAGCCATTACGGTGGGTGCTTTGCGCTGAATGTTAATAGAGGGTTTAAACGCCAAATGGGAAGCTCGCCCTTGGTTATGTGCGTCGTGACCATTACTGGGAGGTGTAGAGCTAAACGTTTTGGCCTACAACCATCGCTAATAAGGGATGGTTGTAGATGTCCGAGTTCAGCATCGTAGGATTGCCACGGCTAAGCTCATGATCGTTACTGCGAAGCGTGCCCAGGGAATTAGCATGACTCGGAGCGATGGGGGTTAGCGGACGCTGTAATTGAGGTTGCTGGAAGTGGTGGCTTGCGGACTTGCCTAAGCCAGTTTAAACTGCTGAGGAAACGAGCGTTGGAATCTCTTCCAAGGTCGAACACCCGATCAACCTTCGCCCCTTCTCGGTTAACGGCTGAGCCAGCCCCGGCCGAGGACAGTGTGGTTACGCTGGGCCTGTTGCGTCAGGTACTCAGAGAAATGTTTCCGTGGCCACGGCATGATTTCGCTGCAGTTGATGCGCCAGTGTACATTTGCTCAAGATGGAATAAAAAAAGGGTACACTAGCCGTGTTAAAACATAGCAAGCGAACTTGGTTGATCTTTAACGTGGCTTTCCTGGCTGATTCTGTGTCCTTGGCGGAGAGTCGAACCACAGCCTGTCGCGGACCATTCTGGAATGTCGAAACTCCAGTGCCAGAACTAACGTCCGAAGCTGACTGTGGCACTCCCGGTAGAAGTCGGGAGCGCTCGGCTCGCGCGGCTGATAAAAAAAAAAAAAAAAACGCACCGGCCCGGATGGTTTTCACCCGACGTTTCGCCTCGAGCTAGAAGAGGATCGCAATTAAATAAAAACGGAAGTATGATTAATAATAGCGAAAGGCCGCGCGGACAGCCCATCTGCGCCCAAGGCTGAGGGAAGAGGCAAAGAGGTGAATGGCGGGGTGGTGAGAAAGAGAACAGTTGTTGGGCAAGAAGCGGAAAGCTTGCTGACCGGCTAACACTTGAACGTCACGACGGAAGAGAGGAAAAGAAAGTGAGGAAGGGGGCGGAGATGGAAACACAAAACGACACCGCGCTTTGCATCACGATGCAAGCGGCGCATCAGCGGCGCGACATTATACAGAAACGGCAGGGAGGAGGTCTTTTTGGGGGCCACGGCCATTGTGCCAGACGTCGTGTTCAAGGTCTCGCGGCCGCTGCGGCGGGCGAAGGGATCGGTTCACTTCCGCTGCCGGAAGTGGCGGCCCTGGAAGAGCGAATCGCCTGTGACGTGTACTCCGGGGTGGATTCCCATTGGCTGTCGCCGCGACACTCCTAGCCTCCGACTGGTCGCGGCGGCATGCATCGCGCGTCAGGCGGGTTGATTTCTTTTTTTACCGTTCCCGTTTGCGAGTGAGAGTTATTTGGCAACAAAAACCCGAGCGCCAGTGACCGACCATTCAAAAGTTGTCCTCAGCCACGTTTTTTCTTCTGTTTATTTCTGGTTCTTGCTTAGCGTTGCGTCATCACGTTTTTTTTTTTTTTTCTCGTTTAGCGTGTCGCCTTTCTTCTGGCAACCTCTTTCCGGTCGGCGCTTTGTACGAGCAGCCCGATATGGAAAGTACACCTATAGCGTGTGACGGGTGGCCTTGGAGCCTGACGAAGGTACGGGTAGACTAACGCTGACCGCATGACGCCGCGACGTTAAACGGCGTATAGGGGCGTGCGGCAGTCGGTAGGAAATGGATCTGCGCATGACCTGGTAACCCGCATTCGAGAGACAGCATGATCGCTTTAACTATACAGCCATTCTCCTGCAGCGTCCCTGAGTTTGGCTGCAACCCGTATGCTGTTGAAAAAAAGAAATCACAGCGTATCCACGGAATCAATGATGATGAGTGGGGCGAAGCGTCCGTCCGTGCTTTTGTCTGTGCATCCCTCTGTCCGTGCGTCCTACGTCCTTGCTTCCGCCCGTCCGTGTGTCTGTCTGTCTGCGCCTGCTGAGTGAGTCATCGAACTAGGCGGTCACGAACCAAAGTATTTAAAAGCGTTGTCACGAACCACGATGAGCTAGGATAGACAAACCCATGGTATAAGGAGCTTCGCCCCTAATATTTTTTGTGTGTTTAGCGGTTGCTTTCATTGGGTATTTCCCATCGCATGCAGGCAGCGTGTCTTTGCGTGGAAGTGTTCATTTATTTGGACGACGTGAGTACCAAGAGAGCATGGTCGTCCTTTTACGGCTATATAGCAGGTCGGTCGATTTCGTTGCGGTTAGCCGTCCCTGGCCACTGCGAAGAAGGCTGGATTCCTTCAGTGAACCCCGTGAACCCCTTGCCCAGTAACAGTTCCTGCACTATAGAAGTGTTTTTCTACGCTATTTTTATTCTCGGATCACCGTGGCAGGAGTAGTATTCACGGACGGGCTAAATCATTCGCTGAATATATGTGGTGTGAACGAAGCCAGCGTTTGGGAGGCTTTCGTCACAGCAAGATACCTCTATGTTAAATTCGTTCGCTAAGCGATATTAATTGTTCTCTGTGTTATTACACTCTTACTGCTTTCGTCTTTTGAGCCAGCTTTGCTAACTAAACAGCTGCAAACTTTAAACTATAATATGTGCGTTTCGTGCGCGATTGGACTGAGAGGCGTCCATTATTACTCTTGGAGACTGCGAAAAGCGAAACTCTCGGAAAATTGCGACCAGTCAGCTTATACCCCAGAGAAAGTGTTGATGTCAATAAGTGACGACTCGCGGGCTGCATGCATTTTGACTGTAATCAACACACTCGGCGACGTTGTAACAGCGAGAGACGCACAATATATACTCGCTGAAATCGTTGAAACTTCAATGGCTTTTGCGTAAACGGTTTCGTAACGAAAAAAAAAAAATGTGGACCCGTCTGTCGACGTTTCGTAATTCGTATATATATAAAGGCCATGCTCTCTCGTATGCGATACGGGGTGGATGTTTTCTTAGCGCGGAGCCGACGACCGTGTACAGTAACGTCCCACTCGCGGCCTCGGGCATCTTTTAACCCTTCCGAACTGGACAGGCCCCCGTCTCTGTAGCGGCGGAATCCGATCTTGTGCTAAGTGCGTTGCGAGAGCAGACGGCTATATCGCTTTCTCGCTTCAACGTGGTTGCTTCGAGATTGCGAAACGTGAGCGTAACTTGAGTTCGAAACGTTGTTACAGCCTTAACGTACGATTGACGCTTACATTGATCGTACTCGTTCCTTGTTGTTGTTGTTGCTCGGGGAAGAGAGCACGAAAACTGCCATGTACCCAGGCGTCAGGTACTTGACGGTGCGTGCACGCCCTCACCCATCGACGCGGGCGCGCCGAGAGGAAAACTCCAGGCGTCGTTTCTTGACGCCCGCCGCAGTGATGCTTTTTATCTCCAGGCGGCGCGCAACGCAACAGCACGCTCTCTCCGGTTCCACAGCGGCCAAGGTCAAGCGCTGCGTGTTGCCTCCCTTTTTCGTTCTTTATATCGTTGTTTTTTTTTTTTCTCTCTGTAGCGGAGCTCCGATCGATGGCCCTGCGCAGCGGAGCTCCAACCCGGGTTGAAGGTCGGTCGCTGCGGCTACTGCACTCGCGATGTTTGCCGCCGTTGGCCCACCGCTTGCTGCGTCGGTGGGACTTCACCCTCGGTGCACCGGATTGTTGTGGCTGTACGGCCGACCTAGGCCGCTGGCAGCAAAGCGAGAGGTGCGGCGAATCGGGGCTCCGCGGAGCCACCCACTAGTGTAGCAGTAGCGGCCACCGCGTGGTCGTTCACACTGCCTTCGAGAACGTGGGTGAAAGGGGGAAAGGAGACATATCGGGTGTTGTCTCGGAGGCGAGCCAATTAGTGCGGGGCATGCGTGCGCCGCCCTGCCTGCTCTCGAACGCGCTTTCGTTCGTTGGCCGACGAGGACGAAAAGACGTTCGTCGAAAATATGCGACCGGCCTTGTGTCGAACCAGGCCGGTCGCCATGACCCCGCAGTACCTGCGGATTTTGCGCTGAATCAGAGGAGGAAAGGGGGCAAGAGCGTTGGAGATAGTAAATATGTCTATGTCACTTGCCTTGCGTTTTCTCTGTTCATCTGATGATCTCCCGTCCGGTGGAGGGGAACAGTATTGAACTGTGAAACGTTCACCAGTATGTATTGCACGTCCCGAGGGCGGCTTGTATAGACAAATACGCGCATAACAATCCTATCACTAATTCAAGACCAATGTTAGATTTTATACAATGTCTTGTTCAACACGTTTTCTTGTGGCTGTTTTTTGGCACTTGTGTTCTGACTGACAGCACTTCACGTAGACTTTCGAGGCCGCTATCTTTCACAGGCTCTCTGCGGTGGCTGTAATCGGAAAATACCGTTCTCCTGACGCCCGAATGTATTGCTCACCGGCTGTTGCGTTCTATACTTGCACCCTGTTACAGTGACGCAACAATGTGCTCTGCGATGAGAAGTGCAAGTGACCTTGTCAGCTTCGTATCGCAGGCCGTGTTATCCACGGAGTCGACACAGTGCGACACAGACATCATTGACAGTTAGGCGTCGCTGCGAAAGTAATTTGATACTGCACTTCTTGCTGCTAGCTGACAGCAGGGTGGGAAGGCCTGCGTTAAAGAGAAAGAAAAAAACGAAGAGGAAAAACCTAGCCGTTTGTTTCCTGTGTATATAGTAGCTAATAGGACTGATATTGAATCTAGATAATCTTGCATTTAGAACAGTGAATAGGCCACATTAGCCAAATACTTGAATCGCTTAGTACACATTAGCCCTAATTTACCCAATAATGATGGCATTAGACGTCGTTTAACTAACAGCAGATGGCGCTAACCAGAGGTGGTTGTAGGAGGATTAATACGGTATACTAGGACGTCACTGCCTTTGTTTACCATTAGCCGCACACAATTAATGGCCGCTGTGCGCGGTGGTATATATATGCTCCTGCGTATAATAGGCCGAGTTGGGTATAGATGGTAGTTTAGGGCGTGCTGGAATGCTATCAATGCTACGCGGGTTGTAGGCATTCGGCCAGTGACGATCGCGACTGCGTGCCGTTATCGGCAGCCGAGATAAGTGTCTGCTTTACATGTCCCAAGTACGGCGCGCCGACAAACAATGCCACGACACGCCGCCGGATCTGGGAGCTCTGCGTGGCTGAAAGTACCATCACCTTTTTTTTTTTTTTTTTTGCTCGCGCTTTTGCTTTATAACGTGAATCCTCCTATTCTGTAGCATGAAGGAAAGTGTAAATTTTTTTTCTGTAAATTTCTGTTGCAGGGAACATGTGGATGTTTTTGCATTGCAGCGTGTGCCGCGTACTCCCGACGGCTGTGGCCGAATTACTCGTGCATGTCGCACGATATAACGCTGCACGTGTAACGAATGACACAGTTATTGTAGAGAAGACTTCGGCAAAGTTTCGCGAAAATCGGGCTACTAACTGAGCTTTTTAGACAAAATTATTTATCGGCAATATTGGTGTGTTTCCCCTTTTAGCTAACTGATGGAGTTGAACGTCTTAAAACCGCGATATGATTATGAGAGGTGACGTAGGGGAGGGCTTCGGAAGTTTGAACGACCTGCGGTTCCTTAACGTCCACCTAAGTCTAAATACACGGGCTTCGAGGATTTTCGCCATCACCAAAAATGCGTCCGCCGCAGCTGGGATTAGATCCCGCGATTTAAGGGTCGGCAGTCGAGCACTATTGCCACTGGGGCCGGTGGTGCTACCGCCCTTTGTACGTCTTCAAAGGGTTGCTGACACAAAAAACATTGGCCTCGCTATTTTATGCTTCAATGTGCTGTTGGGAGCGTGTTAGTCATAACACGACAGATCGTTCGCTCGAGCACGTGACAGAATTAATTACAGGAACCTCATTATCGACCTGTTTTCAGTTTCGGCTTCAGAGAGCTCCAAAAACTGGGTGCAGCTGTCGTCACCTAGCGTGTGCAACTCTCGACCGAGTCAACACACAGAACTATGACACACTTTCCGCGAGGTCTGCATAAAAAAATTACTTTCGAATAGGAAACGGCACTCCAGGGTCAAAAAAAAAAAAGGAAAAAAAAGAAACTGCGCCACGGCCATGCACTCGCGACAAGCCGCCAAGACTGCGCTAACAAACGCAGCAAAAAAAAAAATGGCTATGACGTCATCATAACTCGCTCTATTGTTTGCAGTGCCTTGTGACTTGAAGGAAGTAGAGGGTCCCATTCGAGTACATTGCACCATCGAGAGGGTCAATGGCACGATGGAGTCAAGCGTTCACGCCAACTTCAAAATTAATTTAAAATACATTCCATGCTATATTCGCCGCTGATATTTTGCAAATGATATACGAAAGTTCACGGTAATCGACCCCGCTGGTTATCTCGGCTGCGAAATTTTGTGTCAGTACCCCTTTAAGTGGTTTGCAGGTTGGCTTGGTGTCCGTAAACTAAGGCGAGAGCCTTGCATGCCTCATCAGATGCGTAAAGTGGCGCAAAAAAAAATCGCCGCTTAATATCACAAGCTGAGCATCATGACGTCACTGACCGCCACAATTTGTGATGTGGTGTTCCGTAAAGAAAGCACTACTGCCCCATTTTGACGTTATATATTGCAGTATTACTGAAACTAGTGACAAGTAGTTGTGTGTGTTGCATAATTCGCTGCCGAAAAGCCCCTGCTGAAACCTCGCGCGGACGTGCTATGCAGTGAAGGTGAAGCTAAGGCAAGCTTCGTTACTACCTTGTGATTGTTCAGTTGGATTATTATTTTTTATGACTTAAAACAAAACGTACTCTTTTGAAACTTTCTGCCTATCTTACTGACAAACTATACTATGCTGCAATATAAATCCGTATTTTTATTTTGACTGCTACATTGCGAAAATTAAGCTGCAATATATTGGTCAAAATGCTTTTTCCAATCTTTGCCGCAATATTTGGGCAATATTTTTTATTCATTTGCTGCCGAAGTATTTTAATCATTTATAATATACGCATGTAAACAATTTTTTTTGCGCCAGTAATATATTTACGTTTACCGTTTTTATATGAAACGGTAAACGTGCAGCATATTACAATTTTTAACCGAAGTGAAAACGACAGAAAATTAAAACACAGATGACTGAACTATTATAGTAATGAAAGAGCAGCGCCTTGAAATAGACGAAAAAAATTATTTCGTATCATTTGCTCAAACCAGCAGTATTATATAAATCATTTGGCGTGACACCGATTTGCTTGGGGGCCCAAATTTCTCAGTGCCCTCTTGGCAACAGAGAACCTTTTTGCGAAATATCACGGCTCAATAATCTCACATTCACATATATTTGCACGTTTTTTTTTCTTCAGCGTGATCGGCGATGGTCGAAAATTGACCGGATACACGTGATATAGACTGGCATATATATATATATATATATATATATATATATATATATATATATATATATATATATATATATATATATATATATATATATATATATATATTTCATTCTTGTGTGAGCCCTTTGGCCCGCTTTCCCGCCAGAACTCCAGGTTTGTTCCCCTTGAAAATAAAAACGCGTGCTCTGCAAATGGGAGCGTTGGCCTGATAACCAACGCGCCGCCGGCCCGAAAGTTATCATCTGTGCTGCGTTGGCTTTATCTCTCGAACGTCCTCTCTCGTTTTTCGCCTCTTATCGGCTTATTATAGCGCCAGCTGGGCGGTTGCGCTGTACGTGCGCCCGCGACCCGTTCGTTCTTGCTGGTGAGGAACTGGCAGATTAGTGGGCGTGCTATCTGCGCCCACGATTTGCATATGGCTGTCGCGGAATTTCGCTCAAAGGGCGCGAGTGCAATTGCGGAAATTAAAGTCCCAATATTTTTTTCCTTTATTTTTTATTTGTTGCAAGAAAGGACACGGTGGCCGTGTCCTTTCTCTCTCTCTCTCTCTCTCTCTCTCTCTATATATATATATATATATATATATATATATATATATATATATATATATATATATATATATATATATATATATATATATATATATTGGCTTACTTTCAATGAACTTAGAAACATCCGTGAACAAAGCTTGTATGCCTTGCTTGTAGAGTTAAGCAGTACGAAACATGTGACAGCTCGTTCCACCGAGAGCTGGAACTACAGCTAATGTCCTGTTGTGGGTTGTAGTTTGGCCTTGTTGATGCCACCCCGTGTCGTAGGAACACCTGCGGAAGAGCTCCAAAGGAGTTGCGCTGAGGCAAGGCGGGCTCGCACCCTGACACAGGAAGAACGCGCGTACTGCTTTGCGTGCGAGAAACACTGCAGGTCAGCGCACATTACACCGTGTTCACTACATCTACGGTTTGGTTAGTTCCTAAATATCATAACTTGGCTTCGTACAACAGTCCGATTGGTTGCTATCGCATTCATTGCTTCGGCATTGTGCCGAAACTGTGACCATTTTTTAGGAGCGGAGCTCCTTAATCCGTGGGTCGATCGTGCGTCCTGGATGTATGTATTGTAGGTAGCCATTTCTTGTTTGGCTCTTCGAATGTCCGCTAGATGGTGGTACGTGTATATGATGAATATATGGTGAAAAGATGCGAGATGGCGGTATGGTGAAAAGACGCGAGATGACGGACGGACAGGCGGACGGAAAGACGGGTGGACGGATGCATTGACGATTGACAGTTTACCGATAAAGCGCTTCCAAGCTTTGGCCGACTCATCATTCACTCTGTAGATACGCTGCGATTTTTTTTATTTGGGAACACGAAAGTAATTGCTTCCGAAAACCGGAAGATGAGACAGAGTGAACGGGCTGCCCGCATCCATCATCCGCGCGTTTCGTACACGTTATCGGGATATAAAAATAATAGCGATAATAAGAGAACGGAGAACGTGCGAACTCTACCCCAGTCGGCCTTCGCCGCCTGCTGGTCTTGTCGTGCCTGTGATATGTTTCCTAAATAGCAAATCACCCGCGCCGCCAGTGTCCTCCAGTACGGAAGGCTTTTTCGAAGGAAAAAAAAAGGGAAACAACAGTGCAATCAGGGACGTAAGCAACCATAAGGTCATTTATCAGCGGTTCTTGCCCGTCGAAATTGCGTCGCGCCCTGTCTCGCACACACCCTCGACGCACGCGAGACTCCTCCTTGGCTATAATGGCATTCCGCTGCCCACGTCACCGGTCTTCGTCGTTTCAAGTTTGCTTTTTTTATATATATTCGTCGATTTGCCGTCTACGTGCCAACGGCGTACCTGACGATCACCGTAATGTACGCTGTCGTGTATGTGCCGGACTGTCTTATTATTTCGGCATTGCTGACCTCCCCCCCTCTGGAGTCCCATGAATACGGCTGTCAATGCGTGATGTAATAAAAAGCCGACTCTACAGGTAAATCTAAAGTACTCCCTCTGATTTCTCTGACTTCATTGTATGCTAGTTTATATATATTGTACAAGTTGCGGAGACTTCTTTAATTGAACTCGTTCATTCCGACAGATAGTTAAATGCTATTTGCCGCCTAAACCCTGTTATTATTATTATTTTCATTAGGCTGAGAAGATATCTTATGCATTATCAATGAACTTTGTAATACGGCGATCACTCTGTTGCACATCATTTAGCGTTCCGTTGCCTTCGATTTATGCTGTCTCTCGTAGAATAATTTACAGGGCACCGTTTAGATACAGACAGTAAGGGACAGGGGAAGGGAACAAATGTGTGACCAATCACGTCCCCAGATATGCGCCTTGCGCTAGTGCTGTGGTTTATGCCATTCCACTGTCTTGCGGCTGCGAATACGTAGGCCAAACGGAGCGTTGCATTAACGTGCGCCTATACGAGAGCACGAGCTGATGCTATCAGGTGCTGCAATCACGTCTCGTTTGGAAGCTCATTGTAGATCATGTGGATGTGTGTGCCCCACTTACAGAAAACGGCTATCAAATATAGACATGTTGATTAGCGCGTGCGTGAAATAGCCGAAGCACATTTTGTTAGGTCGAATATCAAGTGCATAAGTCATCCGTCTATCACTCTTTTAGATTAAGAATTAAGATTAATTGATTGATTGATATGTGGGTTTAACGCCCCAAAACCACCATACGATTATGAGACGCCGTAGTGGAGGGCTCCAGAAATTTCGACCACCTGTGGTTTTTAACGTACGCCAAAATCCGCGCACACGGGCCAACAACATTTCCGCATCCATCGGAAATGCAGCCGCCGCAGCCGGGATTCGATCCCGCGACCTGCGGGTCAGCAGCCGAGTACCTTAGCCACTATAGACCACCGCGGCGGGGCAGATTAAGAATATAACTACCTGTTAGACAAGACATGAATCATGGTGAGTTGTAATACTTGTGCACATGCGCACAGTTGTGATGAGCGAATGTTTCCCGTACCTGTTCCTTCCTTTTTCCAAATAAATTTCAGTCGTGAGTTTAGTGCTGTGTCTCATCACTGTCTGTATTCAAACGTCGCGCTGTAAATTTCTCTACGATGAACGTCCACGAACTTGCCGAACTCGCTATGCTGTTTCATTTGCGCAACGCCTCACGTGTTGTGGTCGTGACGTTTGATGTCAAGGGGTGTATGATTGCGTCGTCGCTAAAGCGCGTGCCTTTCCTTTCCTCTTTCCCGTGCAGATTCCGAGTACGAATGCCTACCCGGGTTCGCCCCGCTCGGAGTGGAGGCGCCGTCCGGCGACCCGATGCTCTCTGAGCTGCAGCTGCAGCCGCTGGGGCGCCGGTCGGCGGCGGCTGCCCCATCCTCGGACGAGGTGGCCTCCATGAAACCCATGCTGCTGCAGGCCGCCCAGGGAGCCGGGGGCCTGGCCGCCGGCTCGCCGCCCGCGCTCTCGCCCAACCTGCCCAGTGTGGTCAAGGTGAGGCTCTCCGCAAACTTGTGCTGTATACATTCTGGTGGTTCTGAGGGATTTGAACCTTGGCACTACTACCAAAATAAGAGGAGTCCAATACATGATAAGCATCTCGAGATCCATGGCTTCCTTACCTGCTTGTTCCCGATGCCCAGTTCATTCAACCACTTTCAAACAAGCTCCGGATGCTCTTAAACGATCACTAAATATGCCATTAGAGCTGGCGGATAACCGGGTTACGGGAGCGGCAAACTTTAGCGGTCGAAATCGGTGCTGCCATCTGGAGCCGCGGAGAGAAACTAGGCAAACATAAAACTATCGTTACAGTGACTACGTTTTTTTGTGCCATATTGCTGGTTCTCTTTTTGCGGTGCCATATTGAACATCTCGTTTCTGTGGTCAATAACTCTTAATGAGAACGTGCAATTTGTCTGAAGGCATTGCGGTCAGACGAAGCGTCTAAAGTCTTTAAAAACTGCGGCACTATCGTTCGGTGACCCGGCTTTGCGCTGGAGCCGTTCCTCGTATTTGATGACCGGGCATGTTAACTTTAAGTGTTATGTTTTTCTTTTTTCTTCTTTGATGCAAAGATACGATACCGATGCAAAGATACGAAACTGTTACTAACGCCCGTATTCTAGAAGGCCCCTTCACTCAACGCTCAACCTTCACTCGAAAAAGCCGATGGGAGCGCCATCTCTAGGCAGAGAAAGTCACTGCATTTAGGTGATAATTTGCTGCTATTCTTGAGTAGCGCAACGTCATTTCAGCCGAGCAGCGGCGCAGTGCGACACTCTGTCAAGTGAAGGGTGAAAGTCGAGTCGAGGAGCGTTTGTGAATACCGGGGTAAAAAAGCATCGACAGTCACTGTGGCCTGCGTCTTTGTGTCTGTTTTCGTGGTTATTTTATTTACTGTTTTTTTTTACTGCTCACTCCGCTATTTATAAGGGATTTCTTGTGAATATAATTTCGGTTGGAAGTCGGCGCTTCTGTTGCGTGGCCGTGTGCTGTTTTCGCACTTAAGTATGCGCAACCAGCTTGCTGAATACCGTGTGCGTGTACCTCCCCGTGGTCGCAGGTGGAACCCCGGCTGCCGAGCCCGTGCGTGGGCGGTGCGGCCAGCGACGGGGTGCCTCAGAAGCGCGTGCGCCAGGATGACGCCGGTGCGTGGATCTCGTCGCCCTCGTCGCAGATGTCGGTCGGCTCGCTGTCCCCGCCGCCGCCGCTGCTCAACGGGCTGGCCAACAGCAGCGGACTGTCGCCCGTCTCGTGCTCCAGCTACGAGACGTACAGTCCGCGGGGACCCTGTGAGTAGACTTATTCGTCTCTGTCTATAGGCTCTTTTAGGCGCCGTTTACGTCTGGCAGCGACTAGAAGCCAATGTGGTCATCGATTGAGATGGAAGGTCGATAATTTTGGCGTCTCCATTACGATCGACCCCATCAGCAGGCGACGTGGGACAATGTCGTGACGCCCGTAAAAAACGCCTTGTATCGTTACTGCACAGGATAGTGAAAAAAAAAGAGAATGGCGTAAAAAGTTATATAGAAAAGTAACATTGGTGAAACCAACATCGAGGGGGAAAAAAAGTGGTTTGCATTAAACACGCAGATTTTGCCGAACCATGCCACTGATGTCTGCATGCGTCTTTGAGTCATTAACATCGGAAAAAGCGCATATATTTTGCTGCAGAGAAATCAGCCATAACCAAAGCTACAAGAGCGGCCTTTCAGAACCGTTTCTAAACACTCTTCGGGTAACTGCTACTAGCACACTTTCTGGATACACACTACGCCATCGTAATCATAATTTTTGGGTAGTAGGCCATCACTTATTATGCTATCCTTCGTCATTCTTCGGAAAAGCGTGGTATCGGCTGCACACTTGCTAGGAATTTCGTGTAATTTTTTTTTTATGCTGTGGCTGACGACGATGAAGAATTATGCCTGAAGTGAGAATGCGCCACAATTAAAAGGTGATCAAGAACAGGTTTTCTAATGGATTGGAGCATCGGACGACCCACTAGTTACGGAATTCGCGTTGTGTGACGCCTGGTTCTAAAACGCTGAGTTTACTGAGTTTTTTTGTTTTAATTTCTTGTGATGCTGGTTACGGACACCGGCGGTGGTGGCGGTGGACAACTACAGCGCCGCGCGTGACCCGTGTTCTGATCTCGTAACAGCTTTCGCTGCAGAAAACAAAAAAAAACAAAAGAATCACCCACTGTGATACGAAAAAGAGCCAGTCAGGCTAGATATACGTCTTCCTGGACGACCAATCGGGTGCAAGTCGGGCGACGACTGCAGAAATTGTCATGCGCGAACAGACGCTGACGGCAGTAGTGGCAGGGTGCGTAATATCGCAGTAGCAAGCGTTGCATTTCTTATCTTCAGTAGCAAATATAGGTCATTCGCAATGTAGCCGCGCTCTCCTGACTCTGCTACACGGTGCTCGGGTGGAGATAAGATAGGCAGCTCCCGGTGCTGCTGCCTGCACGCGCCCGCTCGAGTGTTCTTCCCCCCCAGGGATGACCCGCACTGGCAGAGGTCGTGTGGCTCGCTTGGGGGATCTTGTTGCTGGGTCAATGGCGGTCCACTTGTGAACCCCTTTTCTCCACGTTGCGGGAAGTTCATGTTTGATTTGCGTCTGTTCACACCTCCACGGGCTGTTTGAGCTGTCACTGGTTATGACGTCAAATCGACGTCATTATAGACTATTTTTCGAAAGACAACTGGGTGCCGCCATTTTGGGCTGTTAAGCCGCCGTTTGCCTGTTTTTGTATACAGTTAAACAATTTTATAATACGGGGCACTCTCCGAGCAGTAATTCTTGTCTTTTATATGAGATGTCTCTTATAATCAGGGTAACTCGTATGCACTTTCTTGACAATCCGTATTTTACTGTGGGCAGTTTTCTCCCACAAAGGGGTTCGACTGTATTGCGACGTTAATTGACACGCGTGCGCCAAACGAGCCGTTTTCATACGCATACGTGTACCAAGAACACTCTTCGTTCAGTTGTTGAACATACAAAACACAAAGCTGAAGAGCCCAAATGGCGCGTCAACCATCCGTAAAATAGCCCCCTGTGATTCTGTACGCATATGCGTGCGTAGGGTTCTCTATAGGAGGGGGGGGGGGAGTATCTGCGAAATGTCACTAGAGCGCATCCCTTCCCCCCTCTCTGATATTTGCTTCCTACTGAGGGGGAGGCCTTTACGACCAGTACGAAGCGGAACAACGAATCAATACACAGAAGGGGGGAGGGGAGGCACCTCTTTTAGCGGCCCCCATGTGCGCGCCCATGGTTTCATCTCCCTCCGTATCACTCACATGCCACTATTCTCCAACGTTTACGGAACCAACCATTGGCAGACGCCTTCGAATGAACGAGACCTACGAGAAGCGCAAGATGTACGTCAGCATTTGTAAGGAGGACGATTCCAACATTCACCTTGTTTCTAACATATGTTTGTGATTGGCACATCCCCATCGGGTGGCAAATTAGTCCCTAGAACGACTGGCTTGTACCTTTTCTTGCGAACCGACTGCTCAGCTGAATATCTGGAGAGTACAGGCTGTTGGGACTGGATTCGTCAAACTCCTTGTACGTGTAGGAACTGCTTGATCTATAATTAGCCAGGGCCTTTGCTCGCTCGCAGTTATTTGGAACAATATGCTCCGCAGCGGTTTATGAATAATTCCGTAGACAACGGAGCGTTCCAAGTCGGGCGCATTGTTGCAATATAGGCGTTCATAAAAGACAGCGATGCATTAACTGTGACGCAGTCGTATGCCGTCGGCCGTTATTTATATGAAGCCACGTCACAACAAGCTGCACCGATTTTCAATATAACTGGCTGCATCCGCGCCATGGTGCGGTGAAGCATGACCCATTCATAACCGAAATGAAGGTCGGTCGCACACGGATGCCCATACCCAAGCAGTGGAACGGACTGTTGCTGGGGTTGTTAGCTTCTGTGGGGGCTCGATGCAGGTGGAGACATTCGCTTCAAGGTTTCACTTGGCGGTTTCAAGGTGGCGCAGTGGCATGGCCGCTCTCCGAAGAAGGGGAGGGAATGAAAACGTAAGGTGGAGCATTACGTCATGCAGCCAGGCGAACGCTTGGTGAAGCCATGAAAGTGTGACTTGCCGAGACCATGTGGTGCGGCGCCCGATAGGTTTTAATCGAAGCGCGCTTTTTCGGTGCGTATGCTCTGGCTGTACCCCTTTGATCCGGGGTCAGGATTACCATACAAACCAGCCTGGGTGGCATCCATGCACAGTGCTCAGCTCAGCAAGCCAACTCCTGACAGTTTAGAGGGTCCGTGACAAAGCCGAGGCATCATCCTTCGGCACCTTCCTAGGTGGAGCCACCTGGCAGACCTAGCGGGGCCTCTGGTCCCGTTCAACGTCTGCCACTTTTAGACCATAATAATGTTCTCACTCGGCGCAGACCGGACGGCTCCCTCCCGCAGTAGGTTTATTAGCGGAACTATACTGGGAGTAGTAAAACCTACCACGTTTTCAACGCGTGTTGGGTCGACACAGTATAGGCTTAAATCGCATTGCGGTGTAGGCTTGTGGCCGCGTTTGAAAATGTCGGTTGTGCTTGCCTTGTTGTCGAGGGCGATATAACAGTATACTTCGCTAAAGCTCTCTTGTCTCGTGGTCCAACGTGAATGGGAAAGCACGCCGCTACAGACATGCCGTCACCGTTTTTGTAGAGAGGAACTTTTGTCGATGCGAATGACGACCGTGCCCCGAGACGTTCCGGACGTGTAGCTTATTGCGCGGTGGTACTCCTTTCCACGCATTTCCCTTGTGCCCCCCTGCTCGATCGCTGCGTTTTCTTCTTTGCTTTTCATTTTGGCGAGGCACCCACTTTGCTATCGAATCCAGCGAGTGGCATTTCGTGCACTAGCTGTGACTGCATTGCTGGAGAAGGGGTCCAGCACAGGCAGAAGAGCATGATTATTTTTTTTTTTTTGTCGCGCACGGGTAGCTCCAAAGCGAATTGATAAGATCGACATTTTCCTCTCGGTTTTATTTTGCAATGCGGCCGGCGGCGTGTGGAAAAAAATTTAATCGTGGTCGCACGATGCCTCTTCCATACATAGCATGTTGCGTTGGCACCCTTTCCTGTAACTTCTTCAGGAACGCATCTTGTAGTACGATCGCCTCTGCCTCGGTGCATGTGTGCTGGAAACCGATGAAAGAAGAAAAAAAAAACGTTGCACTGGTTGACGGCCGGGCTCCCGTATAGTGAGTGGAAATTAAGCGGGCTGTTTTATTTAAAATCAGTGACTCGTCCGGGGCCGACTGCCGGAGGGACCTTCGTGTGCCGCCTTCATTACGCGCCCACTCCTAAATCATGTCTGTCCTGCACGAAAATAAAAGAAAGCGTAACGAGAAGGAAGGTACCTTAGTGTACACTAACTCCAGATAAGGTTGGAAGCAGCGTGCTGTGCGCCGTCGAACTTATTTCGGTCGGTCGTTCGATCTCCATCTCTTTGCCGAATGAGTGGGCGAGATAGAGAGAGAGAGAGACAGACAGCGGTTCCCCGCTGTGTGTGTGTTCGGTGCTTCTTTGGCGGGCAGGCGGGAAAGGGTAAAAAGCTAGCCGTGTGTCGACTCTCCTCTCCGTCGCATGTCGCCCGGCGGCAACGTCGCATCGGCCTCTTCCTCGTCGCTTCTGCTAGCCCCTGTTGATGCTGCTCCAGTCCAAAGACAGGCGGCAGCTGTGCACTTTCAACAGTCAGCCGGGCGAATAGATCGGAATGGAGCACGCGTCGGCGAGGGTAGGCCTAGCGTTGTCGTGTACGTCGGTCCTGCGCCGGGGGCCCCGTTGTTAAACGCAGCTGCTGCTTCGGCGGGCTCGGCTTTTTGCAGGCCTGCATCGCCCGCGCTGCTCCGGCGAGCTTAGGAGACGGACCCTACGCGAGCCGCGTTTGGCAAACGGAGCTTGGTTTCCCGGATGGCTTTTTTTTTTCTTTTTATGTCTATATAGACAACTTATAAGGTTGCCTCCGGCCGGGCAGCGCAACAGCTAAAGCGGGGGCTAAATGATGTTAGATAAAGGAGACATCGGAAATGCAGATATCATAATAATAGCGATACAGCAGACCATGTATACGAGAACCATTTAGTGCACTACATGTTGCCTTCAATAACGTGTGCTACCATCTGAGCATTTCGCCTTGTGAACATTTTTCTTTGTCCAAGATTTTCTCTGCCTTACTCAGAGGCCTGAGTTTACCTCGCTTGATTAGGGCATGACATAAGCCCGCCCAAGTGACTGTGATTTGGGCAAGCTGTGGTGCATTCGACTTGGGAAGCACTAAGATTGGGCCAAGTGTGTGCTTCTGACAGTGTAAAACAAACGAAACGTGAATGAAGAGAACAATACTGGCGCTTGTTGTCATCTTATTTTGTGAACGTGTGTGTGAGATGCGAAGCCCGTGCGTATTAGAGAAAAAAAGAACTGTTCGCAACGCACGCCAAGCGAATCACATATTTAAATGCACCTCGCCTTGTTTGTTACAAGTGTGGCAGCTTGGGCTAGTCGGTATGACATGACGATAGTTATAGTGCGAGAACAGAACGACTACAAAAAGACACGAAGGACAGGAGCGCTCGTGTCCTTTTTGTCTCTTTGTCGTCGTTCTGTTCTCGCGCTATAACTATAGTCGTTTCTTAGGTTTGTTCAAGTTGAGCTCTTGATGAGTTTCGCACACGGTGCCTTTGGTCAGAGCGAAGCCAGCTACATCGACCGTGGCGTCTCCACGAGGAAAGATGTGAACTGTACACTGTTTTGGCGCTGCTTTGCAAATCGGTTTAAACATTCGTCGGTGTCACCACGCCCTTTCAGCTACGGGAACTGCATCTCATAATATTAAGGGCGTCTGTACTCCCGGCATAGTTCTTCGCATTCGCGTCGAAGCCTCGGTTCGTAGGAAATGTTTTTCGTGGTCGTCTCTGACCGAGCTATTAATATGTTCTGCTGTCGCAATTAATCATCGTTTTAATGGACCCCGTTTTACGAGCGGAACTCTGTTTTCCAGCTGAGATCCAACAGCGTTATCCATCGTCGTGCAGTCGCGCGAGATGCTTATACGTGACCCGGTCGAATTTAATAGCGAGCTCCGGTAAAAAAAAAAAAGGCAGCTGGCTGCTCTGTAGCTTCGCGCTACGTTTTCTTTTTTGTAGTTTTGATTTTCCTTTGAGGTGCCGCTACAGTGCATGAAAACTGGTACTGTGTGTGTGTGGGGGGGGGGGGTTAACACCAGCAGGAGGGACGGTGGTCTTCTTTTCTGGACGCATTTCTGACACACGCGCCACCACTGGTCCCCGCACCACTGCCGTCGCAGGGATGGCGAGGGAAAGAGGAGGCGAACCAGACGTGACGGGAATTGGGCGGCTCCTTGCGTTTCCCTTACAAAGCGAAGGTGCCGTTAGAACATCGCGGCCCAAGAAGCCCGCTCGACTGCGAGACGCAATATCTCGTGTGGCGCCAGTGCCTGTAATGAAAGAGACCGGTCATTATGAGAACCGTCTTTCGCTCCTGTCCGAGTTCTGTAATAGGAGTTATGCAGCGGGAGGGCGAATAGCGGTGGTTTGAAAAAATAAATAGAAAATAGAGAGAGAAATGATGCTTGTGGTCTGCTCGATGCAGGTGGTTTCGGACGGGCTGCAATCGAGCGAAGCGTTTATAATCGTCGATTGCTTTTTTTGTATTGTCTTTTGGTCGTCACACTTGAGAGATAAGAATTTTCGTGAACGGGCGACTCCATCGGTATCAGCGCGTACGCGAGCCAAATATGGAACCCAGAGCAATGAAGAGAGGAAAAGAAAAAAACACTAATTGAAATTCAAGGCTGGACACGAGGGGGATGTAGAAAACCAATCACTTTTATCGTTGCTCATCTCTGCGGCGGCACCCTTTGGTTAAAAGAAGAAAACAGTGGCGTCTGTATATCGAAGAGTGAGCGAGAGACCACCCTAGAGATGTAGCCAATGAGATGGAGGTTTTAAAAACTTGCACGGTAAGTCGGCTTGGCCGGCTGGATTAGGACTTATTTGCCACCACCGCCGCAGCTGCTGCTGCCCTGCTGCAGCTTTTTTTCCTGTTCGTATTTTTTTTTTGTATTTGCCCCAGTGGCCGCCGCTGTCAGTGGAGCATTTCGTGACCAAGGGAGGGGGGGATGAAAGAAAGCTGATTGTGTGTCTCCGTGCCACGCCTTTTGAAAAATGCTGGCTCGGGACTTCTCGGTGCTGGCAGCTGGTTTTGGCCACCGCCGTAGTGGACCCAAAGTGAAGCGAATTACGAATTCGGGCAAAAGTTCTAAAACAAACAAAGCCGCTACGCGCAATTTAAGGCTGGCATAGTTTTACGGCCCGAAATTAGTCGTCGTGTGGCGTCTGCATATGCTCGTCCTACAATAACTACTGTGTTCTGCTGTCGTGCGAGGAGTGGCTTGATAGTTTCAAGCTCCAGAAGACGTCTTTGTAGTTGGCAGTTTGGTCACGTTCTCACAGCGCGCATTTCATGTTACAACCTAAAGCCTTCTCGTTTCCACACTGCAAGTGCAGCAGCTTGGGCTAGTTGGTATGGCATGACGATAGTTGTAGCGCAAAAACAGGACGACGACACAGTCTCTGTGTCGTCGTTCTGTTCTCGCGCTATAGTTATCGTCGTTCCATACTGCAGTTGGAGCTTAAGTATTTAACCACGAATGCACAAAGCGAGACAGTCAGCACAGTTCCTTGTTACGGCGTCCATTGAGCATACAGGCAAGCGTTGTTTGTTCGGCGCTTTGAAAAGGGCCCGGCGGCGGTTAGGTGCGCAAAGTCAACCCGGTCTAGTTTAACGTGCTCACGACGAAGAAAGAGACTGGGGACTCGTTTTCATCAGCACACGAGACCGCCTGCGGGCTTCATTTAGGCTAATTCCTTTCACGTCGACCGCAGAAAAAGGAACGGCCCGCGTTTATTGCTGCCCGAGGACGAACAGCGAGGAGTACTGGGTTCCCCTTCCTCCGTGCGTGGGGCAGCGCCGCGTGTCGGGCATCCGCGGGGGCCCCACTTCAGGAAGACGGGGTCTGCCGGTTTTTGTTCCTGCGCGTGATTTCTTTGTCTCCTCGCGTCACTGCCGACGTCGTCCGGCGCGCTACTAATTGGCGGCGCATTTCCGTGGACGAGGCGCTGTGTTTTTGTGCCCGCTAACGACGGCTTCCAGGTCGCGACACGGCTCGCCGCCAACCGAACAATGGCGGCCGCGATGGCGCTCCTGGCGTTGTCTCCGAGCGACGGGGCGTTGGCCGCCGCCGCGCACCGCGGCTCGACCGGAGTCGCGCGACGGCTCTGCCCTGCCTCGCATAGTACCGTGCAGCGTACGCTAAGCTGCAGTAGGTGCTGTTTCCCTGCCGGGGTGGCCGCAGTAGTGCCATTTCGATGGCGGCGGAAATGCGAGAGAGCCGTTTGCTGTGCTATATTTCAGTGCACTTCAGAGAATGCTCAAAACTAACGGGAGCTCGTAACTGTGGCGTTTCTTGTCGCCTGAGTCGCTTTGGGGCGTTCAAACGCTGACCAAAGCAACCAAGCAATGTGGATCTTTATGTGTTGTACTTCGCCGAAACTGACCTGCTTTGTTATTAATAGGTTGTGAAGTTCGGCCAACTTTCCGACAAAAGAGATCATGACGATGCTGTAAGTCACTCTTGGTGAACGGTCCTGATTTCTTTGGCATTGTACCTCGGCAGCCACTGCAGTGATGCATCTTGATGTGGCAGGAGCGTGCCGGTAGCGCGTTGATGATGTATCGTCGAAAAATACCGTGCTTCGCAGCGTCTGTTGCTTATGCTGTGTAAAACTCGAATTTCGCACCTGTCTTTGTAGTGTGTTTTTTTTCGCTATGATCTGGGACAGCAGCGGATCGGTTATACAAAGGGCGACCCACTGATGTCGTCATCAATACCTCCATAGAGCCTAAGGGAGACAGTGCTGCAGATATTCATCGCTATCCGCTTATCTCCAACAGGGCTGTGAAGGCTGTTAATGGGAACGTAATGCACCGCTGTCCCTGATGACACATACGCGTTGCGACCCGCTGACATCCGTTGGCGCCAGCCTTCCACAGTGCTGCGTGTTTATTCTTTAGCCGGTTGCGTGCGGGGCTTCGTTTCTAAATATACACAGGAACCCGGCGCGGTCGCTAGTTATGCCGATTGGCAGCGGAGGTGTTGGGCGAGATAACCGTGTTGCGAACGGCTGCACGACCGACGCTTCCGTCGTCCTCCCTTCGGTCGAGGTCGAGGCCGCCGCCCTGCTGCATGGCGCGTAAACGGCGCCGCCATTGATCTCGTCCAGCCTTCGCAAGTCCTACAGCCTGCCGCGGTTCGAGAAAGCCGGGCTCGCCTTTCTTTTTCCGCGAAATAAAAAAAAGGAAACCAAAAAAAGGAAATGCCGCCGCGTACAACTGCGTGCTCCGATTCGACTTCGATGGATAACCTTCCTCGAAAGGAGCGTTTGTCGTTGACGGAAATCCATCGCTGCAGTTTCAGCAGGGAAGAGGTTCGCTTCTGGCGGCTGTTTGAAAAAGAACACATTGAATGGCTCTCTGCGATGCCTGTCGTTGCGAAGAGACGCTACACCACATCCTGTGCGACTGTCCTTTGTACGACATCCAGAGACAGTCGCTGGCGTCCGTTTTTGCGCGCATCTACGACAGCCAGATGTCTGTGGACAGTATTCTTTCAAGTGCCCGAGAGAAGACATTGCAACAGACTGCGACAAAAGCTCTGTTGAAGTTCCTACGCGGCACGGACTTGAACAAGCGGCTGTACCAGCAATGTCACACATCACGTGAGGCAAGACTGGACTATGAGTGTGTGCGCGTGTGCTGCTTAATGTGCTGTTTATCTCTTCCCTCTCTCCTCCCTATCTTTCATCTCCCCCATCCCCCTCCTATGCGCAAGGTAGCAAACCGGCTGCCTATAGACTGGTTAACCTCCCTGCCGTTCGTTTCCTGCTATTTTCCTTTTTTTTAGATGGCGATTTCCTCAAGACCCACGCCCTCCGTCCTTCCTGGGTGGCTATCGGAAGCGAATGCCTCGGTTTCTTTACAACCTACACGCCCGTCGCGGTGCTCTAGTGGTCATGGTGCTTTAATGCTGACCTGCAGGTCGTGCGATCGACTCCCACAGCCGCATTTGGAGGTGAAAAGCTGGATGCCCGTATACTTGGGTGTAGGTGCACGTTGAAGTACGCTTACCACGTGGTCGAAATTTCCGGAGCTCTCTGCTACGGTGGCCCTCAAAATCGGATCGTTGTTTTGGGATGTTGAACCCCAACAATGATAATTATTACAACCTGCAATCAACTTGACCCCTGTATCTGCGCTTGTTCCAGTCATGGTCTATAAGACCTGCACCACCGTGCCCGTCATCGAAATGGTCTATAAGACTGCGCAACGTCAAGTGGATTGATAAGTACTAGTGGCCGAACCGCCTCTCGTTTTGCCTTCGTCTTAGCTTGTGGAAGTGTTTACGTTCGCCCGATAGGGTCTCCACGTATAATTCGTCCGGCTTGCGCCTGACAGTCTCGGATGTCGGCCCGCATAGCTTCGGCCACACAACGTCAGCCGTTACCTATGCCATGTAACGAGGTGCTGCAACCGTATCTGTACCCCATTCCCGGGAGCGCGATGGCAGGCTTGCTTTTGTCAAGCTAATTGGATGGCTAAATGAGTCATTTTGTAACTCCTGCATGATCGCCAGAATGTGACGCGTCTACTTCGCGCCTCGCTTTCGTCTTCTCATTCTCCCCAGGGTGCTAGTGCAGCGCCTCTAGCGGGACTCGCTCCCACCTTTGTTTCTGCGTCGTTTGATTCTTATACTCTTTTCACGCACAGTTTCTATAGCCGCTCCTCGGAGTGACACCTTTCGCGTACGTTCATATATTTACATGCTGACAACAATTGAGTCATTCATTGATTGATATGTGGGGTTTAACGTCCCAAAACCACCATATGATTATGAGAGACGCCGTAGTGGAGGGCTCCGGAAATTTCGACCACCTGGGGTTCTTTAACGTGCACCCAAATCTGAGCACATGGGCCTACATTTCCGCCTCCATCGGAAATGCAGCCGCCACAGCCGGGATTCGAGCCCGCGACCTGCGGGTCAGCAGCCGAGTTCCTTAGCCACTAGACCACCGCGGCGGGGCAACAATTGAGTCATTGCGAGTCGCCATAGTTGCTTCGCATCATTTAGCGTAAACTCGAAGCACTTAAGCCTGAACGATGACTTCAGGGTTCTCGCTAATTTCGCTTCGTTTCAGCTCGCATCTCCCCCGTTTCTTAGGATTCTGTTTCTCAGGGCTGGTTATGGTCGTATAGCAGCTTTCAGACGTATAATATGAAACTGCAGATCATAAAGGGAATGCAGAGCGTAAACAGACGTGAATGTGAACTCCCACTAATTAATTAGGCGCCTGTTCCTCAGTTATATCAAGTCTCGCTGTCCTTCGCAAGAACGTGACCGCTAAAAAAAAAAGACGTCTGCTGTCTCGGATGGACGCGCTAATTGTTATCCTTTGGTATCCTCCGCTCATGGCTTCCTTTTCCTGTTGTAGCCGATAAAGAAGACGCGAAAGGGATGCCTCCGTGGTTATCCTGTTTTTCCGTTCCTTTAGTCAGGTCGCAAGTTCATTGTTACCGCTGACAAACTTCAATGCTGTAGCTGTGTACGTGTGCTCAGAGTTCACCTCTGTTTCTGCGCAGTGGAACCAGTGGTGGGACGTTTTCGAAAACTGCACGGTAATGAGCAGGTGACATTCCGTATACCGTTCGGCGACATTGTTTCTGTTTTAGCAGCGAATAACCTTCAGCAGCGAATAACACTTCAGGTGCAACGCTGTGGAAGCTATCCAAGAAGTTCGTGGTCGCTCGCGTGACATCTTATTAGTGCCGGTGCGATCTCGCGTTTCTTTGCGCTCCCCCTTGACGCGACTGATTAACATAAGAAAGCGGGGAAAGCACAAAAGAACAAGGGTGCCGACACTCTAGTGTCTTCCCTTGCACTGACACCGCCCAGAAAGTCCGTTGGGCCGCCATAATGACGTAACGTGACGTCACGTGAAAGCTAAGATATCCAGCCGCGTGATAACAACCGTTTAACGGCGTTTGTGTTAGTAAGGCACAAAATATATTCAAAAAAATTCGCTGTATAGACAATTAATCAATTCTGTTGTTGATGGTGAGAACACTGATTTTTTTTTTCTTTTGCGATCGCATCGACTGGAAGAATTTATGTTAGCGCCCACATCGTTGCACATGGCGTATGAAACGGAATACAGCCGTCACGTGCACGTCACTTACCAAGCGTCAGCCAGTGCACGCCAACAAAAGGCATTGCCAATCACATGCGACGAAACATGAGGTAGCTAGCTAAAAATGCTTGCACTCGAGATCACCTGAATTTGGTCAGAAGTTATATCTCATTATTTTAAGTGTCATACATTGCTACGTAACGCGCATGGAAGAATCCCAGGAAGACATTGAGTTATGACCCCCCCCCCCCCACAAATGTTTTTGCTCTGCCATCGCCCATCAAGACGCCAAACATTCAGTGGTGTTGCGGAAATGCACCTTGTGTATGTCGCTTTGCCAGGTGGTGGGTGCGAAAGCGTTTAGGTGCAGCAGCGCAAAAGGGAAGGGGCGGCTCTGGGGGCCGTTCTGTTCAGCGCCCGAGGCGGCAACCTAACCCTCACCATTTGCCTACTGTTGCGTTTGAGTGCTCTGTTTAATTTTTATTTTTTTCTTTTCTTTTTCGGAGAATTCCGCAGGTGCGGGAACCGCATTGAGGAGTGTGGTTTTGAGGCAGGTGGCTTTTCCCTTTTCTCCGCCGCTGTTGCAGTCGTCGTTTCGGCGGCTGCTCGCTGCGAACACGAACGGGGAGCCCCGGCGAACCACTATTCTGTCCTGTTTCGCGTGGCATCCAGTCGGGAAGAAGAGTGCCGTCACGTAATAGGTTTACGCGCCGCCTGCAGCCCATATTGAGTTGCGCGACCTTCTTGTACACAGTTTCGGGCGACGGCGTGCGCGAGACACCGTTTTCACGCATGGGCGCGTCGCGAGAAGTGGATACAGCTCCGTCCGTCGCCTGCAGAGTAGGTAACAAATGTCATCTTTCGCTCTCGTCGGTTGTTTTCGCGTGGTTGAGTCGCCATTGTTCTTCACTCCAATGGGCTCGTCGGGTGTGGCGCCTCCGAGATTGTGTGGTAGTTGTCCAAGGTCGGAATGCACGCAATTTGCCTGAAACTTTAGGCGCCCGTGGTGGTCTCAGTGCTAAAAAGTTTGCAAAGTTATACACGAATCGTCAGTCTGTCAGTCAGACGCACATTTATTAAGCCCTAAGAGAAGCTCCTAGGCCCACTGAGAGCCTCGCTTGCGACGGGGGCGGAAGCCAGAGGCTGCCGATCGCTTCACCCGCCTGGGCGGCCCTTATTTGGATGAGCCAGAGTAGTAAGAATGAACTGGCGGCAACATAACACCGAACGAGCAGTGACACATGTGCATAGAGAGAGTCCACCGCGCTTTAGTTTGCACTTGTGGCGCTTTTCCGTTGGATTGTACTCAAACGTCGTGACAGCATTATCATGGCATAGACGAATGGGTTACGTAAGCTAAAGGGAGGTAAACGTGCACCCGTAGATATAGTACCTAAAGTTATATGCTACAGCTAATGCTGAAAGCAGACCCATTGGTTTTGACTCGCACGCATTTCACCAGTCAGAGCAAAACTGAGAAAGTTGAAGCGTGGAGCTATCGTGTTGTGTGGACCTTTCCTTGCCCATGCCTTGCTCTTGGTGATGAAATATATTATGGAAGTGCTCCGTTTGGTGAATATGTACACAGACCGAACCGACTCTAGGGCGCGGAACAGTGCCTCTTTCTTTCCGGTATCTCTCACGGCGCCATCCACCGTGCGTTTATTTGTTGCTATTTTTTTCACCACTGTAGTTGTCAGCAGTTGCTCAGTCACTGACTTAGAAGTCCATTGGTGGTTGCGTTAGCAGAATATACCGCCGCTTTCGTACCATCTACGATCGGCTAGGTTGGCGTCACTGGCTGCCGTAACTAGCGGCTCGGGCGTGTCGAGGCGACAGCGTCGTCGTTGGCCGAGAACAATGGGAAGTCGCGTCACTGTGGAGGGAAGGAATGGGTGTGGGTGGGTAATTGGCTTCGCGTCTTCGGACACCTCCGGAGGGGGGCGCCCTGTGACGAGAATGTAAACAAACGCTCGGCGGGGGCGTGGTTCTCACGGTCTCTCTCGCTCATCAATCAGCGGACGCTCGTCCATCTCGCACACGCATTTCTCCTCTTTTGTGTCTGGCGCCGAAAGGAATCGCGCGCGGCACCACTGCTTCCTTGGGTTATAGACGGCTATCGTAAATGCCCCCTAAGTCGCAGCTCTAAAGATGCATCTGTGATCAATGTAGTGTCGCCGAAAGCCGCGCGGCTGCGTACTAAGAAGCAGCGGTAATTAGGACATCATTTTCGTAGTATGTAACGCTCTTCGCACCGGGGTTTCATTGTTCGCGTAGCTTCCATATGCAGCATAGCATCGAACTTATACCGCGTGAACCGAATCGCTTCTTTCTCCCTTGGTCGTCATTTTTGCATCTCCGGCGGGGCCCAGCGAACGGGTCTGATGGCGGCCCGGCATGGCTGGCTTGGCGAGGCCTGCTTGATGTGTTTTTCGGGCAGGGGGAAGAAGATGGCGTGGCCGAGAGAGCGGAGGGGTTTTGCTTTTGTCGGCGTCCATCCTCCACGTTATGGCTGCTGCGTCGGAGGAGAAGGGAGGAGCGCCCGAGTCAAGGGCGATCGCGCCGCCAGGCCCCTCGCCCCGTTTTCAAGGGCAGCGTGCTGCAGCTCGCTCCGTGGCGGCGGCCTCAAACTGGTTTTTCCACATGCCGCTCGCTCGCCTGCACGCCGCAGGAAGAACAGGTGGAATCTCTGTGCCAACTCGTTTCTGCCCCGCTGCCGCAGCATCCTTTTGTCCGTGCGCCTTTCTGGCGGATGACGTGACCGGTTGCGTGGCTTCTCCTTGCAACCAGGCCTCCCTCTCCATCTCGATTCGGCGTTGCGTGCAGCAGTTCGCCCCCCTCCACCACCCTTCCATCGCCATGTAGCGCCCGCCTGTTGCTTTAATTGGCGCTCGCTTTTTCGGACCACGGTGAAGCAGGCAACGAGGTCCGCCACTGCTCCGTCTCTTCTTGCTCTTGTCGGCGCACACACACACGCACATGGCGCGACTCGAACACTTGCTCGCGAGCGGTGCCGTGCCATTGGGCCGCTTTTTCCCAGCGTCGAGAGGAAAGCCATGTGGGCAGCAATACGCCGTTCGGTGTCTTCTCCCTCACCATTTCGGGAACCGCTTTTACTGTACTGTACAGCAGCGTCGCCCACCATTTCGAGAACCGCTTTTACTGTACTGCACAGCGTCGCAGCTCGCTGATGTGACATGGGCGCCGCAGTCTCCCTCCCCCCTCTTTCTCGTCTTCCGTTCCTCCTTCCACTCCTTTCTCCGCTTGTGCTTGGCCTAATACATGGTTAAGAGTTCTCCGCTCTCTCCCTCTCTTCAAATTTACTGTCGCCGCAGCCCTCTCTTGTTTTTCATTCGTCGGTCCTGTATTAGTCGCTCCTACGACCTATCTTCGCAGGCTAGCTTTTCGATTTATTTTCCTGCAAGGTTCTACGCCATCTTTTGCCTTTGCCGCGTGACAAGGACTCGCTGTTTGCGTTGTGCGAAGAGCAAACATCCGAGCTAGGCGTGTGTGCGCCGGTGCCTAGCGCCCCGCCAGAGCTTTCATAGCGCCAAGTTCCAGCCTATTGAGTTGAGCTCAGCGCAGGTTATGTCTTTTTCCTTCAGGGTCGTCGTCGTGTAGGGTTCCTGTATTCATCGTTTGCCTCTTGCGGTACCACTGTTGTCTCGTAAGGCTTAGTGAAGATGTCTAGCCAGCCAGCGGCTTCACTTTGTTCTCCTTCATACGAGTACAGCGTGGACGGCTGCGTAAGCGTTAGCGCCACTCCCGCCATTCGAGCTCGTGACGTCAGAGCCCGTGAAGCCTAAAGAACCGGTTTATTGCGAATACAAGAACGGTACCACCGCCGCGCTCAAGCCTTCATCATGTCATGCTCGGTTGTAGATTTAAACGTCGACTTACGTATGTGACGTCACAGTTCAGGAATGCACAGCCCGTGTAGTCACGGTGCAGTTGAAAGCAAGATGCCACAAGCATAGAGTTTCAGCTAGCATTGGAATGATTGGTAGTGCATGGATTTGTCTAGTCTTCGTACTTCTGGCTCCGTTTAAGTTAACGTGCCTTGAAGCTGTTTCGCCATGAAACAAAGATCAGCCAATGTTCAGCAGTTGCGCCTCACCACTGTAATCTTTTAGGCTTACCATTTCAAATCAAGTCACTTAGTTCAAAAGGCTTCGTTCTTCGAAAGGAAACTGAGACACAGCCATACACGAGGCAACAAGTGCGATTCGAGGTCTGCAAGTACGAAAACTAGGCAAATCCGTGCGCTACCCATCGTTCCCATGGTCGTTGAACGATCGCAGCGCCAGAGTCGACTCCCGGTGAAGCGCAGGCAGATTCGGCCCCTTTGAATCTTAAATTTTTAGCCATTTGCATTTTACGGCCACAGTCTGTGATTCAGCCTGGTGATTAAATGTTATGAACGATGCAGCTAGGTGGAAACGAATTGCAGCGTGTACAGTACAGGAAGGCGCGCTTCGTTGCCGTTCAGCCCAACGTTTCTAGACTAGGTTGGTTCAGCCCGCCTTAGATCTGTAACACAAAGCTTTCGTGCATGCTGCAATCTCTGCGGTTAAGGGAATATAGGGCGCTTCTCAGGATTCAGCTTGATTCAAGCGTTTAATATAGCCAAAATATACAAAAGTTATTTTCCCGGTCCTGTTTCTAGCCGTGCTTTTTTTTTTTTCCTTTCTCTCTAATTACTTACCCGGAGTTGCGCTAATGATGAGGTTACATCACACGCTAGATACAACTGAGTAGGAAGTTTATTCGGCTACGCGCTATCTTCTTCTTCTTCTGGCGCACTCGCGAACAAGTGGTCTTAACGTTCAGCAGTGCTTACGGTTAGGGATCTCTTGCTTGCCTCGTCTACGATAATGCGTGCTTTCTTTTCTTCTTTCGTTTGTTTGGTTGCTTTAGTGCAGTTGATTTACGGGGAATCCCCGCCCGCCCATTATTTACTTACCATGCGCGTCGCTTTGGATCGTAAAGTGGGAGTGGGGACGGGAATTATTTTGGCTTATTGCCTTCGTGGTTGCTGGCCTCCTTACGCTTTGTCCGCGCATTCCTCGCGAGCGATGAGTGGGCAGTTTTTCCCGCCGCACTCCTTGTGGTTCCCGCCTTTTTTTTTTCTTGTCGCACATTAATGTGCGCACACACGAGCCGAGGTCGTCACACTCGGTCACCGTAGTGTATACGCGGTTTGGCTGCGTGCCCCTCAAAGCCTCGCTGGCATTAAAAAAATATCCGCCGATTATCGCTGTTGTCGTCACGCTATATTCCCGTACGTCGCGAAGAGGTGCTATATTTCTTGCAGCGTAGCGCGAATGCCGTGCGCCATGGGGAAAGCGTTGGGTGGAAGGGAATAGATGTCGAGGTAAACAAGGAACAAAAAAAAATAATGGGATTGCGATTGCTCCGATGTCCTTGCGATCGGAGTTCATTAAACCCCGGAGAGAGCAAGCCTCCTGAGGCGGGCGGCCCCGCCAAAGAGGTATAGCGTAATCTTTATCGCTCGTCGCCATCGCCTTTCCCGCCACCTCCGTCGCACGCCTTGCGCGCGTTTTCGCTTTCGAAGGGCGCTTCGCGAGACCGGCCGGCCTTCGCTTGCGTTCCAGGGGGAAACCCGAACAAGGCAACTGCCGCGCTTGTTTCGAAAAAAAAAAAATTCTTAGCTCCTCGTGCGTATGTCTCGATAGCTTCCCACATTATGCACGAACGTCAATTTGTTTACGGAAAAACAATGTGATTGGTCGAGCAGAACAGCCGTACTCATCGCTGCTACGTTACTTCGATCCGATACAGGTTTCTCTGGCGGACAGACTGGTTTCGCGCTGCGCATACAACTACGATGCGTATTCTTTTCAACAGTTCCATCAGCTCAATGCGCACTGCAAGTTCTGGATTCCTTGGAAACAACTCTTGTTGCCTCTTATTTGAAATATTGGATTTTAGCCTACTTTAAGGCAACCGCAGAGGAACTCGCCTCAAATATTTCTCAGTAGGCACTGCCCGTGTATGCGCGCGCGACGAAGCGGTAAACTTCGATATGTGCGTCATGTTATCATTCGTTCTCCTTCCACTTCCATTTTTCTTCTATTAGTTTTCCCTTCGCTCTGCGTAGGGTGGTAAACCGGGTACAACCTGGTTAAACTACGTGCCTTTTCTTTGCATCTTCCTCTGTAATAAAAAAAAATGGGGGGGGGGGGGGGCGAAATGGTACACTACAACACGACTGCTAAATATTTTCTGGCACCATCGAAATGTTGTGGATTTCGGCTCTGATGGGTGGGAAGTTGGTGGTCTTCCACTTTCCGATTTCCACCGTTAATTACTCGTCTTTACTGCGTGTTGCATCTTTATCTCCCGTGGTATCCTCGGCTTCTTTGTCTGTTCACATTGAGTTGTTGGCGCTAAAATAAAGAAAAAGGAACCCGATGTTCCTCTGCCATTCACAATGTTCGAGCGTATTTTTTTTTATTCGTAATTGTCAATGAAAGCGAAACCACTTCTTAGCTAACCCAAAAAATTCGTGAATCCAGGCTCCGGGACGGTAACTTTCACATTTTGGAGCATATTAGGGAACCTCACTTGTTCGAAAGTCCCCTAACATACGTGTCGGCATTATCGAGCTAAGGTATTAATTTGGAATGAAAGAGCCAACAGCTGCGGCAATATCCTGCAAACGTGAATGTAAACTTATCCGCCAGCCTATTTTCGTCCGAGGACAAACGGTAGCTTAATAGTGAAGTCGTGTTTCACCAGAGGGAACTTAAAAAAAAGTTGTCGGCTACCATTTCCCGCTTATATATCTTTCTAAATCTTCGTTTCAACCTGCGATCGTTTCGCCATCCTCCTCCGAGGAAAGCATTCACACGACTAGATTTAAATTCCAACACATCGTAGTCTCACAGAGCGTCGCTAGATGTCGCCACCAGGTTTACAGCTATCGGGTTATTCAAGTACCTCTCCTGCATGGCGTGTTAATGCATTTTCAATCGCACACGCCATTTTGTACACGTACATTAATATTTTGTATTGGTCTTTAGATACTCATCGTAACATATGTGGGTTCACTGCGTACGCGAGGAACGAGGATTAGCTACAAATTTAGTTCCGAGGAAACCAGTGACGTGCGACGGCACAGCCTACCGGAGCTCTCTTGGAGAGGTAGACCTGGATTGACTCTCGAAGGACCGTAATAGCAAATGGGAGATATGAAGATGATAAACGCAACGCTTGTATGTCCTTTCTTTTAATGGGGGAGGGTGGGTCGTTCGTTGTGTATGGGCTGGTATAGCGATCGTGAAAACGCTGAAAAGCCAACTAGCCCGAATCAACGTCTTTATAAAGCTGTAGAGAATGGGGCAAGTAAATGGTCCGACCAAGTGAACGGTCTTCGCTCAAAGGTGGCGTCCTCATTTCCAGATGATGAAAGTAAGTTAAGAGTAAATATCTCGCGCATAAACGCAAATATTCATTCGTGAAGAGAAGGAAATAAAGCTAAGGAATGAACCACCTGAATTTTCAGCGACGGCATTTTTTTTTCCCCCTTAGGGTGTGTACCATTAGTGTGCTTTAAAATATTGAAGTGCTCGGTTACGACTTTTAACATAAATGTCATCGGCAGTTCCATTGCCACGCTGGTGCTTCGCGACTTCGTCTGAAGTTGCATTTTCTTTCGAACACCCCTCTCCCCGTGCACTCCATTGCCGCCGAACCGACTTTCTCCGATGTCGTTGCGCGGGTGAGGGGGCACTGCACTACCTGCGGGACGGTCGCCGAAGAACGAGAGGGAAAGCGACGTCGCGCCTTTCTTTGTTCTCCCTGGCCTTCTTTGGCGAAAGCAGTCCTTGCCGTCTCTCCCCCCCCCCCCCTTTTTTTTTTTTAATCGAACGTCTTGGCGGCGAGTTGCGAGGTGGCGCTCCGTGCCGAGGACCGTTCGGCCGGCGCTCGACTCCGGAAGGCGCGAACTTCAAATGGGCTGTCCGCATTCCCGTAAACGTTTCGGTTTTTCCTTATTGCGTAAAGCTAACTTTAGCGCAACGCTGATTGCCAGCATTACACAAGTATAGAAACTGCTTTTCTCCGCCTTTTTTTGTCGTTTTTCGTAGCTGCCGTGTGTCATTTTGGTAGGATTTCACTTGGGGCTGGGACAACTGCTGTTGCCAGAACGAAAGCCTTCGGGATCAAGAACTGTTTCGTGACTTCTCCGCTAAGGAAAGAAGGCGTGCAGCGTGACATCGTGACTAATGCAGATTGTTGCAATCAGCAATTGGGACGATGAGCTAGTTAGCATTTTAGCGTAACTCTAAGACACCTATAAGGGAATTTTAATTCGACGTTCACGTCTCGTCGTTTGCGCTGTTCGGGTTCCTGCAGAAGTGTACGTGACGAGGAACGCTGGCAGTGATGCCTGATGATGCGCAACCCAACCGAGATATGCGATGCTAATATGGCAATTACGCGTTTTACTTTACTGCTCTTGTACAATATTCGTAGGGGGATAATCATTAGCTCACACCGTCTTACAGTAATTTCTTTTTTTTTGAAATAAAATCACAAAGTGACGACGGGACCGAAAAAATTGCTCGCTATCAACTGTTCTCGTGCCGTTAACGGCTCCATTAACCCCGGTATCGGCATCCGCAAACAGTTACCTTCGTAACCACTACACGTGCTTCCGTGCAGAGTTTCGGCCTTTGTTTCGTTGGGTAGGTCTCGAGAAAGTTGCTTCACTGATTGCGAATCGAAGTTTAACATGTCGAAAAAAGTCACTTGGGTTAGTCGTATTTGGGGGCCATTGTGCAGTCGACGCCCTCTAGCGGCGTCATGACTGTACAGACGCCAGTGCGATCTGTTCACTGCAAGTTATCCTGTTTAACGTTGACTATATTCGGTTGTTTGGCGAGCGGACGTCTATATTCATGCGCGGGCGTGATTCTACCTCGCTTCATAATGCAGTGAACAAAGAACGTTATTTATTGCGCAGCTCATTTCATGTTTTCAAGGCATTACAATAGCACAAAACAAGAAAGAATGAGTCACTGACGCTTATGCTTGAAATCATGATTGCGTAGTTTCGAAATTGACCAGTTTTTGTCAATGTCCCTTATCGCGGCAGTTTCTCACGAACACTTCAATTTATCACTACTATTCAGGTCATGGCATTGGATCCGTACGTGGCCGGGTGCAATTATGGCAAGAGAGATCAATCTTTCTTTGCCTTGGCATAATTTGCCAGAAGTTGTGCCACTATATCCAAATTCCGTGATTACTCCTCAGTAATGACTGTGTGACTGCGCTCCCCATTTACTCATTGCAACTTGTTCGCTTTCCATCTGCATTTCGCGAAAAGTTGGCCCGTCAGAGTAATAAACTGCAAAGCGCAAATTGAGTGCGGTTCGTTGGAGACACACTTGTCACGGATGATAAGGCACTTGTGTTGGGGTGTGGTGGAGCGATACAGGGGGTCCGGTACAACATTGTATGCTTTTGCATGTTTTCGTTGCGCTGCGCGTGACTTCTTGGTAGCCCGCTTGCGCTTCGCAAGGCTAGATCCGCCGACATCCTACATAATCCCCATCCTCACACTGTGTTTTTGCGCCCTTCTATGTCTCATAACTAATTGGCGGTCTGCAGCTTACTATTGTGGTCGCACTATAGCAGAATGCCGGGCCACTTGCTCAAGTGGTGTACGATTAAACCTGAAGGTGTGACGCAAGTATGGACGTGTTTGTGTTGTGTTCATCTTAAACTGCGACGCTGTGGGACGCGCAGCCAGAGGTGAGCCGACACCTCGCCGTGGCGATGCGTCTTTTGGAGAATGAGTGATCAGGGATGTTCCGTACTTCGCCGAAGTATTCCCATTTCGAAAAAAAAATAAATTCTCTATTTTAGTCATTTCTCCCTGAATACGCGGACCGAATTCACAGCATCTTTCCGTGCACATTATTTGTATTATATGTGCGCCCATTCGCACACAAACACGCACATACACGCACCCAAATGCATGTGCGGGACGTGTTTGCGACTATTGAAGTCAAGACTAGTGCCTGCGCTACTGCACAACAAACGCACGATTTTCTTAACTCATGTGCTGTAAGTACTACATAGCAAATAGTGCTTATAGTCTACACCATAGAGTTTCCTAAAATTAAGTATAGAGGGGACTCTGGCGCTGCGATCGTTCAGCGACCATGGGAATGATGGGTAGTACACGCATTTGCCTAGTCTTCGTACTTGCGGGCGGCGAATCGGACTTGCGGCTTCGTTTATTGCTGTGTTTCGGTTTTGTTTTGAAAGAAAGCTTCAACCCTCTTGAACTTCGTGACCCGATTTGGAAAGGCAAGTCTAAAAGAATAAGATGGTGAAGCGCAACCGCAGAACATTTCCTAATATCTGTTTCGTGAAAAAAAAAAAAAACAGCTCCAAGCCACACCAATACGCATGGAGCCAAAAGCAGGTCAGAAGTACGAAGATTAGACAAATGTGTGTAGTACCCATTATTCTCATGCTCACTGAAGCGCCGTGCGTTGCAGCTCCCATATACACTAGCGCCAGAGTTCCCTCTAGTGTATATTAGGAAGCTCTATGGTCTACACCAACAGTACTCGAGGAGGTTCTTTAAATATAAGAATAAATTCCAATGGCTATGCTTGCATGCTGTATGCGCCAGAACCGATTGCAGAAGCCGAAAGCGCACTCTGACTGCAATAAATTGGTCTTCATTGGTGAATGTAATCATTTCCAAAATTCCCTGCAATATCGTAAAGATCCCCCTTTTCTCTTTCGTCCAACACCATGGCTGAAAATTCCCCGAAAAAGGGGAAAACTTCTTGCGCGGAACATCACTGTGAGCAACGTGTGCCCACACTTATCGTCGAAATGAGGCGTGTAACTTAGAAGTGTGGCAGCTTGGGCTAGTTGGTATGGCATGACGATAGTTATAGCGCGAGAACAAAACGACGACACAGAGACAAGAGACAAGAAGGACACGAAAGACACGAGAGACGTGTAAGTCGCGAGAAAGTCCCGTGACCGACGACGATGATGAGTCACGCCTGTGCCGAGACGTGGAAGCATCGGGCCTGCGAGCGAGTCAAGCGAGAACTCGCCTCTTCACCGCCTGCTGCACTCATTACCGTTCATTCTGCCAGACCAGACACAACACGCACGCTCGGACACACATTCGCTCGTAGCAGCTGCGCGCGCGTTCATTTCTCCCGCCCCGGCACGCCCCTTCTCGGAAAACCCCGTCGGTGTCTCCAAATTCCGCCGCCACTGCTTCTGGCGCGAAGGAAGGTCGATGCCTCCTGCACCATTGCACCTAAATGGGTTCATGTTTATGCATGGAGACAAAAGAAGGTCGCCGATTAGCGATGACCAACCCTCTGTAGCATTGTTTCATATATCCATATGTTCATTATATTTATACGCCGTTTCACGCATCAGATGCAACGCTGTCGAAGCTGTGCGAAAAAAAGCTCGGGTCAGCAAAAAAAAAAAAATCACACCATATGATGATGACGATGACTGGGGCGAAGCGCCGTACGTCCACCGTGCTTCTGTTCATCAGTCCGTCTGTGCGCCCGTTCGTCTGTCCGTCCGTCCTTCTGTGTGTGCGTCCGTCCGTGCGTCCGATCGCGTTCGAGAATGCAGATGGCGCGCGGGTAACACCGACGAGACGCGAGCCGAGGAAGCCGATCGCAAGCATCTTCAACGCGCTCGCCGCTCTGCTTCGTCCATGCCCCAACAATGATCCGCCTTATACGGCGACTATCCAGGGGAGTGAGGGAGGCACTCCTTCCTCGTGCACCCAGGCACATCCCGCGCAGCAGCCAATCGGAGAGTAGCGGAACAGCGCCGTTTATTATAATCTGTTCGAGAGATACTGCCTTCCTTTTATTCTCGTTTATTCTTCTCTCGGTTACGCCACACGCAGGACAAGGTTAGTGGCTTGAGTGGTTGTACATGCTCATGCGAGCAAAGCAGGAGCTTGCGCTGAAAGTGGTGTGACCGAATGCAATCAATGGAAGCACGAGAGACCGAAAACATCGAATGCTAAGTGATGTGGAACAGTATGTTGATAGCCGTATCACGTAGTTTATTTGTAATGCACAAAACATCTCTGTTCAACTGCATCCAGGTTGGTTAAAACATGCAAGAGGCCTCGCTATCTCGCTAGCCACTAGCGAAACGACATGAAGATACATTGGGTGTTGATGCACGGTTGCAGCATATTTCTGGAATGTGACATCGGTCACTATTCGAGATTCGAGGGAATTGTACGCGATATTCGGACGCACACTCTCGCATGTTCGCTACAATTACATGTCCTCTCTGGGCGCAGAAACTGGGGTAGATGTTTTGAAGTAGAAATTGCCCATTCCAAACCAGTTTATTTGTACCAGGTCGTTGTTAGTTAATCTGATTGATCATATCGACGAATCGCAGAGTCATTGGCGTGGGTGCACATGGTATCTCACGTTATAATAGGGATATTACAGTCGCGTCGGGATCCAATGTTTTTTTTTTTTTCGACTGGCGGAGGTACTCAAAGGTCACACACAGACATGTGCGGCTTCGTAGCGGCCTCAATTTTTTTGTTGTGTTAAACTCCATGAAAGAAGTCTCATAACGCACCCTGGCGGAGCGTCGTGTCTGTCCCCGTTAGCGCGCTTTCAGACTTCCGGTTTGTGTGTGTGTGTGTGCGCGTGTGTGCTTGTCGTTGTGCTTGTCGTGTGTGCGCTTCTTGTGCGTGTCTTTGTGTCTTTGTGTGTGTGTGTGTGTGTGTGTGTGTGTGTGTGTGTGTGTGTGTGTGTGTGTGTGAACGGAAGCAGAGGATAAAATATGAAAGACGCAGACCGGGAGCTTATTAAAAGGGGTTCTGCCAGCAGTGCGTATATAACCGCAAACTTGATGGGCGGAGGGCGCGCAGGAAAACAAACGCGCAGAAAAGAAATAAAAAAGGGGAGGGGGACTGAGAAGGGGGTGGCCTTCTACTCCTCCCCATTCCAACAACCCTTTCGCTTGACGCAGCAGCGAGCAGGCTTCGAACTAGCAGCAGCAGCCGCGGAGGAGGCGTATCGTCGCCCACAGAGAGAGATAGAGGATGAAAAATAAAAGATGCAGTTGGCGGCGGGAAGGGGGTGGAACGCGTGTGCTCGCACAAGCACGTATATAACCGCCCCGGGCCCAGACGGCTTGGTGGAGAGACGCGGGAAAGGGAGGGAGGAAGCCGCCCGCAGCGTCCCCGTAACTGCCTGACTTCTTTCTCTTGTTCGTTCGCGATTCTTGTTTTTGCTGACGTTGTCGCTGTTGCCGCGTTGTTTCTCGGCGCCTTCCTTTCGCCTTGCCGGAGGTTCTTGCTCCGCTTCTGCCACCAGACCCCCCCCCCCCCCCACACACACACACACACAGCGGCAAACGGCACGGACGAGGAGCCTGTTGGCCCGGTTGTGTTGGGGAGCGCGAATTTGCGGCCTCAACCGTGAACGGCAAAGCTGTCGGCGGTTGTGGGGGACCCTCGCTGCCGTAACCTTGTTAACGCCGAACAGCTTCGCGTCGCGCCGCCTCCCGTCGCTGTCTGTAGTGCGGCCTTTCCGAGAGGCTCAGATATGCCACGTGTCCTGGCTGCCGCTGCTACTGCCGCCGCAACAAGACATTGATAGGCGCAGGCCCCCTATAATGATCAGACCGAGAATTGCGAGAGCCGGTCGAACGTAGGGTTCTTGATTCGCTTCCCGTTGTTGTGATACTGACTTCCTCCAAGCCCTATTCTCTAAGGTGTCCTATTTTCTAAGAACCCGCGTTTCACTTTGGTTGGGCGGGAGGGGGGATGTAGCTTGGGTGGAGGACAAGTGCCGGTGTGGTTTGAGGGGCCAAGTGGCCACCTCGCAGCCCCCCTGTGTTTATTCTTTCTTGCTTCATGTGACTGTCATGTGCACGCCCCCTTTAGAGAGACTGGCTGATTCTCTTTTAGTCGTGGACGCTCTTTTAGAGAGGCGTGGGACGCAGTACTCTCCAAAAGAGTGTTAACGTGCCTTTAAAATAAACAGCTTTACAGACGTAAGAGGCACATATGCAGCTAGAAAGTGTCGAGGGACTTCCTTCAGTATCAGAGTGTATAGACAGCACAGAATTGACGCTCGGCGACCCAGCCATTTGCTGCGATGGCCACTCGCAACGAAGCGAAACGCGCATCATTGGTATCTCTCACGCACTGCTCGGTGCATCAGCTTCTACCAGACCGAAAATAAGGTCAGTGTTTCTTTCTTGTTCGCTTCACACGCCCTGATAATCGTACATTTACGTGGGTAAAAAAAAAATAGTACGTACCTTGAATAAAGAGTTTGAGATCCGCTTCAGATATCACAGGTCTTGCCGTTATGATCGTAACTGTGATAGAGTCAGTATTCTTCTGCGCGCCAGCGAATAAGGAAGCTTGTGTCTGTCAGTTACACAGTTCATAGAAAGTGTGTCACGCTTTGAAGAAGAAAAAAAAAGCACTCCCCGGGGCAAAAGAATCCAGGACGCCCGCTTCACTGCGAATTTATTTTCTGTTAATGTCATGGCCGTTGTAATTTAATGGACAACTTCTTCCGTTCAGTCTGGACCGGCCGAAACTAATTAGAGGCATGTTTACAGTCTCTAGTCAGAATACATTTTCGCGAATCTCGTGTCACTACGTCTGTACCTGATAGCACTTGCTGCTAATAGACCGATGACACTGGGATTGGTAAAATGGGTTTGAGATTTTCGAGGAACTAGCCTCCCTACAACAAATGAGGGCCGAAACTATGACCGCCATAATGAAATCCGCCTTTGTCTCGATGCCACGGCGCATGCGTTCTGAGTCCCCTAGCGGAAGAGTTGTGAAACGCCTTACGATCTCGGAGGCTTTTGTTCGGGCCATACCGGTTGTGCCGGCCGCTACGGAAACGCCTAAGGGCAGCATAGGAAAATGTAAAAATAGGATTCCAATGTTATTTTACTTTTCATGCCTCGTCAGAGTGGTTATAGTGGCGCTTAGTCCGCGTCGATGAAGTAGGCAAGCTGGAAATAGAATCCAGCGAAATAAATTGTAATATTATACCACTCTAATGACAGCCTGCGTGGTAACTACAGCTCGTCGCCGGAAGGGAAACACTTGTCGCGAAGGGCGAGACAGGGGGGCGGTGGAGTGGCGGCGTTACAACCTGTGGAACGGGCGAAGCGGTCACTGGAAAGCCGGGTTGGAGGGAGGACAACATGCGTCGATTGATTGATTGATTTGTGGGGTTTAACGTCCCAAAACCACCATATGATTATGAGAGACGCCGTTGTGGAGGGCTCCGGAAATTTTGACCACCTGGGGTTCTTTAACGTGCACCCAAATCTGAGTACACGGGCCTCGACATTTCCGCCTCCATCGGAAATGCAGCCGCCGCAGCCGGGAATCGAACCCGCGACCGACAACATGCGTCGAGGCATCCAGCATGTTGACTACGCCTGAAGCTTAGTTCCTTTCAGGTGTAGAACTGCATCCCTTCCGCATCCTCCTTCCAGGCGAGGTTCTCTTTCTTCGTCACTTGACGAGTTGGATCGTCACGTTTCACTGTTAGCTGCTGATTGTGTTCGTTGGCGTTGGGCACCTGTATGGCTTTGGGTGCGGTCAATAAATCTGTCCGCCGTTTTTTTTTTTTTTTTGAAAGAAGTACGAACAAGGAATACACAACAGAAAGCTATGGTATTTAGCCAATGACTTTATGGAGGTGCTTTTTGTGGCCTACAGGAACCTAATTGCTACAATATCTAGAATATACGTTTTGTTATTTTTGTTTCAGTTAAGGCAGTTCCGGAATCTCCGAGCTAAAAGGGAGGAGTCAATCGTTTACACTAGGTGATTATTCAGGACCTTACTGCCGCTGCGGGGACCCCGAGCCACTACTGGGTCCCCGAGCTCTTGTGCTCTTTTGTTATCTACCCGCTCTTTTCTTTCTCTCGTTCGCCAGCCGCCGTCAACAAGTGTACGACAGAACGCTAGAGGTAGGGTACGTAAGCAGCTTGGAGGCCCATGTGGCCACCAAGCTCAGCCTGGCGGGTCACCTACCTCCTTAAGTCTGACGACAATAAAGTTGTGTTCTCTCTCTCTCTGAAGAGCACAATTAACGCTACTCGAATGACGGGGGAACAAGAGGCCAGTCGAATAAACCGAATAAAATGGAAGTCGTTCTTTTCCGAGTTCCGCCTTCTCAGCGCCTGAGCGTCAGTGCGGTTTCGCGTATTCAAGAGCATCATGTCGTGCCAAATTTGTATTTGTCTATCTGTCATTGTCTGTTGCTAACGCTTTGTTCATCTTGCTGCAGCGTTAACACGCGACTCCGCGCGGTAGACGCACGCAATCGTAGACGTTTCATTCCACTGCATGGACGATACGCTAACACGTCGTTCCACCCGCCACTCTGCTGCGACCGCGAAAAAGTGTTCACGAGGAAACGCGGACCGGCGATGCAAAACCCGTCGTCGCGGGACGTGGCCGGATGTGTACACGACGCAGTAGTCCACGCAGTGTACTCTCTCTCTCTCTCAACGCTGCAGGAACGGCGGAAGTGGTAATGCCGACGCTCGCGTTTTGAGAATAAACATGGCGGCGGCGCGGGATCTGGGCTCGGCGTCGTCGGCGCGCCGCCAAGTTTTCTCGGCCTGGTCGGATGGTTTGGGGCGGGGGGTGGTGGGGCCCCGCGCAGGTTTCTTCTCCTCGAGCACGGTTGCTGGCGGCGTTCGTTCTCCTCCGGCGTCGGAAACGCTGGCGAGGGTGGCGGCGGAGCTCGGCGCTACGGAAGGCTGCGCCCGCCGCCGCTTGGCGAAAGTGCGGGCCAAACCGGCTCGGCCAGTGTGAAAGTCCGCGTTCAAGGTGAACCGTTCGTTGACCGGCTGCCGCCGCTGCCTTTGCCAGGCCAAAGGGGTGGGCCACGCTTTCCGGCAACCCTCCCCATCACCGTGGCGGTTGAAGGACCCCTGAGGCGAAAGTGGCATCTCGCCACAGTCTTCTTCTACTGCTATCCTACGGCCCCACATTTCCTGCGACGACTTGGATCGAGCCGGAGCGAGAGAGGAACGCGAAGATGAGCAGGGGGGCCCGGGAGGGGGGGATGCCTTCGCTGTGGCGCTCGGTAATCGGGCCAGCACGTCCCGCGCTGCACTTTGCGCCGGTGTGTCGAAATCGACGCCGGCCGCATTAGTGCCGCTTCGTGGGTGTACCGAAACTGTCGCGGTGTGCAGTGTGCCTCGTGGTGACGCGCAGGTAGTGCACCCGGAACGGCTGTAGTAGTCAATGCGCTGATCACCGTCCAAGCTTCGTTGACTCTGTGCGAAAATCCTCACGGGCCGACTGATAAGCAGTTTGTGTCTTCAAAAGCGGGCCGAAACACGAACAGCGCCGGAAGGGGGACCATGACTGTTCTGTTGTCGAATGAATAAAATAGTTTTGTATGTTCCCCCTGTGACGCAGGAAATTGTGGGATTTTTGAAAGGCACAACGTGTGACATTTACGACGCTTGCTATCCTTCTTTACACTATTGTTGTGGGCCTCAGCGGAAAATCCGGACTCACTTGAAAAGGTCACAAAATCAATGACCGGAACACAAACCTCATTGCATACCTTGCACTAAATCGACGGTTTTTCGCAATTCGTTTGGCATTGATATGATAACCGAGACATTTCATTCGAAAGGGAAACGGCCTGCTGGCTTTTACGAAGCACTTGTGTCGATCCGACACGATGTACTCGCTGCTTCGAAGGCCGTCGAGCGTCCGATTCTCCACCTGGACTGCGAGTGGCACAGTTTCGCTGGGACCAAGTTCAGGCCCGCTGCGCGAAGTCGATTTGAGGGGCGCGCCATTGATCCTCGCCGGCGAGCGCGGTCCTTCGCCCTCTCCGGCGGCGCTGCGAGCGAGCGGAGCGCCCCGCACGGCGGCCGACCTTGAACGCCGGCTCTGTTTGGGACCAAGTCGTCCGTCGGTGGCAACGTCCAGGCGCCGGCGCTCCGGTCTTCGCTCCTTCGTCGTCGTGTGGCCTGCGGAAGCGGCAGTGCGTGTTGTGCATGAGTTATGCGCCATGGAGGCCGGCTGACCAGCGCCGTCGCTCGTCGCCGTGCCCGTGATCCGAGTGGGCGGAAGAAGCGCTGCCGTGGTGGCGTGGGTGGCGCGGCCCGAACCCAGGCTGGCGAGCCCCCGGCGCAAGAAAGGGGGGCCTCCCTCTTCCGGGGCGCCCCCGCGGGGCTCGGCGGGGGCGCCGCGCAAGCGGCCCCCGCCGCCCGAGGACAGCTCGCCCGAGGTCAGCTCGAGCAGCCCGGCCAAGGGCCGGCCCGTCAGCCCCGTGCCCTCGCTGGGCGGCTCGGACATCGCCGACGTCGACCTGGACTTCTGGGACCTGGATATCAACAACGAGTCGACCAGCTCAGGTATAACTGGCGCGACGTGCTGCACACTTCTTACCTGCGCGCTCTAGAACTGTGGAGGCTGTGGCTACGCGATTCATCGTCGTGCGTGCCTCATCTTTGTCATTCTTTCTGTGGCCTCGTACGTCATCATCCTTGTGGGGACACGCGGAGCCCACGAGGCTACTTGCGCAGGCCGATCATATTATACAACGGGGTCAGTGACGTGTAGTCTCGCGTATCCTCTGCTCTCACTGGCCGCGTACAGGTGGAGCCGGTGTTGACAACAGTGGGTGGGGGTGGCTCATCGAGAAGAGCGAGGAAGACTAAACGTTGTTCGGCGCGAATATCGTCCTTTTGCCGCGCTTGTTGTGGTCAAGCGCGGCCGAGTGCCGTTCGCTTATCGGCGCTGCCCAGAAGACCCACGATAGCGCGTCTTGCTTGCTACGAGATGCGCCGCACTGCTGGCCCGTGCAAGACGGCGCCTCGACCGAGTCCTCGCTTGCCCTCGCAGCCCAGTGCTGATTAGGGACGGTGCTCGACGCACTTGTCCGAAGGACTCCCACGGGCGCGCATAGCGACAGATTGCTGCTCTTCCGGGGCACCTTGACCGTCGTCTTTGGCGCCTCGTTACCACACACGTCGCTCTGAGGAATGGCCGAATAGCAGTGCGCCCGCGCCTTGTGGCAAGCTGACCCAAAGACGGCAGTACTTGTTTACAGAGGATCGTGACGTCGCCCAGGAGCTTATCGAGATACGAGTGGAAGGGCCGTCATGTCAAGGGAACGTGCTTTTGCTTTTCCGTTGCGCAGTGCTCTTCGTGGGCTCGTCTCGCACAAGCTAGACGCAGTATCACCGCGACGCGCTGTAGTGCACGGCATACAGCATAAAGAAAAAAAATAAGTTTACTCCCGTTAGTTCGCCACATACGCAAACGACGCCAACAACCAGATGTATATTGTTGCGCCAGATTTGCTAAACAGACTTTGGGGACTGAACAGTTGTACGATTGCGCAGCCTAAGTGTGTCGTTAGGCGCACGTGGTGCTACCCTTGACCAGCACCCCCCCCCCCCCCCCCCCGAAAAAAAAAAGATTAGAAAAATTCCGGGACCATTTGTTGTCGCCATTCAAGCTGGGGTGCCAAACAATGCGACTAGTGTCGCGCGCGTGCGTGTGTGTGGTCTGCAAGCTCCATGGCGTTGCCAGGGCGACGTTTCGCCTCGTACATGGTGGACAGCGGCCGAGCCGCCGATCAACGACACTGGGCGCGCATTTCCAGCCCGGCCGTGGCCCTCGCTCGGTTCGGCCGTTGTCCCCTCGCCTGCGTCACACACACAGCTCTGGGGTGTTTTTCTGCTGCTGTAGGGCCCGGGGTCCGGCCACCGCTTTCGAGGAAAACCCCCTCCTCGCACCCAACAGTGTAGGGGCGCATCGCGCTTCTGGGGAACGGCTAGCCGCGTCTGGCTTTAAGCGAGAACCCCCCCCCCCTCCTCTTGCCTTCCCGTTTCTTTCTTTCCCCGTGCGGCGTGTCTGCGTATGTGTGGCGTATCTGTGGGCGTATGTATGTGCGCGTCTGTGCTGCCGATTAGCATTTCCTTGTTTTGCGATTCCTGGCGCTGTAGATGTACAAAATCGCTCGTGCGAAAAAAAAAGGGGAAAAACTTGAAAGGCGCGCTCACTCCGGGAAAAGTGTTGTATAGGCGAAAGCGTTTGGTGATTTGGGGCACGCTACGCGCGCGGCCGTGGGCGCGTCGGTTTCTCTCGTTACGCTTCGCTTCCTGTTTAGTCTTCGCGCGGCGATACGCGAGTCGAAAGGTCAGCCTCCTCCCCACCGTAGGCGTTCTTGCGGCTTCGCTCACGAGTCGATCACGTTATTGCGCTACAGTGTGCTCTAGCTGCGGGGTAGCAAGCAGAGAGAGGTTCGCGCGTCTGCAACTGGTCCTCGCAATACGAGCGACATAACGCTTTTCGCTTCCACACTACTACGGTGGCGAACTTTCTGCTCTTCTGCGAGGGACGAGTGCTGTGCCAATTGCGTGCAGTGCACCTGAAGGCTAGTTGCGTTGCGCTAGAGCCAACGTCTGGCACATGTCTTCACCGTCTGCACCGCTTGAGTCCTCTGGACCTCGCCGTTCCAAACCCTTCGGTTCTGTGTCTTAGCTTGGCGGCCGCGGAGTCCTCTGCCGCTGCTGTTCGAGGTCTCCAGTATTACGCTGGCGTGTGAAGCCGCGCTCTCTTGGCAGGGCTTTGCCCTTCGGGCATCGCGCGCTATTATTGTAATCTCGGCGCGTCTCGTTTATTTATCGCCCAAACCAGTCTCCCGCTCTGCTCACTGCGGCGAACCGCGGCGCTGGCTGGCTACGTGGCGCAGGTATTTTGGCGGCGTCCCTGTCATGACGGGCCGAGCGAGTTTTGGCGCGCCGTCGCGTGTGCATTCTCCCCTGCCCTCCCTCGGGGCCTTCGGAGACGTGCCGCTATTTCTGGGACCAGCGGCGCGTGCCTCGGGGTTTCGACATACAAGCGATGGCCTTGGCTTGGATTCAAAACGCTGTGGGCGGTTCGGTTTGTACGAGCTGGCCGCAGTAGCTGCGTGCGTGCCTCGACGTTCCTCGTCGATGCCCTGCATCGCTGACCGATCCACAGCGCCGACAGTGCTCTGGACGTTGAAAGTTCGCTCTCCATGCTGAAGGAAGAAACCAGCAGTCGTGCTTTGATGGACGCCCAAGGGAAATCGCATGCGAAGGGAACTTGAGATTTCCGGCTGCACGTCTGCATTGAAATAGGGGTTTATTTACAGAGAGGCAGGCAGGTCGGCCTGAGCGAAGGAAATGTGCTCTACCCGGGGATCGGAATGTTGAAGACAAATAAAAAAGTTATGAATGGCGATGGTAAGTTAGGTAGCTATACAAAGTCCGTCAAGTTGGCACAAACGTACATCCAGTCCACTGGCTTGTGGAAAAGCTGTTCCTTGTAGATCGTCCCCTCGGCATGCCGCATAAAAGTTGGAGAAATGAACGGCAGCTACTGACAGCGTGCGGGCTGCGTGAGAGCTCTTTGACGGCGTCATTTACTGGCAACGTCCTCGCGGTGCCAGGGACATCAAATGGTTTGACACTGCATACGAAAATAAGTGTACCTTCATTTCCGGCTCAAGCATGGTCCAAATGCATGACATTCAAGGCAGGTTGTATGTGTCACTCGTTTTCTAAACTAAATTTTAAAACTTCAGCCAGCTCCGCTTGGTGTATACTGATGAAACACGGAAGCTGGCGGCTTTCGAAGAAGTCTTCGCTTCGTCGATTTCTTTGGCTGGCCGAGTACAATGGTACAATAGGAAAGGCGACATAATCTGTCTTCGCATAGAAAATAAGTGAAGGCCTTATTAAACTTTTTGCGTGGTAGTGGCCTATTGAATAGGCTATAGCACCCCAGGTCACTTTTTTTCTTTTCTTTTTCGCGCATCTATGTCGCTCTTCGCTTTTTTCCCCATCTTCATTCTCCCTTCCTTTAGTGCAGGGTAGCAAACCCGACGCTCCAATTTCTGGTTGATGTGTGGAGGAGTGGCAGGCGTAGTAGTTGGCGTCAGTTGTGTGAGTAGTGAGGAGAAGAGTGGCCCATGTCTGTAGCGGAATTCGTGCACTTTGTGTGGCACAAACCTGTTTACCATCTACGATGGCCCCCGGACATGAAAATTGGACTTACTGCGTGTCGTTACGTAACTGTGAAAACTGCGCCTCTTTATTTGTCTCTATCTTACGACACACACTGCTTAGGAATTGACGTGAGTATATACTTCGGTACCTCACGAAGGCCTTTTCACTCCGGCGGGAAATTGTGTTATAGCGCGGTGAAGTTAAGTTGTCACTACGTTGTCGATGTGTTTGTTGTGCTCTAATGTAACTGTTATACGTTAACGCACAATGAGCGGTATTGCCTGTTTTTCATAGTTTACCTTCGCTACAGGCTCAGTTGTTCGAATTTGGCGAGATAGCCCACTGGTGGCGGCGCACGTCGAGAGAACCGCTCCAGGCCTCGAGTTTTACACATTTACTTATTTCCGGCCGATGTGAACACACTGTTTATCCTACTTCTCCCAAGACTTGTTGATCCGCAGCAAATGAGCACTGAGCTGTCGCAAGACCGTGCCAGTTTTTTTTTTTTTTTTTTCAAGTGGCGAGTTGCCATTTCGTCCGACTGCAGTATTTTCTTGAGGGAAGCGAAAGAAAACGCACCAAACCGCGTATATGCAACTCGATCGCTGCTTTCCTTCAGCTTTCGCCCAGTTTCCCACGTGTCCACTGACCGACCTTCTTTCCGGAGAAAAAGCCCACCTTACGGCACCTCCTGATGCGTCCGGGGTCCGTTCACGCGAAACGGGAATCCGAGCTGGCCGCGTTCGCCGAGACGACCAAGGAAGGGAGGAGGTGGGGTTGGTGGGTTCGGGGGGTCGCGAAGCCGCCGACCTTGACCTCGAGACCCCATTTTTGCCGCCCCGCGGTACGAAACACGTGGCGGCGAAGCGAGAGGATTTACGAAAGAGGCAGGCATTTCCTGGTGCCTCCATGACCTCCCGGTGACGGACCGCGGTTGTTGCGGGGTGAGAAGCGACGCTGCTGCCGTCTCCCGTTCAAAGAGGGAAGCAGTGGGGCTGGGTAGGGGGAACGCGTTCCTTTTTTTCTTTGTGAGTGTTGTTCGCGGTGCTGCGCCCTTTCTGGGCGCCACCTGGCGTGGAAGGGAACCGTAGCCGCATCGCCGTAATCATCACCCCCCTTTCGTAAGCTCCCACGTGGGCTTCTGTAACCTCGGCCGACCAGGAGTTTGCGTCCCTGGGCCCGCTGTCGCGCGCGGCGGGCAGGGGTCGCTGTCGTCGGAGAACCTCGGTCGTTGCGTCGGTCGCTCGACAGACGCGCCGTCTCTCTTGCCGTGGTGCGCCGGCTGGCCGAGCATTTGGCTGGGCAGGGTTCGCCTCCCCCGACCGCTCCCGTCTTGCCCTTCCCTCGGGGTTTGTCTCGTGCCCCCTTGGCACGAATTCTGGCACCGAGCCAGGCTCTGATTAATTGCTGTTTTCTTTTTTTTCTCTTTGTTCTTTGGCACTGCCATAGTTCCCTCCCTTCTTCCTGTGTGCTCCTCCCGACTTGTCGCTGAGACACCCTCTCATTTTCCTTTTTTATTTCGCCCTATATAGAAAGGCGGTGGGCCCCGCCGTGGTGGTATAGTGGTTAAGGTACTCGGCTGCTGACCCGCAGGTTTCGGAATCGAATCCCGGCCGCGGCGGCTGCATTTTTGATGAAGGTGAAAATTCTGTATGCCCGTGTGCTCAGGTTTCGGTGCACGTTAAAGAACCCCAGATGGTCGAAATTTCTAGAGCACTCTACTACGGCGTCTCTCATAATCATATGTTGGTTTTGTGACGTAAAGCCCCACATATCAATCAATAAAATTAATCGGAAAGGCGGCGAGTCTCATTGAAACGACGGGGCAAGCACCCGCCGTTCGTTTCTATCGGGAAAGGAAACAAACGTATTTTTAACCAGTCCAACTTCTTTTCAGCAGCCTGATTTTTCTGGGCCAGATGGTACACGATGACAGGGCGAAGCTTCCAGCACCTCGCACAAAGAGGAACTTGTAGTGTTCGTTTATATTATTTCGCTCGCAACGCGCTGAGAACATTGCACTTCGATGTGGGGCCTCTAGTTTCGAACGCGCCGCTTTCAAGTTGTACGGAAGCGTCGCGAAGATGCCCCCGAGTTTCACCGCCGGGACCACGTGCGGCCAGGTGCGGAGTGACCGATGGCGGTTGACTTGGGCGTCGTTGTTGCACGGCTGGACATCATGCGCGTGCTCGTACAAAGGTACGCGATATCGCCTACGCTGTATACAAAATAAAAAAATGAAGGTTCGCCATTGTGGCATGGTTGTTACGGTGCTCGGCTGCTCATTCGAAGGTCGCGGGTTCGATTCCGGCCTGGCATTTCGATGGAGGCAAAATGGCCCGTGTATACTTGCGATATCAGTGCATGTTAATGAACGCCAGATGGTCGAAATATCCGGAGCCCATGACTACGGCGTCTGTCGTAATCACTTCGTGATTTCGGGACGCGAAACCCCAGATAATATTACTGTTAAAGAAGATCAAGGAACGACCGTGCGGCCTTTGGGGCGGTAGTCTGCGGCGAACGAATGACTCCCCCGGGGTGATTTCTTTCCGAGCGAGAGCGATGACGAGTCGTTTCGCAGGATTGTCTAAGTGAGCGAGTCTACGCCGAACCTCCCCAATCTGTATAACTTACAGCTTCTCGCTGGCCGTTTGCGTCGGCGTTTCTACGAAAGGAGTTCCATTGTCTCGGGGTTTGTACGGGAAACGTGCCGTCTGTCGCAAAGCGCCCGTTCGCTGTGTCGTCGTTGCGTTTCGTTTGGCTTACTTGTATTTTTGTTTCCTCCTGTATCGCCGTAGAATGGCCGACTTTCTTCTTGGTCTCATTGCGCAACCTCTGCCGTTATTGTGTTTAAGGCTAGGGAAATAACGCGAAAGCAAATTATAACATTGTAAAACAAAAGCATTTCTAAATCACGATACCGCCTATCCTGCACTGTTTTCTTATGTAAACCGCGCTTACATTCTACCTGAAGTAACAAAATGAAAATGTACCTATAAATTGCCATACTTCGTAGCCTATTCCGTGCTTCCTTATTTGGAAACACGCTTACAAAAAAAGAGAGAAAAAATAGTGACGTGAGGTGGTGCCTGTGACGTGAAAGAATTTGATCTGCGATACTTCTTTTTCTTTTGTTTTTTTATTGATCTTCTCCATAGGTACATGTAATTTTCAAAACACAGTTGTCACGGTTTCTCAACCTGTATCTTCGCTTTCGTCGAATTTATTTGTCGTCACAGGAAGGCAAGAGAAAAGTGCTTCCTCAGATGTCATAGGTCAGCCGTTTCAGGTGCGAATTGCTGCGGCTCGGGTATAGCATCTTTGGTTTGTAGCGGAGGTGTGTACCTTCCACGTTCTTGCGCTACTCCATTTCATTTCTGCGAGCGCCTTGGCATCAATACTGGAATGAAATAATTTCCACTGTGGCCATGAAAGGCGATATTATTATTATTATTATTATTATTATTATTATTATTATTATTATTTGGAGTTTTAAATCTTAAGACCACGATATATGATTACGAGAGACGTCGTAGGGGAGGGCTCCGGAACTTTCGTCCATCTGCTGTTGCAGCACACGGGCCTCTGGCCTTTCGCCTCCATCGGAAGGTAACCAGGATCGATCCCGCGACCTTCGTCAGCCGAGCGCCACAACGGCTGCTCCATCGCGGCGACCGCCACGCAAGTCGAAGCGCAGCTGACACCTCATTCAGTGCGGGTACAGGGCCAATTTCGCAAGTTGTGATGGAATGATTGTCATTTCGTGCCCAGGTACTGTAAGAATTGCGGCATGGTACTCGCCTTGATTACCTTAATTAATGGAAAGATTGCAGAACGGAGAAAGTACGGAACTGGATTTGCATACCCGATAGTACTGTGCCCGTATGACAATCTTGGTAGAGGTGTTGTGTACGTATACTTGCACATTGTCAGTTCTTAAACATTCAAACCTTGTTCCTTTGTCCCGACCCGGCGCCTGCAGCAATGGGAAGCTCGCCGATCGCAGCCGCCCAACAGACACTCGCACGACTCTACACACACAAGAAGAAAAGGAATAAAGCAAAACTTAGAAGATCTGGAGCATTCACATACGCTGTATATGTCCACGCAATGAACATCCTTCTAGCTGTACGAGGTACCTACTTTCGTAGTGCCTCGAGTTTGATAAGCGCCTTAAACGGACCATTTCTTTAGATCGCTTAATTCAATGTTTGCTGTGGTGCGAACCAATCAAGGAGGTTTTACTCTCTTGGAACCGATGCCTTCGAACAAGGCAGCACCGATCGGTCTCGCACCGCTCAGTCGCATTTGGCTGCAGTAGCGCTGCGTTTTTTAATCACGTCGCGTGTCGTCGGCCGCATGCGACGTCCACCGCCGAAGACTATCCGCCGGCGGCTATCGACCCGCAGCGCTAATTCAACGGAGGGCGCCCGTCGTTCGCGGTGACAGCGCCGTCGACGTACTGAGTATACTGAGACGATTGTAGCGACCTCGCGGCGTGCAGACTCCGCCCAGCCCAAAGCTCGCCACTGTCCTATATGGTCACGTGACAACCGGCACAGCACTTGCAAAGCTGCCTCCGAGCACACTAGGGAGCCTTCATCTGCGTGAGCGCGCTCATGAAGTCTCCCCAGAGCAGCACAGGCTCGTCGCAGAGCCTCCCGCGTGTTCTGAACCTGCTGGTTGTCACGTGATTAGAGTGCGGTGGCGAGCTTTGGGCTAGGCGGAGCCTGCGCTCCGCGGCGTTGCTAGAAGCCTGTGAGTTTGTTGACGGCACCTTCTGCTGTTTACAAACATGGAACATATGAGGGGCTACCTGGCTGGTATTAATCAGTGGTAAATCACGTCGTCCTAGTGGGTACCAATAGGCGGGAAGCGCTGCCGAAGTTGGGGGCAAAAGTGGCGTTGCCAGTGGGGCAGGGGACGCGAGGTCGTCCCTGCCACTTGACAAGTCGCACTGACCTAGAAAAATTGGACGAAAGCGAGAGACTCGGTTGGTAGTTAGCTACTATGAGGCAGTGTCGATGCAGCCAGTTTAGCTGTGTGTTCCCATTAAAATATATTGTAAGGGGAGAAAAATACGATTAGTAGTGGGAGCTTCAGCTCACAACCTCCGAAAGACGCATTCGATGCCTTACGCTTTGCGATTGTTTACCAACAGAAGATGTCGCCAATGCGTATCCGCACCTGGTTTCCTTAGCTCGACCCGCTTGCCAATTCAGCATTGGTGACTGGGACAGAAGAAAAGGAACCATTTGGGATCAACCGGAGGCTGCGGGTCGGGTGTATGTCAGAGCAGTTGGTATCGCCGATTTCGGAACATCAGTTTAAGCGCGAGACAGACGTGCGATTTTACGTGCGATGCGGCATGCGTCGTCGGCGATGCGGCAGCCGGAGTGGTGACGTTTCGTGACGTATTATCGCATCGCACCGCCGCTTCGCTGGTCCGGCGTGCATCAAACCGGCCAGATATTTTCGTCGCCGCATTGGACCGCCGCATGGCCGGGGCAAATTGCAGCGCGTGCAAATGAGTAGCGTCATTGAAGGGTATATGGCTCTGGCGTCACGCCGCTGGTGGCGCCATCTCCCTGTCGTCGCTGCCATCACCCGTGGTCCAGGCCAGTTAAGGCGAGTCGATAGAGTGGCGCGAGCCTGGATTTGCTGATATCGCCACTTGCGGCGGCGTGACAAACATCGAGTACATTTCCTTTGTGACGTGAAACCATTCCGAATTGAATAAAGTGATGTTTGAAGTGTGTCATTTCTGCAAGACAACGCCCGCTTTGAAACCATTAGCGAGATAAGAAATCGTGAGCAACGATGCAAGGTCATTTCGCAAGTAAACGCCTGGTGTGTCTGTCTGACGTCTCTGTGAGCCGACTCGCTTTGCTTCCGCATTTGCTGTTCATATCGATGTCATCGATATAGTAATAGCGTATGCTAACGCATTACATACGAGTGCAAAGCTCAATGGTGCTGTCAAAAACAAGCGCTCGATGACGAGCTCGCGCGTGTGAACGGCGTAGGCGACGGCCGGCGCTCGCTATGGTTGGCCTTACCTGTCGGGAGTCATGAATAGTCAGCTGTTGCCGCTGTAATTGCGACGTGCTTATCGCTTACGAAGGCGTTTTATTCATTGCTTTCATCGAACGAAGCGTGGCTGTGCAATGTTGCTTTGAGCTTCATTACGAAGATACGAATTCGTCCGACCGTGCATGTCGAGGTTCCGCATGGGGGTGGAACCCGCTGCTGATAACTCCTCCGCCCCCGCGTGTCCCGAAACGCCGTATGCCGGCGCATCGTCGCGCCGCTGGCAGCAACGCACGGACAATCGCGCGCCTGTCTCGCGCTTCGTTCGGTCGTTGGCTCCTTCGTAGCCAGATGTTTGTGCGGATTTTTATTGTGGCACTTCAAGAATATCTCACGGCAGCTAAATGTCGTCCAAGGTCCTCGCTCCTGTCTTGACCACGTGTTGTTCGTACGCCTTGGTTTCATGTGCTGGTACAGTAAAGGGGATTCACGTGGCGTCGGACGTAGGCGATGTGTATACGCACGTCTGTTTGCCTTAGCGCATTGGCACACTGCTTGCTCGTTCCCGCCAGGCGTCGCCGCAGCACGTGCACAGCCTGTGCAGGGCGGCGGCAAACGCTGTTGGCGCGAAGCAACACAGGCGGCAGCCATGCTGCGCGATTGACTGACGGCGAGGAACCGCGTAGCTGTTCTCGCATGTGTGCGAACTCGTCGCAGTCGGTGCCGCCAACAGCTGTGCATTCTTGACGCTGTTCGCCAGCTCGATGCTAGAGTGCGTTGCGCGCGCTCTTCGGGGTCTATGCACTGCGCTCACAACGCGTATTCAAGGTCAGTTGTGTCTGGCACGCCCCCTCCTCTCTCGCGACATATTCGCTAATTCACGGTCGCCTCGCAGCGCAAGGACTCGCGCTCCTCCCGTTGAACCTCGAGCGGCGGAAGAGTGTGCGCTTATTATGGCGGGCCACCTGCTGCCGCCGGCCATGAACTACCACCCCGGATACGAGGAGGTGCCGCCGCCCTACGCGGTCCCGGAAGACTTCTGGCGTGCGTACCCACATCACCACCTTCACTGCTTGCTCGACCGAACACATCATCAGCTGTTCTAGGAAGGTGTTGGATGCCTCGGGGGAATGTCATCCATTACTGTTTGGCTGCACGTCCGAGCATGCATGTTGGTGGGGGCACACGTGTAGGGCACACAAGGGGTGCGGATAGTAATGGGCCGCAGTCGTAGTTTGTATGTTGCTCGCAGCCAGCGTCATTTTCCTGGACGGATTCTTTGACGCGTGTGTATCTGACGTGGCTTGAAGCTCCGCGGCGACTAACTTATAAGCACCCCCCCCCCCCCCGCCCCCAAGTCCCCAAGCAGTGCATTGAGACTGTACTTCGCCGACGAGCTTCATCCGTAGTGTAACTTTCGACCGCGGCGACAGCGAAATGTGCAGAACGTCTTTTTTGTTGTTTTTTTTGTTTGGCGCTGCCTTTGCTAAGCACTTGCCACAGTTTATCTATCTGGGCGCGAGTGGCTGCTGCTGCTGCTTTGCGTGGCTGCTGCCGAAGCGCTGTGCCCCCTTACAGCAGACCGAGGCGCGTGAGAAGCGCGTGCACAGGTGCTGCGTTCCGTGAGTCAGAGTCGGGGCCCCAGCCGCTCGGAGCTGTCTTCGCGCAGCCCGAGGCCTTCGCCAGGCTATCGTCCTTCGCACTGTCGTTGCCCCCCTGCGGCCGACCTTTACGCGGCGCTCAGCTTGATCCGTTGTTCGTCGCCTCCACTACGAACTGCAGACACGCTTGCCGTCGGAACACTTGCTCAGGCGCGTCATCGCTGCGGAGAACGATTACGATTTGCCGAGACGCAGCCGTTGCGTCACCCGCGGTTTTGCAGCCTAGAGACTGCCTAGAATCATACCTTCACGATATTTCCGCTTGACACCGCTGCTGTCACTTAACTGAAACGTATACGCCTATTATGAACGCCTCTGCCCGCCGTATACTGCTCGTGAACGACTTGTTTTCTTTCGAGTGGCAGTTTAGACGTTGCAACAAGCCGCAGCTCAGTATATAAAGGAACGCTGACATTAGAACGTCTCACATATCCCATTTTGCTGCTTAGGTGACGTGCATGCATATGAATGCACGTTTTGCTTTCTTCTTTTCTCGAGTGTACGAACACATTTATGTCGGACACGTGCGCCAATCCATCAGGTCCGCTCGTACGGTTCCTACAGAAGTATTTTAGCGTTGGAACGAAATGCGAGAGAGTGTTGCAATTAAACGTTCTTAAACTTGGCGGGTCGATCCCCCTTGCAGCCGACATGCGTCACGGAGAGACTCCCAATGTCGCGTGACGCACTTTTCCAGCCCTCGCGGAAGAAGCTATAGCCTCCCGCCGCGCATTGTTTGGGGCGGTTAGTTACAAGAAGAGGCAGCTCTTCGCTGCTTTCGCCGCGGCGCACTGCAAGTGCGCTATTTTCCCTCTGCGAAGGAGCGCTTGTCTTTGCGGCGCGATTCATTTGTTATATTTTGTGATACAAGCTTCATTGTACGATCGGCCGCTCCTCATAAATCAACTCTCCGTAGGCTTTCGCAGCGGCCGCCTGTCGCGGCCTCTTCTTTCTTTTCTTATATCTTGGGAACACTGGCTTTTGCATATTTAACGTGCTCGCTTTCTTGCCGGGGTGCGTCGCTTAAATGTCGTTATTCCGCGTTGGTATTGTTTAATGCACGATCATCTTTTTTCCTTGGTCTTCTGCGTTATGGGGAGAGTTAAAAGGTAAACGAGTAGCATGTGTGTGAAGAGAGAAAGATAAAAACACTGTGCACTACTGCTTCTAAAGGCGTTGCTAAGGTTCGCCTTTCGAAAGGGAGAGTGTGAGGGCTGTCATATCGGCGCTTCGAGTCTAATAGTACTCTGGCATATAGGGGGGGGGGGAAATGAATAAAGGAAAAGAAATAGCACAGTTTTTTTTTTCAGTGTTCGTGCGAACAAGTTTAGGCCACGTCCAAGTTTGCCCGCCACAAAGGCGGTCGTGGTCCCTTTTAAACATACGCACAGGAACAGTCGCCTTTTCTTTTGTTCTTTTTTGGCGTTACATCTTTTTTATTTATTCACTTTTGGGCGTGTTCCTATGCATAGTTAGCTCTTTTTGGAGTTTCAACGCGATCGTCATTTGAGTTATTTCCGTAACAGCGATTATTGGAGTCGTGCTTTGCAGAACTGAACATTTGCTCCCGATAAAAAAGGAGAAAGACAATCAGGCAATATTAGTCCCAAGTTTAGTATAGTCAGTGCATAGCTCACGGAATGTCTTCAGACAGACGTACATGCACACTGTGGCATTTGCCTGACGACGTCAGTGGAGGTTCGGTAACGTGCGCTCGGACAATTCACTCGTTATTGATTACTTCCAGTTTATCGGAGATTAGGAATGCTGTTTCGCATATTACGACTTCCTGCGAAAGCTCATGGGAGGAGGAGAGGCATTCCTTCATGCTGTCGTGCTTTAAAGGTCACACTGCATCTGGTGACGTCAGTGCGCCGCGAAAAGAGAAAAAAAAAATCTTAAGATTGCTCTATGAGGAGGGAAAATGATTAATTTTGCTCATCGAATCTTCCAAAATTTTGAGAACACTATGTGTGGCGACACACCGTAGCTAACCGATCGACAGTAGGTACTCGGGTGCTGCGATCGTTCAGTGTCCATGGAATTGGTGGGTACATGGATTCGCCTACCTAGTCTTCGTGATTTTGGACTTCGCACGCACCCGTGGCTTTGTTTTTGCTGTGGCTTGCTTTTGCTTCGAATGAAAGAACGAACCGTTATGAACTTCGTGACCCGATTTGAATTGGCCAGCCTGAAAGGCTAGGGTGGTGAAGCGCTACCGCAGAACATTTGCTGATGATAGTCGTTTGGTGACAAAGCAGACCCAAGCCACGCGAATCCAAACGGTGCCAGAAGAACGAATATTAGATGAGTCCGTATGCTACCCATCATTCCCATGCTCGCTGAAGCGCCGTCCGTTGCAGCCCCTCTAGCGCCATAGTTCCACACCAAAGCACACGCACAGCAATTAACATCGTTGTCCTTACAAGAGGCTGCAGCCACCACACCTGTCAGCCTACGTCGCGTCGGTTTCTCAGTCTCAAAAGCGACGGATCCCGGTCGATGGGTTTGGGGTGCAAGAGGACAACACAATGTGGAAAAGTTTAGGGGTTGCCAGGTGTTGCTTATCGCTCGTGGGCGTGGTTCGGCTTCATTCGTACGACATGTACAACCTTGGCACGTGGACGTCGTCAGCTCACACTCTGATCAGAACTTTGGGGCTTCACCCCATAAGTCACATCACTGAGGCCGCTTAACTTCATAAGGGTGGGAAATGGCGTCGTAGCAATATTTCCGATTTCTACTATACTTGTATACGTCCATTGTTTAACACATGTATGCACATATTGAGAACAGGATCGCTACATTTAAGCAACGCGAACAGGTCACGATACACTCATCAGAGGCGCTGAACGTCAGCCTCACTTGAGGTTCTTTCACTTCAATTGAAGTTGAGCTCTTGTGTTCTGTGTGTCATTGCTTGTTTTTCTGTGTATATTAAATTTTGCGTAGCTGTCCTGTCTCAAAGTTCAGTATACGAGCTCTGTAGATTGTTTTACGCATGCCACCAATGGGGCTGTTCATAGCGCCGTTTGTAGCTCACGGAACGTCTTCAGACAGACCCTATGGCATAAGACACTATGGCATTTGCATGGCGACGTCAAGAGGTTCAGTAACGTGTGCGCTCATTTAGAAACTAAATGAACGATGCCTACGCATGTAAGAAAGGCTGCAAGTGTGGACGCATTTGGCTTTTGATGACTTCATTATAAAGTGAAGTCACGTCATGCGAAAGTGCGGAATTGTTCGTGCATGAAAGCCCAACAAGGGAGTGCGCACGAATAAAACATTTAAAAATATGTATAATTTAGGATTATTTTCCACAAGTCGCTTTTGTATGTGCAGTAAAACCGCACGTCTCATTTCCCCTTGCTGTTTTGTTTGAAAACATTTCGTCGTGTATAGATGAAGGCATTAAGCTGTGGTAGACGTCACTGATGTCGTGCACGGATTGAGCGAGTATAAATGCAACATGTTTGAACTTTGTTCCTTCGGCACTTAAATCGACTTTCGACAAGTGAATGACAACGATTAATTTGTTATTATATTATTATTGTAATTGCGATAAGGCTGCAACATACGCACGTGAACCGTTGATAAAGGTGAAGGATTACACTGAATCCCACGCCGCTCGATAAGGTCATAGCGAACTCGAAGACAAAGTTATGCGTGCGTCACGCACAAATGTCTCTCGCTGACTGTTCAAAATGAATATTTATCGTGCCGCTTGCGCGCATAGTGTTTACTGTTAACGGCGCTTTGCGGGCAACGTGCAAGTATACAGCGCCAGCTATACGTGCTACAGACTGTGGCTTATGGTTGCGCCGGGTTGGTATAGCGTGCAGCAGGAGGCACCTCACTGCCTCTTTTAATTAGTTGACTCGTTTACATAAAAAACGTGTAGTCTTTGCTAGGTGAAGGCCCTCAGTCCATTGCGAGCGCAATGGACTGAGGATGAGGGCCTGATGGACAATATACTTTATAGGAACTGTGATAGCAAAGATAGTGAGCGCCGCTCAGTCATCCGTGTGTTTGAAAATACAAAATGAATTTCACTAAGGTTACGATTTGGGACGATTCGTTTACCCAATTGGCTAGAATACAGAGGCTGCGTGACTGAGACACACGAGCCGCAAACTTAGTCCGAAGGGGGGCCTGAGCCAGTGACAAACGGACGTATGCGGTACGGCTGTTCTTTGCTTAACTAGATGTCCTGCAGCATGAGAATGATAGCCATGTCTATGTGTGCTGGTTAAGGAAAAGAAATAGCAAACTGTAATTACCCTCTCTCTCCCACACATATTTTTATGAGCTACGTTAGTGGGCACAACCTGAAGCCATTCGGCGCTCTGGAGCACCGTGTCGGTCGATTATCAAGCGTCTGCAATTCTTAACGCGGCTGGCAGCCGCAAGCTTCTGAAATCAAGAAACGAACTGTTTCCGCCTGCGAAGTTTTCAGATGTAAAGCAGCTTAGGGTCGAGCTCAATCCGGTGTGTGGCGTAATCTAAGCGCCAACGAACGGAGCACGTGAAAAATGATACAAAAACCTAATATAGCCTGATGGACGGCCATAAATAAGCTTCGCTGTTTCGACAGTGTTCGCCATTTGGAGCTGGCTGGATTTTTCTTCTTCGAGACTTTGATGTTTTTTGCAACTAATTGATTTCACGCATATAGTTCACCTTGTAGCGTCGTCGGGGTAGATTGGGTGGGATGACCAAGATCAGGCAGGTCATGAAAGCAGGACGTCCATTTAGGAAACTTGAAAAAAAAGGGATTTATTTGCATTCAAAGAAAAGTTAACTGGTCATCGTTGTTCCCCCTTCTCGCGCCCGCCGTCTCCTCCGTCCTTTTTATCCCTCTCGTTGCCGCCCCTCTCCCTCTATCTCGGTACATCAGTCCACTTCACGAAAGGCAGGGGCGGCCCGCAGTAAGAGGGGGGGATCAAGGGGGTGAATCGTCCACCCGGAGCCCGACTTCCCCTCAGCTCTATGCTCAGTTGTTCCGGGTGGACCCATCCACTCCAAGAAGCAGCGACGAATCTTTCGTTCCCCGAAACCGCCGCCGCATTCCGCAGGGCCCAGCCGTGGCGCCAGCGCACCGTCCCGCGACACAATGGTCAGCCTCAACAGTCGCTGCGTTCGCGGAACTGAGTGGCGGCGACATCACGCTCGTCTCGAAGACGTCACTGGCAGCGGGACGCAACAGACTCCTCCGCCGCCGAAAGACTCGACTCGAGGGTGGCCAACTGTCGGGTCACCTGAAGCGTCGAGACGACATGTGAAAACACTCGGCCTCTCTGGGCCTCAGCACTCGCATCACCAATAACCCTGTTCCAGGGGTACACAACACAAGCACACACACTCTGGTCGGCGTGCCCGAGCGACACGCCCACCGGACGCCAAAACTGCCATAATTTTACCCCATGATTGCCCTCTCTTTCTTTCTTTTTTTTTTTTTTGTGGTGGTCAGCCCTTGGAAAAAAAAATCTAAATGCCGTGACCCCAGCCGCGATAGAAACACATCAGTAAAAAAAAACAGCAACAAGAAAATCAGTGTTCGACTCTAAAATCCACGGCTCAGTCCATCGGCGTTCTTATTCTGGTTCCCCTTTCTATATTTGACCTCGAAGTTATACTCCTGTAGTATGAGGCTCCATCTCAACAGCCTCCCGTTTTTATTGGACATTTGCTTCAGCCATGAAAGCGGGCAGTGGTCAGTCTCGACCGTGAATTTTGTGCCTTGAATATAGCATCCTAGTTTTTGAATGGCCCACACAATGGACAAACATTCTTTCTCCGAGGCACTGAAAGCCTCTTCTCGGGGAGTCAGCTTCCGACTGAGATAGAGCACCGGATGCTCTTCACCTCCCTCGTTAAGTTGGGCCAGGACGACACCTAGACCTCGGTTGCTGGCGTCGCATTGGAGAATGAATTCTCGGCTAAAGTCTGGCGCGACAAGCACAGGCCGAGAAGACAAAGCTTTCTTCAAGTTTTGGAAGGCCTCCTCCCTCTCGGTGCTCCAAGTTACCACTTCCGGTTCAGGTTTTCGCAGGCTGTCGGTTAGCGTGCTGGCGAGCTCCGAATAATTTGGAATGTAGTGCTGGTAATAGCCTGTCATTCCTAGAAATGTTCGCACCTCCCTTTTGTTTACGGGTCTTGGGAAGTTGACTATCGCAGCTACTTTGGCTTTCATTGGTTCCCGTTTTCCCTGCCCTATGTCGTGTCCCAAATACGTGACACGGGCTTGGCCGAACTGACACTTCTCGGCTTTAATAGTCAGGCCCGCCCCTTTGATTCTTTCAAGCACCGTTCGTGTGTGCTGCAAATGAGACTCCCAATCATTAGAAAATACGGCCACGTCGTCTAGATATGGCACCGCAAATTCTTCTAGTCCTTCTAGCACCCGATCCATTAACCTTGAAAAACAGAAGGGTGCGTTTTTCAAACCAAAGGCCATGGTGACGGGCTGATAAACGCCAAAGGGTGTTACAAATGCTGCATACCGACTTGCTCGTTCAGTTAAGGGCACCTGCCAATATCCCCTCACTAAATCTAGGGTTGAAATGAAGGTAGCCCGGCTTACCAGCTCCACCCTTTCCTCTATGTTAGGCAACGGGTACACCTGGTCTTTTGTGATCGCATTCAACCTGCGATAATCGACGCATGGCCGTGGTTCTTTCCCCGGCACCTCGACCAACATCAAAGGGGAGCAATAGTCACTATATGCTTCTTTGATCACGCCAAGGCGAAGCATCCTTTTAACTTCCGCCTTCATTAAGTCCAGCTGTCGCGGAGACACGCGGTACGCCTTCGAGCAAAAAGGGACCTCTGTAGTCAGCTCGATATCATGTTGTACCAAATGAGTCCTTCCGAGCCTTTCCCCAAAACATTCCAGATATTCCTGAATAAGGCTCTTCAGATCCTCGACTTTATCTGTACCCAACTCGTCTTTGTTAACTGCACACGCGATTATCTCTTCTACGCTAGGGCCCGTGTTCCCAGGAAAACAAGGTACCTCTAGAGAAACCTCTTCTGAAACATTCATGGCGATGCTAACAATTGCTGCTCGCTCTAAAAATGGCTTCATTAGGTTTACGTGGTAGACCCTGTCCTCGCGTTTTCTTCCAGGTAATCTCACGGTGTAGTTTACTTCCGAAAGGCGACTGATAACCTCGGCAGGTCCATCCCAGTGGACCTCCAGTTTATTCTGGCGATTAGGCCTCAATATCATCACTTTGTCGCCCGGGTTGAATGATCGCGTCCTGGCATTTCTATCATAGTAGCGCTTTGAAGCGTCTCGCCTCGCCTCTAGGTTGCCCTTCACGATCTCACGACACTTATGTAACCTTTGCATTAGGTTCAACACATACTCGATCACACATTTAGGCCCCCGATCATCCTCCCACAGTTCGCGGACTAGCCTCAGCGGACCTCGAAGATTCCGGCCATACACCAGCTCTGCCGGTGCGAACCCGGTTCCCTCGTGTGGCACTGTGCGCAACGCAAATAGCGTGCCCGGTAAACAACCATCCCAATCACACTTCCTTTCATGGCAAACAGCTCTCAATACTTTTTTTAGGGTAGCATGCCATCTCTCCACACTGTTGCTTTGTGGGTGGTAAACCGAGCTATGCAAAATTTTAACGCCACATTTCTCGAGAAACATGGTCGTGAGAGCACTCGTGAAAACGGTTCCCTGATCCGATTGCATTTCGGCAGGGAAACCGAGGCGCGAAAATATAGAAAGCAACGCATCGACTACCTCGACCGAAGTTGCCTCCTGTAAGGGCACCGCCTCGGGGAACTTCGTTGCAGGACACAATAGTGTGAGAATGTATCTGTTCCCCGCACTTGTTTTCGGCAACGGCCCCACCAAATCTACAACAACTCTGCGGAAGGGCTCAGAAATAATGGGCACTTTTACCATCGGGGCCTTCCATTTGTCGTTAGACCTACCGGCTCTCTGGCAAGCGTCACAAGTCTTCACGAAATTCTGCACGTCCCTGAAACACCCCGGCCAATAAAATTCCTGTAGCAATCTTTTCTTGGTTTTATTTATGCCCAGGTGTCCTGCCCATGAGTGATCGTGACAAAGACTGAGTAGGTCCTTGCGGTATGGTGATGGCACCACCAATTGATCGTAGCACTGCCCTCGCCTATCTCGGTATTTACGATATAGGATACCGTTCCTCACTTCGAAAGAGATGTTTCTTGACGAAACACCTTCACTGTTTCCGTTGTTCATAACCGCTATACTAGGGTCAGTTTTCTGAGACAGCCGTAACGCTTCCCTGTCAACCCCTAGCATGCGCTCGTAGCTGTGCGAGATTGGGGCCAACACGGACCCCTGCAAACTATGATCTTTTCCTTTCGAAGGTTTCTTTCTTTTCTCAATTATCGGCTTCTTAATCTGACCATTTTCCGGATTTTCGGTCGGAGGAATAGGGATAAGTGCCTCGTCGGGCTTAACTTCTTCGGATTCAGTTGTTAACTCTTTCGCTTTGGCACCTTCCCCTTCCCCGTAACGCAGCTGCTGAGCCAATACGCGTGCTTTCGATCTCGTCAAAGCCATGACCTGAGCATCAGCAAAAGTGCACCCCCTGTCGTTGAGTAGTGACTCCGAGCTGTTCGAGAAAAGGTACGGGTAGCCCTCTGGTAGCCCACGGGAGACTGCTGCTACTGTCTCGATCGCTCCAAAAGGACCCCGAATGTGTACCTTTGCCATAGGTAAACACACTGAATCTTCGCTGACGGCCTGTCTTATCCACGCGCATTCGGATAAGTAGTCTTCACTTTTTACGTAGTTCGGATGGACTACGTCCATAGTGGCCGCGGAGTCTCTGAGTACCCTACACCTTTTGTCATTAACCATTAAATCTGTCGTGTAAGGTTTCAAAAGATCTAGGTTACTCGGGTGATCGCTTACGCAAGCAAACACTGGCCTACCTTTTGAGCAGTTTCGGGCAAAGTGACCTGTTTCGTTGCACTTGAAACATAGCGCCTTAGCTCGCGACTCTAACTCTTCTAAATGATTTCTGACCTCCTTTCTGTTCTTTTCCTGCTCTTTCGGCTTGCCTTCAGCACGCGCCGAATTTTGATTAGTTTCCTCTCGCTCTTTTGTTGCGCTTTGCGGTCCTCGAGTGTAAGCTTGGGGCCGTGGTGCAGGCCTTTGATAGTGATGTGCGCTGTTGATCGGTGTCCTGAAGCCTCGACTGGCCACGTACTCGTCGGCAAGCTGTGCTGCCCTCCTAACAGACACACCTTCCTGCCTATCCTTGACCCACAGGCGCACGTTATCCGGCAGGGTGTCATAAAACTGCTCCAAACAAATTAGATCCCTCAGTTTACTTAAGTTATCCGCACCTGCTCCTTTCACCCACTCTGAAAAATTATCACTCAGGCTACACGCAAACTCAACAAAGCTTTCCCCAGGCTTCTTTCTTTCCCGTCTAAATCTCCTCCGAAATTCCTCTGTGGAGAGCCTGTATTTTGCGAGTAATGTCGACTTCACTGAACTGTATACGCCTGCCTCGGCTGCGCTCAGTCTGGCCACGACCTGCGAGGCCTCACCCGGTAACAACGCAAGCAACCGCTCTGGCCATGTGTCCTGGTGAAATGAATGTTTCTCACAGATCCGTTCAAAATTAATCAGGTAGAGACCAATGTCCTCGCCTGTTTTGTACGGCTGAAGCAAACTCGTCATCTTCAGGTTCTCAGTATGCGGCGGCGCCGCATCTGCATTGCGTGCTAATCTCGCCTGCTCTAGCTTTATTCTCTCGAGCTCAATTTCGGCCTGTCTTTGTTCTCTCCTTTCCTGCCTTTCCTTCTCTTCCGCTCTTTCCCTCTTTTCTTCCTCCCTTTGTTTCTTCTCCTCACATATCTTTTCCCAGGCCTCGCTGAGCTCGTCCTCCTCGAAACCCACTTCGATTATCGCACTGCGAATTTCGGGCTTCCTTAACCTGCTATTGATATCCAAGCTGAGCTCTGCTGCTAACAGCAACAGCTCTTCTTTCTTTAACACTCCGATATCCATATCTTCACAAGAGCCAACCAATACTTCTGCAATATTCACCGCACACTTGTGGCGGCCCTTCAGAGCCAATTGCCCGATAGAACCCTGTTCTTATCGTCCGGCAAAACGTGATCGCTCAAGCACTCACCTAACCTCGAGCTGCCGAAGGTCGTGTCTCCCGGAGCCACGTTCCCAGGTCCGCCGATCCCAGATCGTCGGGTCTGCCTTCTGCTGCTCGTCCTTAGTTTCCGGTAGTCGTTACTGCGACGGTTGTGCCTCCCGGAGCCACGAAGTCTCGCTCTGCCGATCCCGGATCCGCAGAAGTCGATCTTCCGTCCGCAGCTACTTCCAACCTCGAGCTGGCGAAGGACGTGTCTCCCAGAGCCACGTTCACAGGACCGCCGATCCCAGATCGTCTGGTCTGCCTTCTGCTGCTCGTCCTTAGTTTCCTGGAGTCGTCCAAAACTTCATGCCGTTACTGCGACGGTTGTGCCTCCCGGAGCCACGAAGTCTCGTTCTGCTGATCCCGGATCCACAGAAGTCGATCTTCCGTCCGCAGTTTTCTGCATGCCTTTTCTTGATTCCACCGCTGCCATCCAGTTTGTAGCGTCGTCGGGGTAGATTGGGTGGGATGACCAAGATCAGGCAGGTCATGAAAGCAGGACGTCCATTTAGGAAACTTGAAAAAAAAGGGATTTATTTGCATTCAAAGAAAAGTTAACTGGTCATCGTTGTTCCCCCTTCTCGCGCCCGCCGTCTCCTCCGTCCTTTTTATCCCTCTCGTTGCCGCCCCTCTCCCTCTATCTCGGTACATCAGTCCACTTCACGAAAGGCAGGGGCGGCCCGCAGTAAGAGGGGGGGATCAAGGGGGTGAATCGTCCACCCGGAGCCCGACTTCCCCTCAGCTCTATGCTCAGTTGTTCCGGGTGGACCCATCCACTCCAAGAAGCAGCGACGAATCTTTCGTTCCCCGAAACCGCCGCCGCATTCCGCAGGGCCCAGCCGTGGCGCCAGCGCACCGTCCCGCGACACAATGGTCAGCCTCAACAGTCGCTGCGTTCGCGGAACTGAGTGGCGGCGACATCACGCTCGTCTCGAAGACGTCACTGGCAGCGGGACGCAACAACCTGTTCCGCGAACCGGAAAAGCGCAGCGGCAGGGCTCCCGACTGTTCCATAGTCAATCAAGAAGAAAAGAACGTCAACGTCCTCTTCGACCGACCCACTCCGACACTTGCCCCTGACCTTTGTATCGTTCTGAGCTTTGTACGCGCACATGCACGCCTACTGGCTGTTGCCATTTCTAGGTCATTCCGTATGGTCTGCTCTTTTAGTTCGCCCCCGATTGTCGTGCTGCTTGCTATTGAATACTTTCGTCTCCCGATCATGCATGAGGCACCGCAGTAATCTGATTCGTACTTTAAATGTCGAAAGTTGTGTACTGGTACAAGATTGATGATGGCCTATCCTCACGGTTCGTCGTGCCTGGTCGTCTCTGTAGACCGCTGCATGATTCATGTAGCTTTGATTCCGAACCGTTGTCAGTCGCCTTTGTTAATGGTTTTAATCCTACAATCGCTGGCGCCGCCAAGTGGTGGTTGAGATGAACCTGTACAGATAGCACTGACGTGCTCCCAATCAAGACGCATTTATTTCAAGCCTATTCTGCGCGTTCTTCGCGATAGACCACTACGTACCAGATTTGGTAGCGGCCGTGTGTTGAATGTATGGCCACATGCGCGAGCCGACTCGAAGCATGCTCCTGCTGTGTTTGAGAACAAGACTTACTCGCTGTGTGTTTGCGGCCATTTGTATGAACGAACCTGGACTATACACTTTACGACCCTCTTAAGCCCTCCTTATCGCTGCGTAACAGCTCTCTGTCGTTGACGCATTGCCAACGTCTCTGACGCGAACGGCTATCCCTGTCCGACTTGGGAAGGCCGCGTGACTCAATGGGGGCCGAGACGAGCGCAATGGAGCATTCGTTCGGCACGGCGCTCGTGGTGCAAATGGACGTGCAAGTAGCTGTACAAGTGCATGTGCCAGTAGCCGTGCAAGCGGACGCCGCTTGTAACAGCTTAATTTGCTCTTAGCAAAATTAAGGCCGATTCATGGCGTAGCTTACCATGACCCGAGTCTTTAGTCGCACACTTAGAAAGGGATAATCAAACGTATGCACGAACACGTGTACGATATACTCGATTACGCGTTCGACCTGTTATCTGCTCGCCGTTTTGTAAATTTTTGAATCCCTCCGGACTTCTTGATTGTTGTTTTTGGTATTCTCGCGGCCATGTTCCCCCTCCCCACTTTTCTGTTGAGTTCGTCGTCTCAAAGTGTGAAAAGAAAAATACGAAGAAAAAGCGCGAAACACGCGCTGTTTTTTTAAGGCTTCTCACAAGGGTTGTACACGCTCCTCAATAAACAGTTCGGCACTTCGCACTGTCAACTTTGTTTATCGTCCCTACGCGTACAGACGCAGAGCATATGCAGTGTGTCTGAATAGAGACCACTCGGTCGCATAAAACTTTGGATTTCTCGACAAGATATGGCTGTATTTTGTCGATGTCGAACTGCACAGTATATGCATGCTTTTGGGGCGTTTTCGAATTGTATGCTGAAGCAGCGAGGACTTTCGATTTTTTTGTGTGTGTTTCGTGGTCGTCCTAAAGCGTTTGACGCGGACTGTGCTTTTTTTTTCGGTCACTTCATAACCGTTCTTTCGCGAGTAAGCATGACTTACGCCCTTCGCTGTTTCGCCGCGTTAACTGTAGTTAACTCTGGCCGATTGTTTTCGTTCTAGGTACAGCTGCTGACGTTTAGTCAGCCGCTGACGCGCGCCCATTCCTCCCACAGGAAAAGGGTGCGCATAGAAACAGGGCACGCCACGCTCCTACGCGTTGTAAAGCGTATACGTGGAGTTAGGGCTTGAAGGTTGAAACTCGATTTTGCGTTATCATGCCACAATTCTTACGCCGAGGAACGCCCTCCTTCCTAAAGAGTGAGCAGGCGTTGTGCCCCTCCAGGTGGCAGTTGCAAGCTTGCTCCCTCTCCCTATTTCCTCTGTGTCCTTGTGTATTTGTGTATGCAAATCAAATAAATAAATTTCGCCGAAGAACTTGATAGAATATACACTTAGATCTTCGTTACTAACGTGGCGCGCTGGGGTATTTTTACCGACATCAAGGTCTGCATTTTGGCATGCATGCCAACATAATAATGAAACGAGCAGTACATTCGTAACAAAATAAAACGCACACATTCTCAAACGGCCGCAAAATCTATAGACGTCACAGCCACATCATTTGTCTCGTGGATAGTGTGTTCAGTTTCGCAATGAAAAACGCAAACTTCGTTAACGATGAGGTTCGATTATTATGGAATGACTACACGTGCTCGTATGCCATTATAACGTGGCAGAGACGCGGAATAGTTACGAAGAAGCTTGCTGATGGTCGGGCTGTTGCTGCAATCCACAGGCCTCCCAAAGAGCATGCCGGGGAACGAAAGTTCGCCTCTGCTTCGGCGGCTATCGTTTCGGCGGCTGTACATTGTGTGCGCTTGTGATCGAGCACTGCGTGAAGTCGTTCATGCGTCTACGTACGTGCATACGTAAGCGTGCGAGAAATTCTTCTGCAGCCTCGCGTTTAGGTCGGTTGCGTTTCTCAGCGCTGTGTTTAGGCTGGCACAGCGTGTATTCGGTGTCTAGTCTTAATTTTAATTTCACTGACGTGTAAGGACGTTTTTGTGTTATTTCGGTGTTAAAGGGTGGTCGCTCACGTGGTTTGTGCGCTTGGGTATTCGCATCACGTTATTAAAAAAATCTCTAAGGTCAAGGTCTGCTCACTTTATAAATGTCTCCGCTGTCATTAAGTTGTTTTGTTGTTCTGTGAATAACAAACATTCTTAGGTTTATGGCTTCAAAAAAAAGTAAATAAAGAGTTGCACACGACGGCTACCTTTAACTATACGCTCAACAACAGCCATCATAAAAAAAAAAACCTTTGCAGTTACTCCAGCTATTCAGTGTGTACAGGAACATCCAATAGAATAATTTGGCAGCGATAGCTACGAAAATAGCTTGGGCTTTTTTTCAAGGTTTCATATTGCGAAATTGAGCCGTGCTTAGAGGCCGCGTTTGGTGTTCATGTCACGGCCATGACCGCCACATTTTATGATTGCACAGTTGCCACACACTCGATCGTCGTAACTCGGGCATCCAATACACATTCGTGAACAAGCGACTGCTCGTATGACGTTGGTATCTGAGGCGGAGGAAGAAGGCCAGCCAGTTGTAGCGGCATGTAATTTAAACCCTTCACTGTATCATCGCTCCGATGTTAAGAGTCCAGATAGATTAATAATAATCCGGTTATGAACCACGCCCGAATGCCTACGTAACGAAGTAAACAGCTGTAGGCGAATGTGTTGAGAGACTTCAGTGTTCAGATATCGGCCAATCCTAACAAAGACGGGAAAACAGTGGTGATCTCGAAATCGGTACAAAGGGATCGCCGGATGAATAACACTCGTCTGGGCGTTCTGATTCAGCGCAGTTACAGCTGCCGTGACTTGTGCGAGTCCGTGCGACAGAGCTGCGACCAGAGGAATTTTTCGGTTCGCCCCCCTTTCTTCCTGACTGGCTCTTGTGAACGTCCTGTACCTGCTTTTACGCCCCTCCTCCTTCCCTGGAGTCGATCGGCGTCGTCGATAAGGGCAGCGGGCGAACGGAGAGTCGTTATCTCAGCGGGCGGCTGGCCTTATAGCTCCGGCGGCCCTGTTTGTTTTCGCGCCTTGCCCGCGTGCACCACTGTCGTACTCCACTGCCCTTATCTGCTGCAGTCGACTATACGGAGGTGTGTGTGTGCGCGCATGGCGGAGCTTTGATGGCGGCGGTGCACATCTCCCGTTGACTTGGCGCGCGGGCGGGGCCGGAGAGGAGCGCCGCGTGATAAGGGCGCCTCATTTTTAGAAATGCCCGCACACCTCACTCGCCAAAGGGAGGTGTGCGCTCGACGCGATCGATGTGCGGGCTTCGTCCCGCGTGGTAATGCGTAGGTTTCGTCGCTGGTGATTGCGCGCCGAGTGCTCGGCAAAGCTCGCTGACCGCTGGGCCGTCAAATTTCGTCGTTTATGAGAACGCGTGGAAACGGTGGAAGAAAGCGCATGCCACTGGAGCGACGCGATCTATCTATAGAGGAAAGACTCACGTGCACTCCTTCCGAAGAAAGTTTGGTATATATGGGTCCATTCGATGTACCCGAACTCGTATTGCGTGATATTTAGATATGCTTTGTCGTTGAAGTAGATTTCTAGAATTCTTGGTGCAGAAAAGAGAGAGAGAATGATTAGAAGGTTAAGAGGTTGGCCTCAGCTTGTGGGCTCTGCACATGGAAAAGGGGTGAAATATGGTTGAAGATGCTGATAATGGGGGAGAGGAGATTATAATCATGTACAGTAGCGCAGTGTCTTCTTGCGTTTAAAAAACGCGCGAGAAAGTGACGTGCTCATTGAAAACAAACCTACGCGCGTTGTATACTGCAATATTTTGTTCGTTGCTTGACCACTTTATCGAAATAGCCTGTGCTTCAGCTGGCTGCACGTTGTTTTGTCAACCATGCTTATGCTCCACATCTGTACAGGGCCCTTGCCCTACCGGCGCACTACGCGTACCTCGAAATAAATGTTCGTCCCGAAGCCTCGCGTGACGACGCCCGGAGTTGAATGTATCCTTTGTTCTGTTTGCTGTGAGTGGCTGAAACAACTTTATTTGGTCCAAAATGAGTGCGAGTTCTTCGAGTCTGTATCGGCTAGTATACACTTGAAGCGTGCTCGTTATGGGGGGGGGGGGGGGGGTATTCCGCTTTATCCGAATTGTGACATATTTTTTTTTTGCTCATTTATGCCGTGGACGGCAAAACGAGTGATTTGTCGTCATGAAAGTTCGCGAGAGAATATAAACTCTTTCGTTGGGGTCGTTTGATTACTTGTGTGGGCGTTGTATAGGGCCCCTTTGAAGGAAGTTGGCAATTTCATCTCCTTCCGCAGCGCGTAATGAGACAGCATGCACCTCCATCTGTCGTGCTGAATAATTGTGTGTCTCGCTTCGATGACTGCGCCATCTTCGGCGGCCGGCTGAGTTTCGTGCTGTCTGCCTCTAGTCGTCGACCTCGTTCGGAGGGTCGCACGGATGAATGACTCGCTTTATGAATAATGGCTGTGCCATTGAGGGGGTGACATTTGCGTCCTCTCCTCGCTAATCTGCCGAATACGAAAAAGCCACGTGCTTTCCCGCTACTTGTCTCGTGTGGTGGATCTAAACTTCGAAAGCATCGTCTTCAACGCTTTCTCCAGGGTCGCGCTTTTTATTTTCTTTTTCGAAGTTTAGATGGCATCCTTACGGGTGCCTCGGTGTGTCGAGCTGCGACCGTTCGATGGCTCTTTGATTAAGGCACAGAGATGCACTTTCTTTCGTTATCGCCTCGATTCACTATCTCCGACGCTGTCGATAACCTTTCTCGTTGTGTACGCTCCTCGCCGTGGTGAGCTGTTTTTCAAAACCGGCCGCCGTCTTTTCGGCTTCTTTAATCCCGAGTTGTCCGTTGTCGAGGCGATTTTGATCGAGACCAACACCGTATGTAACAGGGGCCCACGTCTGTCTGCCCGCTTACGTAAGAAGCGGCCGCTTGTCCATCCTCCTCGACCTTTATCGAGGCGTTCGAAAGGGGAGCTCTTCTTAAACGAAGTTGTCGCTCGCTTGATCGCGGTCCGGTTTTTGTATGGTATTTTTTTTCCTGTTTCCTCGCCGAGTCGCGCACGGTAGAGAGGAAGGCCGCAGCGGGTGCTCCTTTTAATTATTCATGGCGCGCAACGCGGTCGGTTTCGTGGAGTCTGAAAGAAGCGCTGCCGTCCAAGCTCTCGCGCAAGTCCGGGCCGTGCTCGGTGTATGCCGTCTGCGTGCGAAATGTGTTCAGTTGGGAAACGTGGAACGAAGCCGCGAGCGCAGGGACCGCGGGAGTCGCATGGCGGTTTGCCTTTCGCTAACCGCGCGCCGAGTTTTCGTCGTGCGATTACAAAACTTTATTTCGCTCTTTTTCTTGCGCAATCCGCGCCCCGCTTTTCTTCCCAATGAACTGGAGCGATGTCCTTGTCGTCCGACGATAGGCTCAGCGGGGGCAGCTTCCGCTTCCAATTTGGATGACCGCCGGCTTTGGGAACACTCGACGATACGTCGCGCTGTGGTCGATCGTGCGGCGTATGGTAAACGTGGCAGCCGGTGACGGCGGCAAAGTTGCGTGACCGGCTGGCGAACCTGCGTGGTGCGGCGGCAGAAGAATGGCTTCATTGTTTGGCAGCGGGGCGTCTGCCGCCCTTGAAACTCCGCTTGCCCGCCGCCGACGGCCAGGCCCTGTTGTGCGTGGCCATGGACTGCCTCGGCTCAAGGGCACGCTCATCTGCCGCGGGCTCTCGAAAAGAAAAAAAAAAAGAAAGAACGAAATCGGAGGGTGAGAGTCCGTGCAGCGGCCGTGTCAAGGGTTGGCAAGCGGACGCACCCGCCCTCACGACGTTGTCACTGCGAGCGCTGCCGCTGTCTCGTGGTTCATCTCTCGTGGACGTGTAGTGCGTCTGCCATGTTTCACGCTTGAAGCGCGCGCTCGAGGGGAGGCAGCTCCAGATATGCCTCGAGTTGGTCGAGCTCTCGCTGCTTCGCCTCCCGTTCTCGTCGTGCGAGCGTCTTCGTATAACACCGCTGCGCCGTTTTCGTGGAAGTTTGATTAACGGGAAGAACGAAACGTGCTTGCTTCGTCAGATGTTGCCGATGCCGCTTGGCTCGCGGCCATACTGAACTTTGGTTCGCGTGCTTGCATCCCGGCGCTGCGAGAGAGGGCAGCACTTGTCCGCGTCTTGTTTTAGCGGCCCTCCCGTGTCTGAATGTGTCTGAAAGTTTGTTGCATTTAGACCGCTGTACGCGCTACGTTTCTCCTCGAACTCATTTCGGCGTGGTGTCTCGGCTGTCCGCTCGCTTGCTTCTTTCGGAAGACGATTCAACGAATTTCGTCCCCCTTTCTCGCGCAAGTATTTGACCCTCCCGCGTTTTTCCGAGTAGCACCGTCACGCTACACACGACGAGCGCCGGCGGGCCGTCCCCCTTTTTGGCCGCATAGGCTGCCGAGTGCTCGCCAAGGCCTTCCGACCTTATAATTGACGTCCTGGCAATCGCGGAAGCGTGGAGCCAGGCAGCATGGCTGCAGCGGCCCTCTGTAATCGGCTGCTCAGGGCGTCTGTAGTGTCAGGCGATTGGAGGGCGTGCAAAGCAGAGAGCAGCAGCGGCGGAAAGTGAGGACATTGATGAAGAAAAAAAAATGCGCGCAAAACGAGAGGCGGGGAGGTTTACCCCCGCGAGACGCGCACTGGGCAAGCCCTTCCGTGCGCGGCTCCAGCGGCAGGACGGCTCGTCGTCCATTTTCTGGCTGTCAAGGGAAAAGGCCACGACCAGACCACATCACCTGTCTGTCGGGGTTTTCCCGAGTTGAGCGCATCCGTAACCAGCGTGTTCAGTGTGTGTTAGGAGAAGACCAAGCCGAGGGAATATGACGAGAGGAGAGGCACTGAGGCGGGCGACGGACCGGTCCTGTCGTGGCGCGGAGAGAGATGGAAGGGCACGTCTGGGCGCGCGATTCCCCGAGTCATCAGATGCGCTCGGTTCGAGGATGTCTGTCTACTTTTGGGTGACTGTATATGCGCCGCCTGCCATATTTTTTTTTCAGAAGTAACACTTCGATATGGTGTGTTACGTCATTGTTGTAAAGCTGATCAAAAAAAAAATATTCCTAAAGTGATCCATCTGATGCAAGACTTTTGTTTCGTGGAGTGGTGTTTGCACTGGTTTCGTGGTTGAGGTGCTGCAAACGAGTCCCATCCGACGGCTGTGCCACATGTAATTGTCGTCTGCACTGATTTCTACTAGTTGTACGACTCTGTAAGTTGTGGGATACCCTAATGTCGACTGTATCTACCCTAATACCCTAATACCCTAATGTGTCATTAGGATACCCTAATGTGTCTGTATCATACAGAACGTTTGCCATGATCCGTTCAATGTCATTCGTACACCTCTTTATCTGTGTCTGGGTTTTCGAAGTGCTTTCGCCGCTCAGAAAGTCACGCGGTCTCGTGAATTAGCCTAAGGCCACTCGAAGGCGAAAGGAAACCTTTTTCTCATTCTTTTCAGTCTGTTCTGTTCTGTTTTGCTGTGGAGAGGTTGAAGTTTCTTCTCAGACGATAGTATTGATATCCCAAAAGCCAATTGAGGCTTTTCTTGAAAAAAAAAAACTTAATCTTATGTTGGGTATTTCTTATATCTGTACCGTTTCCAAGGTAAATACATCTCTCACTGAATGCGAAATTTGTTTTGCGTTATTCCTGCCAACAAAGATGGGTCATATTATAATGCACAATATACGTTCCCAAGGTTTAATTTTGTCGAGCTTGCCCGTTTTTTTTTCTTTTAACGGAACCTGGCGACTCCGTATATAGTCGACCGAGATGCAAGCATTGGGGCACGGGGTGTGTGCGTAGAGGGGGGGGGGGGGGGCAGAGAAGTGGTGACGAAAATGTTTCATAACTTCAGAAGAGTACATGCTTGGGTAATGCGCATTTTATGAAGTGAAGCGCAATGAACAGGACAACAAAATGTTATTGCTCTCCCGTTCAAAGATGTCCTTCAAGAAATGTTCACAGTTGTCAGTTGCGCTTTGTCCTATGTGTCTCTCCTTTTGTTGTCCCGTTCATTGCGCTTCATTTCGTCAAGTATGTTTCATTACGATCCAGTTAGCTTGAACACAGATAGAAGGAACAAAATATACACAGCTTGTACAAGAGTCGCACGTAACGAATCGCATTGTATTTATGATATGCAGCTCTCTCATCATTCATTAGGCGCAAAGCTAATCGCTGGAGTGTTCACGACTGCTTATTTGTTGCAAATCGTTTTACATCATTGTATAACTAGCATTGGCATCAAGCAAGTGTGCTTGGAGCACTTACCCAATGCGTGTTTAGAAAAAGGTTCTCAAAGGCTGCTCTTCTATAACTTTCGTTGTGACTGTGCAGCGCCTTCCGCGCAGACCTGGCGTTTTTAACGTGTACTTGTGTTCAACACCGCTCACCTGTGTGAGACTATGGAAGTCGCAAAAGCCGATTGACCGGTTCAAAGAAGGCTAAATAGAACAATGTGGTTACTCGAGCTGGGACCCCATGCTCTTTTTTTTATTTCATTTCAAAGCATGAGTTATTTCTCACGTACATAAACATACCACCCATATTAAAAAAAAAAACGATGGATGCCTTGGTCTGACTGGTACCCCCCCCCCCCCCTTGTGATTTTTCTTGGTTTACGCCATTACATTGAAGACACACTTATTTCTCGCCCAACACCACTTTAGACATGCTATCCCACGACACTGAAATGGTCCGCCTCGCCAAGAGTATGTTGTGTAAAACAGAAATATGCAGCGCCGAGTGTTCAGCTTCACGTTAAGGTAACCAGGGCTGTCACACCGGAGATGAGTGGCCTTCGGAAAACACGTGGGATCCGATTCGTCCGCAGAAGAGAGCGGAGGCCTTTCGATACGCGTGTGGGCGTATCGAAAAAACTTTCGTGCTTTTACGACGACGTGTATCCGGCTGCCGTTCTGCAGATTGGGCCCGCTTGCGTCATAGCCGGATCGTGACGCGAGCCGTGCCCACGAGGGGGGCGCGCGTGTGGGCGGCTCTTGGCTCGCTAGCGAGTACGCACGAAACCCGTGCACCTGCGTTGCTGGACGGTGGTGCTGCTTGCTGCGCCCCCTCGTGGGCTTCGCTGTCACGCGCGCCCCGAAGGTCAAGAGCGCACGCGAATGGCAGGTTGTAGTGCAGTACCTGTGGTCGTTATTGGAACCCCTCGCCGCTGCTCTTTCGGGCTTGCAGGTCGTCACCTTGTTTTCGGTTGGGACGAACCCGGCGGAGGAGATTTGTTGTTGGTGGTGGTGTTTATTCGTTGGAGGTAGCATGCGACCGCGGCGATGTTCTATTTGGACTTATGTCGCGCAATATTTTAGCATGTTGTTTCGCGCGGTTCTCATTGGGCGTTTCAATGCGCATATATCTATGCATTGATGATGCTTCCTTAGCGCATACTTTCGAGATGAGGGATGAAAGAGCACAAGATCGGTATACATTTGATTCTAATCGTTACTGATCCTAGTCGAACCCCCCCCCCCCCCTTGATTGTTTCAATTTTGCTTGCGTATATATACACGCACATAACGCACGCACGAACATGCATTGTTTGATTAAACGCCCCCCCTCCCCCCCCCCCCCCCCAAAAAAAAAAAACTGTTCTTTAGTCGGATACAATTTCACAAGTCCGCATCATTTTTTCCTCAAAGGCGGATGGCCTCGCCGCGGTGGTCTGTTGGCTAAGGTACTCGGCTGCTCAGCCGCAGGTCGCGAGATCGAATCCCAGCTGCGGCAGCTGCATTTTTGATGGAGACGAAGCTGCTGCAGTCCTCCACTACGGCGTCTCTCATGATCATATGGCGGTTTTGGGATGTTATACCCCACATCTCCATCAATCATCAAATCAAATGCGGATGCACACAAGCGCGCACCAATGGGCACGCACTCCAGATTGACGTTCTATGCGGGAAACAGGACAACACCGTCGAGCGCATGAGCGGGACTATTTCTTTAGTCGCCGAGGCGATCGGCAGGGGTCATCTGGGCGGTGCCTCTCCGGACTTATGATCTATCCGTCTGTATGTACCAATGTAGTACGAGTGAGGTGGTGGTAGGAGGGGGGGGGGGGGTGATGTAATGCGCCCAAAGATGTGTGTCCTGTGCGCGTAAGGCTACGCAAACAGGAAAACCAGCGCTCGATGAAAGTACTCGCGTGCATCGGTGTGCGAATGAGGGTAGGGGGAGGGGGGCGCAAAGCTAGCTTTATATATGAACGTTGACAAAATATAGATGGGGAGTGCTGCGGTGAATCCCCCCCCCCTAAAGAAAAAGAAAGGGGGGGGGGGGGGGTCCTGCGCTCGCCTATGTATGTTGCCGTGGGTCCGTTTTGCGATGTGCTTACGCAATCGGCTAAGCGGCAACAGTACGACTGCACTGCCTTCACTGAAACAACGGCGGAACGGGAAGCTCCGTCCACGACTGCCAGCCACATCTGCGTTTCTCGTTACTCGCGAAGCGTGCCAAATATGCCGGCGCAACTGAGAGGCACTTCCTGGTTAGGGGCGGTTGTGTAGCTAGCGCTGGCCTTCCTATACACGCGGTGCTCGGGTAAACGTACCCGCCAACGTCAAAGCTGCTTTCGCCGAGATTCTGCGGGCTGTACACGCGGTAGCACAGCTGCGGCACAGTGGCCCAGTGGGTGCCGTGTGCAGCTGACACTGACGGGTGGCCGTTTGCACAGTGCGACGGAAAGTTTCATGTAACGGGGAACATACAGGCATTAGATGACACAACGTGTGTGCCCGCAGTCCCGCAGTGGCCAAAGCCAGTTTAGGTAACACCGGTTGCAACTCGTGCTTTCCGATCACCCCCCTCCCCACATTCGCATTCCTGCAGCGGTGCAATCGAGAGGAGACCACTTTGGCTCTTTCCCAGTCGGCACTCGTCTACCTTGTTTCGCTATCATTTGAGGCCTGTGGCGAGCTGCATGTTTATAGACTGTGCCGCCATTAACGTTAAAGTGCGCTGGAGTATGAGGGAAGGGGGGGGGGAGGGGGTGGTTTTCGAATCACCTAAAGGGGCTGCCACGTCTGCCCTGTGTCTTTACTTAGTCGTACAGGGTGGTATGGAGGGGCTAAAGCCCCCCCCCCCCAGATTTTATACATTTTCTACATGTATATGCACATACATACAAATGCGCAATCATACTTTTAAGGAGGTATCTTTTTCTTTGCTCTGTTACTGTGATTTTATGATTAAATTGTATTGAGTCACTTACACGCTGCCTAGATTTTTTTTTCGAGCAGACAAGGGCAAAAATATTGTAAGAAAAAAAACTGTCAGTTTGCTAACATGCTCAACACATATCAGCACTGCTCCTTAAGTCTTCCTTTCAAGTCGGTCTTTCTTTACTAAGCATACTACTCATAAAATTGATGTCATTTTGTTTTGAAATGAAAAAACAAACAAACATTCATTTCAGTTTTGGAGTCTTGTTCAAACACCCACTTCTAAAAGCTGTTTTTGTTGTACTATAAATACTAATTGTACATATCCCTGTAATAGAGTGGCATGGATGTCAAATTGTGCATGAAAGTTGGCTGACATTGATAGACATACACTTTTCCATAGCACGATACTGACATGTTACACAATGCACTGTTGGGTCGTGTGCAATTTCATATTGCAGACATTTCGACAGGCATAGTCTGTCATGGTATTTTTCATTTATACGATAGTCAGACATTCTTATTTAGTTTGAAGATTGTGATCACTTTGGCAAATAAATCTATATGACCACTACTGAGATAATTTGACATTGATATTGCTTTAACTATGTCCCATCTAGCTGTGATGCAGTGTTCACCGGCTAGCTGTTTCTTTTGATGACCCATTTGTGTGTCGAGTGCATGTCTTGCTTTCTTAATTAGAGCTTGATTATTCTATTTCATAGAGCACATGTTATCTGTGCTCCAGCACAGCATACCTGTTCGATGTACTAGCGCATTACTGATGTAAATATGGAATTCAGAAAGTCTTCCATGCCCACGTGCATTAAATTTTACTAGGTTACAAATGCAACACCAGGCACAATAAGACATGCAAACGTACACACAAGAGACGAAAATGAAGAGTGCACAAACAGCATTTGTGTCTGGTTCCTTTCTCCTGTCTATGTGTTGAAACAACTCACTTTACTTTATAATGAATCTCTACTACCTTGCTCAAGTTTCTGTAGTTCTATGGCAAATATGAGCAGTGTATGAATACAGTAGTGAGCATCTGCAATGGGGCTTCAAAACAACTATAGCTGCAGCCTTGTCTCGCAGTTTATGATGCTTGTGGTTATTGTTTTTCTGTTGTCTTTCTCTTCTGTAGGCAAAGAAGAGATGAGCCCTAGCAGCGGGGGTGGTGGCATGAATGGCTACTTTGTGGACAGCTTTGGAGACCCGAAGAAGAAGAAGGGTCCCGCGCCCAGGCAACAAGAGGAACTCTGTCTCGTCTGCGGCGACAGGGCATCAGGCTACCATTACAACGCACTTACGTGTGAGGGTTGCAAGGGCTTCTTCAGGCGCAGCATCACAAAGAATGCGGTCTACCAGTGCAAGTACGGCAATAACTGTGACATCGACATGTACATGCGGCGCAAGTGCCAGGAGTGCCGTCTCAAGAAGTGCCTCAGTGTTGGAATGCGACCAGAATGTGAGTACTTGCTCGACAGCCGTCGTCATCAATGTTCTTTTTGCTACAAATTCAGATTCCTGGGGTAACCGGGATGTACAAGCCTTGGCTGCGCATGCCGCAGGCCTGCTTAAGTAAATGATTTATTCAGTGTGCGTCGCTTGTGGCAGCTGCCGGAGGTAAATTGAATGCCCTTTTCAAGCGTTTGCACCAATAGATAGGTTCGCTTATTTGAATTCAATTTGTTAGCATCAGGGCTGCATTTCTGAGCTCTTGGTCGGTGCAGAATTTCTTTAAGTGCAATGCTTCATAGCAGCCATATTAAGTCTATTATAAGCTCTCTGATTAAGCTCTGTAACAAATTTCATTTTCCATTAAATGCACATGCATGTTGAGCTGCTGCCTTCGTGCATACTCTTACATCTAGCCTAGCATCATTGAAGAACTCTGCAGTTTCTCTCTGGCTTCAGCCATTGTCTTTTATATCGAGCATTGTGAAATACAGTGTCGGGGAGTCTTTGGGACTGTGTAATGCAGCGACTCGACAGGCTTCTTTGTAATGCATCCGGCAATGAAACCTTGTATCTGAACAATACTGGCATTGTCAAGCTGTGCGAAGTTATTGCTTACTGCTTAAAGATACTTGCATCAAATTTCGGCCTCTGTTCACCTGAAGTTATAGCGCTCAAAGGGCATGTAACTGCACTCATTTCCCCAAGTTTCACATAGTGGCTAAGGTACACAGCTGTTGACCCTCAAGTTGCGGGATCGAATCCTGGCTGCGGCGGCTGCATTTCCGATGGAGGCAGAAATGTTGTAGGCCCGTGTGCTCAGATTTAGGTGCACGTTAAAGAACCCCAGGTGGTCGAAATTTCCGGAGCCCTCCACTTTGGTGTCTCTCATAATCATATGGTGGTTTTGGGACGTTAAACCCCACATATCAATCAATGTTTCAGACTCGCCAGTTTGCTTAAAATGGCCCTGTGACGCAAAGTGTGTTGTTTTCATTGCCTCTTCTCTATCTACTGAATGCACTCATATCGTTGCACAAGTGGCTACACTAAAAACAAAGGTGTTATTTTATTTCTACAGAGAAACCACACTTTTTTCAAGCTAGAGCAGCACGCAGCGGCTATTCCTATGATCGGAAGTAATGCTTCGCAATGTGGGAGCAACGACATTGGCCGTGCATTTTGATGGGTTTGATGCGACACGTGACACATAGTAAAATATATGGGTCCAGATAGGCCAAACTACTGTGCACTGAAAATTCTTAGAGCACTCTTCATACTTCTGCAGGTACAAAACGATTTCTGTTTTGAAATATTAACATGTGAAAACAATTGCAAAACAAGGCTAAGAACACTGTATAATGGCTACCATGAGGCAAGTCTTCCGGTACTTCTCTGTAGGAGGTGCACGGGGATTGAAAATGGCCTTTGACGTCAGTGGGAGAGTGAAATGCGAGAGGAATGTGTTTTTCTCATCTTTTGCTGGTCTTTTAAAGCTTGAGGGCTAATAACTCTTGTTACCGTGTGCAGTTTTCAATAATTCTTTTTGTGTTTAAGTATACGGCACTACACAAACTTTAATGCTGTAAAATGCAGACAAAAAAGTGTCGCAGGGCCCTTTTAAGCATACAGCTAGCTAACCTATTTCATGATGCATGCTGTTTTTGTAATGTCTTATACAACTAATCAAAATTAGATACTATTTTTTGACCTCTAGTATGACCTCCAAGCATCATAACAGAGCAGGTGTGGTGACACACTGCACGTTTATTTGGCCCCCATCTTAATGGCACCAAGGTGGAATAGTGGAATAAAGAACTGTTAAATAAAAAATTGCAAGCTGCACAAGTAATCTAGTAATTTATTGTTTCACAAGTTAATTTACTATTTTCATAAATTATTATATTTACAGTGGGACAACTTCATTTTCTTTGTTTAGAACCTTGAGGAATTAAGTTTGTGCTCTCGGATGGTTCTCCAGCCGCATGATGTTGCAGCCGTACGATTGCATATTGTTCTAGATCTGTATAATGCCCGAATGAACTTTTCACAAATGTCCAAATTTTGATCACTTGAATGCCAGATTTATTTTGTGTGCCTCGCCTTCACTGCACAATTAATGACCTATCCCCCTCCCCTCCCTCTTAGCTTTGTGGGGGGGGGGTTTAAAATGAGACATACACGTCTGCAAAGGAGTCAAGCTTGGAAGGCACATGCTTGTAGGTGTGATCGGCTATTCCAGATTTCTTGTGATCAGCGGCATATGCATGACCTATAGATGCGAGCTTGCGCTCCAAAAGTGTGACCTGGCAGGTCACAGGATTTTTAAATCAATGCATGCTTCAGCTGCTTGACTGACCACTTCGTACATCTTCTTTGCAGCAAAGTAAAGCAAATCCGACTGTTGTCAATTAAAGGGATCCTGAAACGATTTTGTACAAACACATTGGACTGGTAGACCGAGTCCGAAGGGTTATTTACAAACCAATTTAAGCTCTCTGTGTAAATTGTAATTTATTACATCGCTTTAAAGCCCTGAATCGCTGCAGATCACTGCGGCTCGTCCAAACACGTTTTCAACTGCCCATTCACAGAACGACAGGCTCTGCCCACTTGATGTTTCACTGTGGCTCCTGATCTGATTGGCTGTGGAGCGTGCCGCACAGGCCCCGTGAAAGCTGAGCTTAGCCCTGAGCACTCGATGCAAGAGTTGAGATTGTTACTTACAGCTTCGTTAATAATGGTTGTTACAATTGAATTATGGTGATAATGATTTGCTCCACTAGTGGTCTAACCAAAAATGGAATGTAAAAACTGTTTCAGGGACCCTTTAATTTGTGCTTCCAACAAATTCATGTGCAGTGTAAGATATGGAAACAATACAAATTGGCGACGTATGAAATGCGGACTGTGTGAAACGTGAATATGGTATTTACTCTGAAGTAGGGAACGCTTGTGCACGTTCGCATATGTGGCGAAATGCAACAGCATCATAATGAGATTGGAAGCGGTGCAGATTATACTCACTCCCATGCCATTAGCAGTGTGTATTCATGCTGAGTATATTTGCTCATGGTTGTAGGTGTGGTGCCGGAGTACCAGTGTGCCATCAAGCGAGAATCTAAGAAGCACCAGAAGGACCGGCCCAACAGCACAACACGAGAGAGCCCCTCGGGGCTGATGGCGCCATCGTCCATGGGCGGTGGTGTGAGCCCCAGCAGCCAGCCATTGGGTGGTGGAGGCAACTCTCTGGGCAGCAGTAGCAGCAACCACGAAGAGGATAAGAAGCCCCTGGTGCTGAGCCCAGGTGTCAAGCCTCTCACTTCATCTCAGGAGGACCTCATCAACAAGCTAGTCTACTACCAGCAGGAGTTTGAGTCGCCTTCTGAGGAGGACATGAAGAAGACCACGGTCAGTGGAGCAGACGAAAGCTATAAAGCTGGCCATGTAGTCTAAAATGGTTGCTTTTGCTTATGAACAATGATCTTGTGGAGTGCACACTGGTTGGAGGAATGAGAGGAAGCTCTCTATTCAGTCCTGCTGCAGGCTACCATATGTAGTCGCTAACGGTCATGTACACTCTCTCACTTTCTTACTCCTATCCCCTTGTGCTAGCCGACACTCGCTCTTGACGTAATGGTCACTATTATTTAGACTTTCCATAAACCTCTAATGCTCTTACTCGCATTGAATCTCACTCTATGGCATTCATTCACATACGAATGTCGACTCGCACTGACCGTCAGTAACTTGCACCCAATCACCATCACAATCGCTGGCATTGGTCCATATTCACATAATCCAAAACTCTGCTCACACTGTCCACATACATGCATCACTTGCAGTAGCTTCACCTGGCTTATGATTAATACTGCAGTCAGTCAGCAAGAGCTGGGAAGTCGCCAGCAAAACTGGGCATTCTGTCCTACTCTGCTCTAGACTCTGCATTTGATGCAGTATGTGGGTTACAATACATTTGTCAATCATAATGACAAGTCGAGTGTGCAACACTAGCAGCTTTTGGGAACAATATTGTATTGTGTGTGACCACTGAACTTTGTATGTATTAATACCAGTGTAACATAATTTTTCTGTAGTCTAATTGAGCAATACGTTCTGGCATGCTAGTTTGTTCAGTGCCATTAAACATGCTCAAAACTGCGCGAAATGAGCAGTGCAAGAGTTAGAAGACGCACATTGCGCTCGTGTTCTTGTGTGTGTTATCTTACTCGTGTCCTGGTCATTATGTGCAATTTAAGACGATTTTATCAGTAGTGTAACCAATGTGCCTTGATATTGTCTGAAGCTGACATTCGTTTAGAATTGTTGCAATTCGTGACATCATTCATGTTATTGCGTTTTGTAAATTTTATGGCACATGTGAGCCTCAATAGCAGTAAATTTTGTATGTGCATTTTGAAAGTGCCATTCTATGAATGGACATCTTCATCTTTTTGTAACAATGGGGTATGTGATAACGTAGCTAGTGATGGCACATTAGCTTGTTCCTCTGATGTTAATGTGCAACATTGTGTGGTGCATGCAGCCTTTCCCTCTGGGAGACAGTGAGGAAGACAACCAGCGGCGATTCCAACACATCACCGAGATCACCATCCTAACAGTGCAGCTCATTGTGGAGTTCTCCAAGCGGGTCCCCGGCTTTGACACATTGGCACGAGAAGATCAGATTACTTTGCTGAAGGTGGGAGCCTTTTCCTTAGATATTTATGCAACTCTTATTTCACTGCCACTTGCATTTTGAACATACAATTACACGATGATACGCTTGCCTGGTCAGATGAGGCTGTTCTTCAATGTAGCATAGGAATGGTGTGTCCATTTCATTCTTAATGCAATTCAGACAAACTTTCGTTTTCTACTTCATGGCAGTGCATTTCTGGCATCGAACCTTAGGATCATCTGTAAAAACTGCATAAGGAAATGCCTTTTCTGATACAGATGTTCTAAGTATGCCTCAAAAATCATACATGCATATTATTATTCCAACAGAGTAAACCCCCCTAAAAAAACTTTCCTTGGAGACTTTGGAGTTGGTGAGCTGTTGTAAATCAGGGATTTAATCGAGTCGAGCAATAAAAATGGTGTACCACATGTGCAAACAGTTTCGAGTCCTTATGTAATTGTGGGCAGCTTCTAATTGCGAGCGTGCCAGCAAATTCACCTGTATCTGCTGAGTGAGATTGGTGTCATGCCGTGATATTTGCCTCGCACTATTAAGCTGCGTTCACCATAGTCAAGTTCATATCAACGGAATGTAGGTTGCAATAGAAGCGTAGGCATGAACCTATGATTTGTTACGAAGTGGCAGCACAGTGGTCTTGCTGATAACACGGGTTTGGCAGTATGAGTCAACCATTGTGACAGGTACTTGAAAATCGCTCAGTCACCTTGCTCTTGTTGCTTTCAGGCTTGCTCCAGCGAGGTGATGATGCTGAGAGGTGCCCGAAAGTATGATGTGAAGACGGATTCTATCGTGTTTGCCAACAACCAGCCGTATACTAGAGACAACTACCGCAGTGCCAGTGTGGGCGATTCAGCGGATGCCCTGTTTCGTTTCTGTCGCAAGATGTGTCAGCTGCGAGTGGACAACGCAGAATATGCACTCCTCACAGCCATTGTCATCTTCTCTGGTGAGTACGAGCAATATCTCCTTCTGGTTTGCTCAAACTCCGTCAATTCTAAGCGTGGAAGGATTGCAAAGGAAATCAGGCAAGGAAATGGGGGCAACATAAGATTGAATGGTTGCTCTTGCCTTCTCTGCGAACAGTTGACAGGCGTTGAGAAATGGAAAAAAGGAGGGTGGAATGGAGCCACGGTTTGCAACAGTTTGCTCTGTTGCATTAGATTTTAGGAGTTAGACCATGATTGTTCCCACTTGAAATCCAAACAACTCTTTTTCTGCCCCTTGGTGAATGCCTGTGCAGGGATATCACTGTCAGGCTTCTGCAGAATATAATAATATTATAACACAATCAACAATTACTCATAGTAGCATTACACTAAGTAGATTTGCTGATGGTGCTTGGGACGGATATGCAGTTGCAGAAGCCTAACTGCAAATCCTGGCAATTTGTTACTGGATTGTTCTATCGTGTCCAAATGATTGTTTTGTCATGCTTGGCCATTTTAACAAGATCATGGCATTTGGTCGCTATTCTGCTATCACAGCAGAGCAACTGTTCATGGACTGTCCATATGCTGTAACAGCTCTTTAATACAGATTGCATGGTACCAGAAAAACTGTCCAAATTAACCGAATGCTGAATTATTGAAAGTATTGAGAAAATAATAAATAAATACCTATTATATTAATGCACTTTCATTTTCTTGAGAGAAATGTGTAAATACAGTAATTGCTTTGAATAAGAGCAGTGCGATAGCTGCAATATATTGCAATTTTGTGACTTTGTTCACAATGTGGCTCAGGATCTTTGTGTCTCAGTAGGACACATGTTCCGAATCCTTACCTTATTACGTACCAGCAACGCGATAGTGGATGGTGGCTTCGCCTTTCTGTGAGCCTGGGGTCATATTGACTGTCTGCATACGCTATTTTTCTTCCATTGCGTTGCACATTCGCGGCGCTTTATGCTTGGTGCTGTCAGAGGATTGTCCGAATCGCTTGAGTTGCAGCTGGTATATGACTGAATTAACTGAGAGTTTGATGCCATTGAAAAAAGTACCAGCTGGCCAGGACCCGTGAACATACTGAGTTATCAGATTTTCCCAAATTAACGAGTAATTGATATGTGGAGCTTAACGTCCCAAAACCACCATATGATTATGAGAGGCGCCATAGTGGAGGGCTCCGGAAATTTCGACCACCTGGGGTTCTTTAACGTGCACTCAAATCTGAGCACAAGCGCCCTCAACATTTCCGCCTCCATCGGAAATGTAGCCGTCGCAGCTGGGATACGATCCCGACACCTGTGGTTCAGCAGCCGAGTACCTTAGCCACTAGACCACCGTAGCGGGGCCAAACTAACAAGTATCAAATGAACAAGCTTTTACTGTAGTGGGCTGTCCATTTCAGTCGCTGTTGATTGACTGGAACCTGATGAGCAGCGCGCTCCTGGTTTGTGGTTCGTTTTTCTTTCGGCGTCATTTCGACATGACAAAGCTTCCACAATTCTTGACAGAAATGAGAGCAACATAATGAGCCTCAACATGGGGAATGCAGCCTTCCAAGATTCACGTGTTCTTGGCTGCGCGGCTGTGCATTAGCTTTGATTTTGTAATCGTGTTAACCCTCAAATAATGTTTAGCACAGCCTCTTGTTTAACGCACCTACATGATTACATCACAGCTTGCCACTTTGTGCGGCAACTAAATGTACTCTGATGACATCAGGCCAAAGTGGACATTTCTATTAGATGGACACTTACAGAGGACTCGGTAAAATATTTTACTTTTGCCTCCAGTCTATGCTTAACATTTATGCCGATTCAGTGCAGATTCTTTTGTACCTCTATCTTTATGACATTATGATGCAAGTACTTTCTCATTGCAATTGCTAGGAACTAGTCAAGCTGTTTATTGTTGCAGTGTTTGGCCCTAGCATCCATCTTCATACTGTATTACTCTGAAATAACTGACTCTATTCATTGCACTGCAGAACGGCCAGCACTGGTGGACCCATGCAAGGTGGAGCGCATTCAGGAGTACTACATTGAGACACTGCGCATGTACTCGGAGAACCACCGACCCCCGGGCAAAAACTACTTTGCCCGGCTGCTGTCCATCTTGACAGAGCTGCGCACCTTGGGCAACATGAACGCCGAGATGTGCTTCTCGCTCAAGGTGCAGAACAAGAAGCTGCCACCGTTCCTGGCTGAGATTTGGGACATTCAAGAGTAGTAGTGGTGGGGGTGAAGGGGTGACTATACTGGGCTCTGCTGTGGACTGCCTGCAAGTGGCCCATCTTCTGGCACTGCCACAATGTGTAGGCGTCGTACGTCTCATTGTCAACGCTACTGAAAACACGGCTTTGGCCAACCTTCTGCTTTCCACACTGTCAACCATGTGCATGTTTGACCCAGTTGGTGATCCGCTGCTGCTGCTAAAGCATAAACGTCGGGGACAAAGCGCCAACTTGTATTTTTCGTCCCTCGTCTTTGACGTTTGTGCTTTAGTAACATCTGTCAGCCATACTTGCTGCACCGTTTGTGTGCCGGATGTAGGTCAGCAAATGCAACAGGCCAGTTTCACAATGGTTTCTGAAAGAACCAGGTGAAATCAGTCCGGTGAGGGCAAGCACATCATTATTATATTATCAGTCGTGTGTTTGCACTTCTTAGAAGGCTACTTCTCATTCTTGTCAAGACAAAAATGATTCTTTCCTGCTAATGCAGATTGATCTCCTTGCTTTTTATGATACTAATTATCTCTAATGCATTGGTCATTAGCATTTTAGAACTTCTCAAGGGGAAGGGTCTTTTTATTTCACTTTGCACGCTTTATCTTGTCACTGACAACCAGCTCATCATGAACAGCACGAGGAGCGGGTTCGATTGGCAGCCACAGCATCGGTGTTACGATGGGAATTATGATATGTGTAAATATGCATCACTAAGATTATGGGGTGGAGTAAAGAATTCTAGGTTGTTATTAACGATAGATTGAGGGTCCCCCAGAATGGCGTGCCTCATAATTCTGATTTTTGCCAGTATAACCCTAAGAATTCAGTTTTATTCATTTGAGGACTTGAATGAATTTGCTGTAGAAAGTAATGATGAGACAATAACTGAATCGTGGCATAAATTTATCTGTATTTTATGCATGTTTTATGGCTCGTAGTTTATTGCTCCTGATAGCGCATTGATTACTGAGGTTTTGATATGTGTTAAGAAACAGCTGATGTTCAATCAGTAGGCCCCACTCGATCACTCAGTCAGCGTCAAACTGGGCTGTGAAAGCTCATCAGTTTTTTACTTTATTGTGCTTTCCTTATCTCACTGCGTTTCTTCAATGTTTTCTTGAAATTAACGGTGATTTTATTGGCTTCCATATAATGCCAGTATAGTTCATGGCAACATTGACAAGCTTTTTCAATTATTGTAAGAACAGGCTCCTGAATTTTGTTGCAAGAGAAACTGCATGTCAAGCACGACAAAATGGATAGCATGGCTGACAGTGTGGACGTGATGCCCGATCCGCGTACTTGACCGACTACAGTGGTTACATCGGGGCGGCTGCGGCTTCTGTCCAGACTTGGCATGCTGTGACGGCATCACGCGGACCGCAGAGCCTGATTGTAGTTCTAAGCTGGGAATCGGATCCTGTGGGTCTGGCCAGCAGCTCTTTCCTTTTTATTATACTTTTTTTTTAAACTTCCAGGCTTTGCTGTTTAGTGTACATTTTTGTTGCAGTGACTAACAGCTCCAGAAGGGCATTCTTGAGTGTTGCGGGGAGGAGCGCTGGTGAAGGAAAAGGGCGAACAATAACGATCGGAACTCACAGTAGGCCCCCTCGCACCATTTCTGGCAGGTTTTGCTACATGTGGTGAAAGCCATTGTTTGAAAGCTGCAGTGCATGTGTGTTGTAATGATCCATGGCGTGGTGAAAAGGGGACTCTTGCAGAGGGCATGCATGATGTGCACTGCCACCACATCCCCCCTTTAGTGTTTGCCTCTCTGGCTGCATGGTTGCGTTTGATAGCTTGTAGTACCACCACTACCTACTGTTGAACCCACAGTCAAGTGCCTTAACATAGTTTGAGAAAGGTTTGTCCTGCTCCTTTTGGGTTAGTGTGTAACTCTGTAACCTGTGCAGCCAGTGACCGTGCGAGAGGGCCACAGTGATGCCAGCAAAGCGTAGTTGGCCACTTTTTCCTTCCCCACCCCTTCCCGCCTCTGGGCAGACGACATTGGCAGCGCCACGAAGGCCAGGGCAGCTGTGGTCGCTTGCAGTGGCAGGGATGCCTCGCTCTCGCTGCAGAGAGGTGGCTGTGAGTGAGATAAACGCACAAACTTTGACAATTGTACAAATGTCGTCCCCTTCCATATGGCAAGGGCATTGTTCTTTTATTTGTCCTTTTTTTTATTGCCTGGTTTTCTTTTTTTAAGGGTGTTTTTTGTTTGTTTGTTTCTATGTGTTATTACAATGGGTGCATGTACATAGCGATGTGTAACGCTTGGCACAGTCGGCAGAGATGGGGGATGATGGCATCTTTTAGTGCTCGCTTGGTACCGGTGATTTGAAAGGGGGTGTGGAGCACCCCCAAGAACAGAAGGAAAAGATGCCAGCAGCGAGGAAAAGAAGGACTGAGCAGCCCACCACCAGACCGCCATAACATATTTTTTGGGATTCAAAGCGGTTTACGATCTCAGTGTTTCACAAAACCACCTGGCAGGTAGCAGCAAAGAAAAATGGATAAAAAAAAAGAGAGACTGCAAATGCATTAACCATGACTGCTTCAACTTGGGACGTTGCCGGCAACGAAACCAGTGGACCTACGGCAAAACATCGAGCGTCAACCTTGTGTGTATATCTGTGCTTGTCTGTGCTTGTAGTGTGTGGTTGTTGGACTTGCACAGACTATTATGTGGAATGCCTATGAGGAACTTGTGGCAGTGGGTTACCCCGACCCTCTACCTTCACTTCCGAATCTCAGTGGATGTAAGAGAAGCCAATATATCAAGCAAGAGGAAGCACCTGGGAGTATAGAAAAAAAATTTAAATAAATACTGGCGAAGAATCAATGGCGTGAGTGAGACACACAACATATTTGCAGGCGGTGCTGCATGATTCCTTCTTTTTTATTATTGTTTGAGTGCCTTTTGTTATTTCTTGCCGTCGCGATGCAGATGAGACTAACCAGGTGCAGTGTGAAGGCATGTTGATCTTGTACATGTTGTAAGAGTGCTTGATTACTTCAACTTGCTTTTATTCTCCTTTTCCTTCTGTTCATCTTTCCAAGTGGGTACTGAGCGAATTGCATTTCTCTTATTATGTGTCTTCGCCTTGGTACTTGTGTGCTCGCACAAGTGCCGCTATTGCCAAGGCACCAAACGTTGGGCACAGCCCATTTTCTGCCTTGGTGTCGCCCCAGTGTCACGTGCACACCACGCACACTGCTCGCAGCCCGCCTGGGCGCGCAATGGAAGGCAGCTTCTGTTACGCACTTGGGGAAACAAGGGAAGCAGCAAATCCCAAATCATCCCATTGGAATCATGCCAGCAAGCATGCACCTTTCGCTCGACGCTTGCCCGCTATGCTTTGGCAGGGCTGAGCTGCTACATTTGTTTCCTGTCTGCTACAGACCCGTGTACCTGACTGTCGTACGAATATCACGATCTCTGCACTGACCATTGGAGCTGTTCTGCACTTTTGTTGCTTCCCCTTGTTTCCCCGTAATTAAGCCATGGGACACGTGCTGCTGTGAGCCCAGTGGCCGAGCGGTTTGGGGGTTTGGACGGCGTGCACTGCCGTCTAGCAGGGTCCCGCTCTGTAAGGGATATTTATTGCTGTCAAGTGCTACAGTGCTGAATGCTTTTGTTGCGGGCACACAGGGGTAGATACCAGAGTTGTTTTTAGGGCTCCCCTGGATAATGTGTGGAAGCGTCTTTCTAGAAACGGGAAAACAAAAAGGAACTCGGTATCCATAAGTATATTGATGTACTATAGATGATATATGTCGCTAACCATGGATGCCTCATTTCATGAGTGAGCCATGAATATGTCTGCCGCGGAGATTGCTGGTTTCCAAGCAGTTACTTCCTTCCTACATGCAAGGTACCGCCCCTTGCTTCTCCCTCGTTGTTTCTTGAGCATGCAAACCTTAGCTCTATCTTATTTTCTTCTGACAACATAACACTCTATCGTACGAACGAGTTGGACCGAGTGTTCAGGACAAAGTAAGACTTGTAAATACCGCCTGCCATTTCATGTCCCCTGTACAGTGAGTGACTGGTGGATGCGGAGTATCTTGTGTGTAGACAGGCTGTTTCTGGTGACCTCATCGTAGCTGGCGTTTCCTTGCTGCACATTGTCTAAAGCTGGCAGTGCCATCTTTTTGGTTTCTTTGTTTATAGAGAGTCATTTGAGCAGGATGAAGGTTATCTGAGGAAAGGACGACAAAAAAGGCCGACATTGTGGATGTGTGACCAGACAACATCGCTAGGTTAGACTGTGCAACACTCCGCAGGCAAAAAAAAAAAAAATTAAAGGGGCAGTGAAATTCTGTGCCTTGACCAAATATAGATGGCCCTTATTTTTCTGCCGAGACCTATGGTGCTAAGGCTGAGATGGAAATGTTACAACCGTGGAATATGAACGGGTATCCTCAACCTCAAGTAAAAAAAAAGTATTATTCCTCGGTTGCCTGCTTGGTAAAAAAAAAAATAATAATAAGCAGGGATCCTCTCACCACCAACCACACTTGGGTTTCCGTCCAGTGATCGTAGCTCTTATCCTCTTTTCTGCCATACAGAGCTGCCAGCGTCTTTGCCACTGCCACAGTGATTAAAACGTAACCATTCCCATTACCGGTCCCGACTGTTCCGTACATCTTCACGACATTGCACCTGTGAAGGCTTTGTGAAGCCTTCGCAGGCTTCACACATTGCCTAGTGAAGGCTTTTAAAGGTGGCAAGCTAGTGGCTGTGGCAAGCTGAGCCATCCCACCTTCGCAGTTCTCTCAATGTGGCAGTTATTCAAGGCACACTCTGCAGCACTCTGGCTGTTGGCAGCTGTTGAACACGACTTATTTTTCTTGCACTGTAATGAAATGCACAGACACGAAAAAGTGTCTTTGTATGCAGCTCGTAATATAGTATAGAAGATTGCTGCGCAGAAAACGAGACAATACTATTAGGGCAAATGCAGGTCAAATGCCAAAAGCAAGCTTCAGTAGAGACAATTGTACTGTGTAGGTTATGCTTGTAACTTGCTACCACATACGAAATTGGCGAACAAGGGCTTGTGCCAGCTAATTGCAGTGTTAATTACACAAGAAGACATGAAAGTGCACAGACTTGCTAATTTCTCATTTGCTTAGAGTAAGCAGCCTTCTGAAGGCTCTGCTGAAGAACTGCAAATGCCCAGCTAAAGTGTGCATTTGTTATTGCAAGAAAAACGAGGAAAAAAAAACGCTGGTGCATTCAATGTTTTGATGAATGTTAAATTCAGATGGCCAATTCACTTCGCAGGACGGCCCGATCTGCTGGCCTAAACATAGATATGTGATCTGCAGCATTCAGTCATTTTAAGGCCATGCTGTAAAGACTTGATTGTGGCATTTGACGTGCTTAGGCCAAGTGAATATCAGCAGCGACATTTGGAGCACAAACTATGCGACAACTGCAAGTGCCTGGACGATAGAGTGGTTGTCTATTTCAAACTACTAAAGACAGATAAACTACGATATTCGCTAATATTTTTGCCGAGACATATTTTGCAGATTACAGAGACCCAGTGTGTCAGAACTGCTCAGGAGAGTCGCGGTTGAAGACCGAGCTTGCATGCGTGCTTGCTTCCTTCTGCTTTCGGCTAGACAATCGAGTTCCCCTGCAGTATAGGATGCTTGGGAACCAGCAGTGCTTCCGGCAGGCATCCTCTTTCCCTTTTCGTCCCTGGTGTGCAAGTGGCTCGCGGCTTCTGTAGCATTCGCCAGCGGGGGCAGCAGCCACACTGCCTCGCGTTCCCCCGTCTCTTAGGGAGGTCGCTTTTTGCGACAAGCCGGACTCTTGTGATGTGTTTTTTTTTTTTTTCGCATGGAGGGAGGTCACTCCCTGCCTTCGTGCGCCTTCATCCCTGGGATGCCGTCGACGTGCTGTTAGGACTTTTGTGTCCCCCTATAGTTGTCTTTGTGAACTTGTGTGTTACAGAGCTGTCTTTTTTATTTTTTGTTCATGTTGGCCTCCTAAGTGATGCTGTGATTTTCCTTGTTTGGTTTTGCCTTTTTCATCCCCGGGGATCGCACATGTTCCTCCTGGCTGACCTCTCGTATGTAGTTTTTTCCCAGTTGCGTTTCACTGGGATGTCGTACTGCCTGTTCCTCGTCTGTCGGCTTCTACGCGCCTTCTGGCTCCTATCGAGTAGCGTGCGTCTGTTGACTCCTAATTTATTTCGCGCGGCTTACTTTGTTTTTGTCTCCTCTCTCTCTCTCTCTTGCCTCAAGACTGCCTTCCACCACCTCCCCTGCATACAAGAGTGATTTAACGACCCCCACCCTCTCCCTATGGACCCCTTTCACAACAAAATTCTTCCCCCGAAGAATTGCTGTCTGGGGCTTAGAAATCGCCTTCAGAAGGTGAAGGCATGCAGTGAGAATGCTGTCTATGGGAATCGAATCTGGCTGTCGGCCGGATGCAACTTTTTCCGTGTCTATTCTTGGAGAAATTATTTTGTGAGGCCGCCAACCTTGGCTGCAGGAGGGGCAGAAAAAAAACGCAGAAGCAACTGTCAGTTATTTTTCATAGACATGCTGGAGTGAACACACAGACGCTATAATCGGGGTGTAACTAACAATGCTTGTATATAGTCAACACTGTTTATACTTATGGAGGAGAGAGAGGGCTGAATAAGTTATGTTTGTTATGGACTTTGTGCAAATTTTTTTGTTTCTGGAGCTCCTTTCTTGCTGCGGAGCCAATGCGCACAAGGGGACACAAGTGGGTTGTTGTGCGCTCAGGTCTGCTACTGTTTTTTGTTGTACAGATTGTATCTTTTTTGCAATGTTCTATATTTTTAAAAATTAAAAATCCTTGGCTCGATTTATCATTACCAAAAATTTGTGTTTGTGTCATTTCTTGCTTCAAGCACACTCTGTATCGACCTCAAAAGGCAGTCGACAACGTTAAACACGCCGCGATATCTGAAAGCATACGAGCGTTGGGATGCCATTTCGTCTCGGGTCGCCGGGTTCGCTTGCGGTCGGTGGACGGAACCACAAGACAGACATGGGTTGCACGGGCACGCCGCAGGGCTCCTTAATTTCGCTCATGCTTAAAAAAAGAAAACCTCGTGCATTTTGGGTTACCCGGGAAACTAGCTAATATAGAAGGCCTCCACCACAGCAAGTACGTCAATGATATCACCTTCAAGGTTGCCGATGGGAATGATTGATATGTGGGCATTAACGTCCCACAACCACGTAATTGCGGACCTTGAATACCTGCTACAGAAAACTGGCTAGTCATAAGTGTACGTGGCATATTCCTAATGGCGAAACTAAAAATAAGTCTTCATTTTTAGTTTTCTCTCCGCCATCTTTAACAGACCTGTTGAAATATGGCGGAGAGATTGTGTTAGAAAAACTAGTCACGTTGTATGCGAAGTGTCTCTTGACGTGAAGGGTACCATAAACCTGGAAAAATGCCATCATCTTAATCCGCAAGAAATGCGACGTCAAGGATTTGAAAAATTGTAGACCGATCAGCTTACTGTCCGTTCTTTACAAGATATTTACAAAAATATCTCGCAAGTCGTCGCCACCAAGTGGAAACGAAGGGAAAGAAACGGATCCTGAGGAAGTTTTCGACGACTAGTGGGAAGCTTAGCTGGTGACGCAAGGCCCTGACAACCGGCTACGATTGGTGAACTGGGATCGAGCGGCGGCAGCTAGCCATGGCCACCTCGACTGAGGAGGCCACCCACCTTAGGGACCCACCTTAGGGCTGAAGTACAAAGAGATTGGTCCAAATAAAGTTCATTCATTCATTGCATGAAGTTAGGGCAATAAAGTCGACATAGCGGAGCTGCGACGCCAGGGTAGGCCATTCTTTTCACCGACGAAACGTCGGTTGTACGCGTAGTGGGGTGTGGACAGATGGCACTGTACAGTCTGTGCACGAAAAAAAAAAAGATAAATCTAGTGGTTAGTCAACTAAGTATTACGGCTTGGTGGCGTTAGCCGCCGCCCGATCTAAAGGGTAAAACCACATCCATCCATCCAACGCAGCCCATCAACCTGGTTCACCGTTTGGTCATCGAAACCCCAGTGGCAAAGTCCAGAATCGCTGCTTCCACTGCTGTCACCTGGCAGTCTTATAGTCATAGATAACGCGCCATATCATTCTTTGAAGCAGTAAGAAGTGCCATGCATGAGTAGTCTTAACAAGGACATACAGGCCTGGTTTTCCGAAAAAAAAAAAAGTGTTACGAGGAGCAGCGACATTGTCAAGGAGCTCGTGCAGCTTGTCGGCCATGCATGTACGCGCAAGGTGGGATGGAATGCATCGCCGAGGTTGCCGGTTACCTCGCTGTGCGCATATTTCCCAACCCCTGCCAGCTGAACCCCATAGAGCTTCTTGGAGCGACGTGAAGGGTTTCAACAAGATTGATAACTGGGCTAGTTGGTGATTAATCATTATACCGTAAGGTTAAGCGGCGCAGTTTTAACATTGGGCTCAAAAATTTGATATTGGACAAGTTTTCTGTGCCTGTTATTTCATATCTATGTCGCTGGGACTCAGCGGGGGTGCATATTTATTAAGTATTTTTCTGTAATAAATTCAATTGCGATAATGTCGTGTCCTTCTTATCCCTCTTGTCCATGTTAAAAACAGTGCTACTTAGCGGTAAAAGAAAAGTTTTGGTAGAAGCGGCAAACGACGTTTTAGCTTCAAGCTGTAGATACTATGCTATGGCAAGAAATCAAGCAAGTAACCGCTGGGAAGTGAAAATAAAGATTGCGATTGATTTATTTAATTATTCGTTCATTAATTCATTCAGTGACTGAAGTAAATATTCTTTTACACGTCACATAAAAAAATTTAAAAAAGCTCGAACGTGAGAAGAACTCGTTGGAACCGGGGCCGATAACAATAGATAGAAATGGTCGGGCCAGTTTCATTGGCACACTGGTCGTGCCGTCCAAAAATAAGCCAAACAAATGAAAAACGTACCAAGCGCCATCTGCTACCAAAGTCAAAATACAATTAGTGTAGTACACCTACTTCCACGCAGAAGGGGCCACCTGTCGAACTAACGGACGTGACATGCGCATAGGAGCACAACTATGAAGTGCGCACACCACGGCGCACACCTACCAGAGTGCGCTCTATAATCATTTGCTGCACCTTTTTCCTTCCTCCGTGATTTGCTGTGAGCGCCCGTACCTTCCACAACGCTGCCAACAGCTTGTATGGCCTATGGACGTTTAAAATGGGAAGCTGTCTCATAAACTTGACTAAGTTATTCGTAATATTCGGCCGTCGAAGCTACCGGAAGGCAAGATAGCTAAATTCATTTCGAAGTGGGCGTCCAAAACCACCGCCATGTTTTAGGTGCGCTACGTAGACCACTGAAACACGGTAACGCTAAATCTTGGGGTGCGTGCGGTACACGCTACGAGTCTTTTAGCGTACTGAGCATGCACATTTCCATCCCGCTATTCCGGGGCGACCGCTATCCCGTTAAACCATGTTCCTTGCTAAGAAACGGGAAGAGCAACTGCGGCTGCGAGAAAACAGCTCCGAAGCGATATGGAAGGCCCATGCCAACGTCGACGTACCCGTGTCTGCCGGTGGCTCCTTCTTCACGCTGACACGAAGATCGAGGAATCGAATCCCAGCCGCGACCTTACATTTTGGTGGTCGAAGTGTCCGGAGCCTGGGTCATAATCATATCGTGGGTTAGGAACGTTAAAACCATATATTATTATTATTATAATTATTATTATTATTATTATTATTATTATTATTATTGGGACGTTATTTTTCAGCAATTATTACTGTCACCTAGCCGATGCTTGGCAACGAACTTAAAGCAACCTAGAACCAGCTAAGAAACCTAGAAAAGGGCCGGATCATTCTTCACCATAGTCCAATTTCGGCGTATCGAGACGCGCGGTATTGTAGAAAGCTTCATCAATTTCTTTTTTTTTCTTTTGTCGTTATGACCTATCCATATGTTTCAGTTGCATAGCAACCAGACGATGGTGGTTAGTTCAATCGTTAAGGCACTCGCCCTCTGAGCGTAAGGGTCTTGGTTCGAATCCCCTTTGCGATAATCATTTTTTTCTCCGTTGGTAGGACGCAAGCATATGGTTCAGATGAATTCGAGCCAAGTAAGCGTTGGTACTTAGCTAAATGGTCAAAGCGCTCACCTTCGGTGCGTGAGGGTCTAGCTTCGAATACTGTTGCTGCGCCAACATCAATTTTGCTCGTTAGGTATAGGACGCAAGCATGTGGTTCAAATGTATGTAATCGAGACTAATAAGTTGAAGCTTATCTGTTTTTCTTTTAATTTTTGAACGGTTAAGGCGTTCGCGTTTGAGTAGTCAGGGGTACGATTCTCAATGCTGCTATGAAAGTCTTTTCCTTTTTTTATTCATCTAGCCTTATCGTGGGTGATAAGGGACCCAGGTCCGCACCCAGAAATTTCTTTCAGGGGACGGGAGAGAGAGGGGAAGGGTAGAACGGCAAACTTTTTTAACTCGTGCGCCCTGCAAAGGCGTGTAAATACTTCAGTATTGCGCGAAAAGTTCATTAAACCTGAAAACATTTCGAGGAGAAGGGGGTCAGCGCGTCCTAGCCTATCATCCCTCGACCCCCTAGTTACTTTTGCGGCTGCTTTTGGGAATCTACCATGGTTATACCACCGCATCAGGAAAAATTTTAAGTTTGGAAATAACGCGTAGCATGCCCATCGCCGCAGGGTGTGACGTCAGACAAAAGTTGAGCCTTATCGGGGCTGATAAGAGCCGAAACTTTTTCGACTGTTTTGGGCGTTTATTGCAGTGAAGCCAACGTACCAGGAGAACTTTAGGTTTGGAAATAACGCGTAGGATGCCAACGACGCCGGGTGTGACGTCACACAAGAGTTGACCCTTATCGGGGCTGATAAGAGCCTAAACTTTTTCGACGGTTTTGGGCGTTTATTGCAGTGAAGCCGACGCACAAGGGGAACATTAAGTTTGGAAATAACGCGTAGGATGCCAACGACGCAGGGTGTGACGTCACACAAAAGTTTAGCCTTATCGGGGCTGATAAGAGCCGGAACTTTTTCGACTGTTTTTTGGGCGTTTATTGCAGTGAAGCCAACGCACCAGCAGAACTTTAGGTTTGGAAATAACGCGTAGGATGCCAACGACGCCGGGTGTGACGTCACACAAAAGTTGACCCTTATCGGGGCTGATAAGAGCCTAAACTTTTTCGATGGTTTCGGGCGTTTATTGCAGTGAAGCCGACGCACAAGGGGAACATTAAGTTTGGAAATAACGCGTAGGATGCCAACGACGCAGGGTGTGACGTCACACAAAAGTTTAGCCTTATCGGGGCTGATAAGAGCCGAAACTTTTTCGACTGTTTTGGGCGTTTATTGCAGTGAAGCCAACGCACCAGCAGAACTTTAGGTTCGGAAATAACGCGTAGGATGCCAACGACGCCGGGTGTGAGGTCACACAAAAGTTGACCCTTATCGGGGCTGATAAGAGCCTAAACTTTTTCGACGGTTTCGGGCGTTTATTGCAGTGAAGCCGACGCACCAGGAGAACTTTAAGTTTGGATATAACGCGTAGCATGCCCATCGCCGCAGGGTGTGACGTCAGACAAAAGTTGAGCCTTATCGGGGCTGATAAGAGCCGAAACTTTTTCGACTGTTTTTTGGGCGTTTATTTCAGTGAAGCCAACGCACCAGCAGAACTTTAGGTTCGGAAATAACGCGTAGGATGCCAACGACGCCGGGTGTGAGGTCACACAAAAGTTGACCCTTATCGGGGCTGATAAGAGCCTAAACTTTTTCGACGGTTTCGGGCGTTTATTGCAGTGAAGTTGACGCACAAGGGGAACATTAGGTTTGGAAATAACGCGTAGCATGCCCATCGCCGCAGCGTGTGACGTCAGACAAAAGTTGAGCCTTATCGGGGATAATAAGAGCCGAAACTTTTTCGACTGTTTTGGGCGTTTATTGCAGTGAAGCCAACGCACCAGAACTTTAGGTTTGGAAATAACGCGTAGGATGCCAACGACGCCGGGTGTGACGTCACACAAAAGTTGACCCTTATCGGGGCTGATAAGAGCCTAAACTTATTCGACGGTTTTGGACGTTTATTGCAGTGAAGCCGACGCACAAGGAGAACATTAAGTTTGGAAATGACGCGTAGCATTGCCATCGCCACAGGGTGGGACGTCAGACAAAAGTTGAGCCTTATCGGGGCTGGTAAGAGCCGAACCGTTTTCGACGGTTTTGGGCGGTTATTGCAGTGAAGCCAACGCACCAGGAGAACTTTAAGTTTGGAAATAACGCGTAGGATGCCAATGACGCAGGGTGTGACGTCACACAAAAGTTGAGCCTTATTGGGGCTGATAAGAGCCAAAATTTTTCGACGGTTTTGGGCGTTTATTGCAGTGAAGCCAACGCACCAGGAGAACTTTAAGTTTGGAAATAACGCGTAGGATGCAAACGACGCAGGGTGTGCCGTCACACAAAAGTTGAGCCTTATCGGGGCTGATAAGAGCCGGAACTTTTTCGACTGTTTTGGGCATTTATTGCAGTGAAGCCGACGCACAAGGGGAACATTAAGTTTGGAAATAACGCGTAGCATGCCCATCGCCGCAGGGTGTGACGTCACACAAAAGTTGAGCCTTATCGGTGCTGATTAGAGCCTAAACTTTTTCGACTGTTTTGGGCGCTTATTTCAGTGAAGCCAACGCACCAGGAGAACTTTAAGTTTGGATATAACGCGTAGCATGCCCATCGCCAGAGGGTGTGAAGTCACACAAAAGTTGAGCCTTATCGGTGCTGATAAGAGCCTAAACTTTTTCGACTGTTTTGGGCGCTTATTTCAGTGAAGCCGACGCACCAGGAGAACTTTAAGTTTGGAAATAACGCGTAGCATCGCCATCGCCACAGTGTATGACGTCAGACAAAAGTGGAGCCTTATCGGGGCTGATAAGACCCTAAACTTTTTTGACTGTTTTGGGCGTTTATTTCAGTGAAGCCAACGCATCAGGAGAACTTTCAGCTTGGAAATGACGCGTAGCATGCCTATTGCTGCAGGGTGTGATGTCAGGAAATGTTGAGCACTATCGGGGCTGATAAGAGCCGAAACTTTTCAGACTGTTTTGACGTTTATTGCAGCGAAGACAACGCATCACGAGAACTTTAAGTTTGGAAATAACGCGTAGCATGGCCATCGCCACAGGCTGTGACGTCAGACAAAAAGTTAAGCCTTATCAACACTGACATGACCTAATCTTTTTCGACTGTTTCGGGCATCTATTGCAGTGAAGCTAACGCTTCAGGGGAACTTAGTTTGGAAATAACGCGTAGGCTGGTAACTTATGCACTGTGTTTTCTATATGTTTGGTCTTAGTGGAAAAAGGGACAAAGAATGGCAGGCGGAAATATGTTGGAGGCAGCTGCCTCTCCTCTGGTAACTGCCAGTAGCTATGCGAGGCCAAACTCACCTTCGCAAGAGCTTCTCCGTGAAATTCGACGATGATGAAAATATTTTATTATGAAAATTTCAAAAAAAAACAAGGGAGGGTTCCTGTTCCAGGACACCTATGGTAACCTCTGCGGCAGCCCAGGCCCTGAGAAAGAGGGTCCGGCAGACCTCGGGGGCGCCGTCGCGAAGGGCACGTGCCTTCCCACTGCTCTGCGGTACGGGTGGACCGAAGGATTGAAGGGAGGTAAGTGGCGGAGCACTCATGGGTGACGCGAAAAGTTGTGGGGATAGCGCCACAGCCTGAACAGACATCGGTACAATGAGTGCATGAAGTGGAAGTTCGGGAAAGTTGGGGTCTGCAGTTGCCGAAGTGCGACAGCCTCCTAGAGTGTGAAGGAGTCTGGTGGGCGTTGGTATTGCTGTCGTTGGCGTATGTAATGTTGTGTGACTTTGTGATATGTGAGAAGTGGGGAACCTGCCTCTGTGTTGGCCGCCTCACCGCGCGGGGCCGCTCGGAGAGTCAGTTCTCGAACAGTCACATGAGCGCGTTCATTACTCGACAGTGAGGCATGACCAGGAATTCAGACAGGTGTAAGATGTGGCTCTTGTGTGAAGCAACTTTGGATGTGCGCAAGAGAATAGAATGGGAGCTTTTGGGAATGCCGTGACCTGCTAGGAAAACCTGACATGCCGCTTGCGAATCAGGGAGTATGTTTCCGCGGGAAGGCACAAGGTGTGTTGGATCACCAAAGCTACTAGAGTTACTGTATATGTTACCTAAAGGTAGCATATACATTATCTTTAGAAGCTACATGCAAGCGATTCTGGCACATTCGGCCCACGCAACTACTTCCAGCTGTTTCTCAGCTACTGTCTTCACTATTGACGAATCCTAACAAACTTCACAGATGTTAATTAGGAATGCTTGAACCAACTGCCACATTACGCTGAAAATCCAAGCTGCTCAGCTCAGTCACAATTTATTTATTTAAATAAATAAATTTGAATAGGCACAAAAAAGCAGTATGGCAAACACGGCACTATTCAGGTATGCCTAGTCCCGAAAAGATAGTTGCTTTTTTACTGCTTTACAAGAGACAATTATAGGATACCAGGCCACATTATACAATGCTTATTGTGACACTGCAGAGATGTCCATTCAAAGTAGTGAGATTGCATCTGAATCTTCCATTTTAGACTTGCCATCTGAACATCAGTATTTGACAATGTCCAATCAGAACTTGGAATAGATAGAGAAATGGACACTGGCAAACAAAAGAGTGCAAAGGACAAGCTAAACTTGGTGCTTAACCCACGAGTCTTGTTTTACAAGTAGATCAATATTACTGACCACAAGACATACTGGGAAAGACGTGTCGACAAGTTGTCTTTTTCAAAGCCCACCCTTCAATATTGCCATGAAAACAAGCCCACCTGTGTCAGAACCACCCCAGCAACCCCCAGTGTTGAATATGCACCTTTAGATCCTCCATATTCTGTATTTGCATCTCTTGAATGAATTTTTTCCTTTCAGCAATGCATCGTTCCAATGTCTAACAGACTATACAATTAATGACTCGCTTATAGAGGGGCGATGCTGTTTGCCACTTTGACTGGTATTGCAACTGCCAATGCGCAGAGAAGTGCTTGGCCTGTTTAACACCAGAGAGCACTATTTAAAAATATAACATGTACATTTTATTTGAGCAAATTACAGCAACCACAATTAATTTTTTAAACAGCAGATTTGCAGACCATCAGAGAAGCACCAGCCATTTGACAAAGAATACAGTATGGGAAGCTGCAAGTATAGTTAGGACACAAATATGGTAGCTACATGGGGATTCACACTTACCTGGGCAAAGACAACATGTGGTAGTTGCCCTGGTCATTGCAGGGATGCGATGCAGCCATCCGTTCCCATTTGAGCAGTTGTGAAAATGTAAAGGCACCATACAACCGGGGCGATTGGAGAATGCCTTACCATGAGCACTGTGCTTTGTTAGAATTCACGCAAGGAGTGAATGGTTGTAATCATGAATCCTGCAGCTAGACTTCTGCTGGAAACCCATTCTGCCTCACCAACTGCAGCACAGTAAAATGCACAGGTCGTGCAAGTCAACAACAACTTCCCCAAATCTATTTTTTAAAACTGTTTTTGCTTGCTATCGTGCTCATCTACTGCAGCTCACCAATCTCTGCCACTCGATTCTTGCAACTTGGTTGCACTTGAAACGTACCAGGTTTCACTGAACAAAAAAACAATGCAGCCATAGATACAATAATATTTATTTCTAGTATGCCACTGGTCATACATTAGGGTCTCATACAGCTAGTACTTGTTGAAGTTCCACCTGTACTTCATCTGTTCCCACTTGCTGATGTCCTTCATCCGGAACAGAACCCATTTGTCTCCTAGATGCCTGTTGTAACCCTTCATGAAGTAGCCTCGCTGGTTGTTGTACTGCGTAAAAAAAGAAGGAAATACAAAGCAATAGCTCACATGCCCAGTAGCACCATCATTTTAACCCTTTTGCGAAAGTCGACGCATAAAGTCGGCTTGAAAATTTCTTACAGAATGACCGGTGACTACAATACTTGTCATCAACACTCATGTCTTTTGATGCTTTTGGCCACACTTGTCCATGTTGGGACATCTGTGTGTCGGCTTTCTTTTATTAGCATTTTTCATTGTATTACTATGCAGTGAAGCCGCCTTCGAGTTATCTTTTTCTACACAAAATAAGGAATACCATTGAATTGATAGAACAGTATGATTTTGGTCACAAAAAAATCACAGCATATCCACGGAGTGAATGGTGATTGGTGGCGCAGGGCGTTCATCAATATTATAAATAAATAAATCAGTCTGTCCGAGCTTTCGTCTGCTCATTCATTCTTGCTTCTATTCATCTGTGCGTCCGTTTGTGTATTCGTCCATCCGTGTGACGGTCCGTGCGTCCCTCCATGTGTATGTGTGTTCTTCCATCTGTCCGTCTGTTTGTGCGGCCGTCCCTCTGTCTGTCTGTACATTCGTCCGTCCATCCGTCTATCTAGTGAACACTCCAAGTACAGCCATCTCACATATATTCATCTTGTATTCATCATATACAAGTTCCGCCATTCAGCGGACATTCTAAGGACAGCTCTTTCGGTCATGTGCAACGCATACACCATCGGAGGATGGACAGACCCACACCCTAAGGAGCTTCGCCCCTAAAAAAAGCTTGGCGAATTGGGAGGAAAGTTTTACATGATTTATGCACATTATTATTATTTTCTTCAGTTGCCAAAAGTTTAAGCCATGCTCTTCTACCCACACATTTTGTGTTCCTCAAAGCTGTGCTTGCTTGCAAACATGTAATGCAAGACTACCGGGATAACTTACTTGAGTTACAGTATTAACACCAACTTCGACACTAACCATGAGCCATGGAATGCTCCCATACTGCAGTTTTGTAAAATATGTCAAAGAATGAAGTATGGTGACTTCACCAGCTCAGGACGACAACAGATATGACAAAAAGATAGTAGCTCACAAGTAGAAAAGGCTAGTAACTGAAAATAAGCCCCCAAAGCAGTGAACCAGTGTCTTGTACCATTTTTGTTAAATCATGATACTTTAGCCACCTATGGCTGTTATAGTCGGGAACTGCAACCTTATGTGCTGCACAACACAAAGAAAGCTCTTTTGCCAAGTATGCCTTGTCAGAATTTTGGAAAATTTTACTTGTTCTTATGTCTCAAGCTTAGCCTATGAGTCTTCACTAGAGACCGGATAATTGGCAAATGCATATTTTGTTCCTTGTGTTCTCATTTTTGATATATGAGCATAAATTAGAAGTTAAGAAGGGCTTTTATGGTGTTTTTATAGTGCCTCTAAATGCCTATTTTGTGTGTTCATGCCTAAATGCCTATATGTGCCTATAAATGACTATTTACCAAATAAGCGCCTATGTGAGCGCAATTGAAGCCCAAATTTTGTTTTTAAGCGTGGTGTGAAACCATTATTCATGTAAAAAGGCAACATTGATATTTCCGAACACTATAAGGTTTAACGAAGACAAAGCTGACATGCTGCGAGCGATTGGAGGAGGAGTATGAGGAGTGCAAAAGATGCTATTTCTGCAGTCCTAAGTGGAAGCACGTCTCAGCGTCTGCAGGGAAAGGAGGAGAGAGAATTAAAGATGGGGCAAGAAAATAAAAGTCACGTCTATGGCCGAGGACGCGGCGACCGCCTTCTACAAACAGCTGTCCGATGGCCTGAAGGAACTGAAGAACCGCCCTGAAAACCTGGGTGTTGCGGTGGGAAAGAAAGAGCAGGTTTTTCTGGGCAGCCGGAGGGCCACTGATAGAATACTCTTGATGATTCTGTGGTGGTGAAGGTCGCCAAATTGTTATACTTTGTACAGCGAAGCCTGAGACAGGCGCTGGCATGTTTTCAGTCAACGGCGTATTTAGCATACATTCACCTCATGCCTGAATACGCTTGTGTTGTATGAAATCCCTTGTCATATGTCTTTAAGTGACAAACATGAAAAAATACAGAACAGGGTTTCAATGTTTGTCCTAAGCCATTACTCAAAAGTGACAGCTCTAACAACATGAAAAATAAACTAGGATGGGAATTACTATGATCGCATCGAATTATACTGGGGTTAAAGCTCCTATGTTGAGCATCTCATGGTAAAACTCGCATTCGAAAATGAATGTACCTATACGATCCTCTTTGCGCAATGGTAATTAAGGTTTTAGAATGTCGTATGAGATATAATTTTTCTACTAATTTCTTTTTTTGTAAGTTTTATGACAGAATGAAATGACTCATAAAAAAAAACAAAGTGTGTTGTGTCAATGAAGGCGCGTTTTCTTCGACATTGTACCCCATCTGCTGCAGAGCCTACGGGTAAAAAATGTGATGTGCACGCAGCTTTTGTTTTGTTTGTAATTTACTCTTTAAGCGTCTCTCTCTAGGTGACATAGTAAGTTGTAGTTAGACACTAGAAGTTCTTGGGTGCCCAATGAAAAGCCTTTTACCACGGTGATTTCTAAAATTGGTTCGCTATGAGTCACCAAAGCATGATGCGAAGAAGCAAGCTTGAATCCCTTGCCTCTCCTCCCATGCAGCCATCACGAGCCTCATTCCTACCCTGTTCTTTTTGGTATCGGGGCTGGAGAATCACATGACGTATATGCACCAAGCACAACATGGTCACGCGCACATGACGTGCCCCAGCCTACTTGTGCTTGTATGCCATCGATGTTGTGTCGTTTCGGCGTTCTTTGTTGGGTACTATTACCATTTTCTGTGTGATTAATCAGTCAGTGCGTGCACTTTAGGAGAGGTTGGCGAGGATCATGTATTGTGACCGCGATACACCACGTCGCTCCGCTGAAACTTCGGTCAGGGACGACACACGAAATACAAGCTAAGCGTCGTCAGGGTTGGCGAAGCACGATGCAGGAACGACGAGAAGACAAACGCAAGCGAAATGGGTAGTATTGATTGATATGATTGATATGTGGGGTTTATCGTCCCAAAACCACCATATGATTATGAGAGACGCCGTAGTGGAGGGCTCCGGAAATTTCGACCGCCTGGGCTTCTTTAACGTGCACCCAAATCTGAGCACAAGGGCCTACAACATTTCCGCCTTCATCGGAAATGCAGCCGCCGCCGCCGTCGGGATTCGATCCCGCCACCTGTGGGTCAGCAGCCGAGTACCTTAGCCACTAGACCACCGCGGCGGGGCGCGAAATGAGGTGGTGGTAGTAGTAGTAGTTGTAGTATAATATAGTATTGGTAGCAGTGGTAGTATGTGTCGTTTTATGTAAAAAAACCACGATATGATTATGAGAAACGCCGTTGTGGAGGTCTCCAAAAATTTTGACCATTTGGTGTTATTTAACGTGCACTGACACCGTGCAGTACACGGGCATCTACTTTTTTGCTTGCATCTAGATCTGGCCGCCGCGGCCACAATCGAACCCGCGGGATTCGGGTCGGCAGCAGAGCACCCTATAGCGACTGTTGCACCGAGGGGGACGCCAAACGAGAACCGATTAGTGAAGAGCATCTCGAGGCTATTAAAAATAAAATAAATATAAAAGTAATAACAAGCTGAGATTCCGTTTGCGTGTTTTATTATTTTTCTTAGCTTTCATTCATTATAATGATTTTGAAAGGGCAGTGCGAACATGCGGGAAAAAAAAAGACATAGAAAGACACAGTGCTGTCTTTCTTTTTTCTTTGTCCTTGCACTTCCCTTTCAAAATGATATGAAGCAGCTAGCCCAAACCAAGGTATCCTCATTCATGCTACACCACAGAACACACATATTGCACATGCCAAGTAATGTCACGGGCAACGCTCTTAATGAGGTACCCCTTTAAAAAGATATAATCAGGAGACGGAACATTTTTCGTCTGTTTGTCTAGATATAGCTAGCATTTAACGAAGTTCTGATGAAGAGCATAGCGTACGTGACGTCAGCCCACCAATGTCAACGTAAAGGAGCGATGTAAAAACAGGACCAATCCTTGCTGTACGGCACTCCCTATAGATCTTGGGGCGCACGCGCGCGAGAAGGGCAAGTGGCATTCTTTAGAAATTAAGCATTTTTCCATGACATGTAATTTTACAAATCTTAACAGGAATGATCCGGAGGACCCAGTGCACCCTTACCCTTGTCAGCTCAAAATGCCCAAAGGTAGTGAGGGGCCTTTATAGAAGCACTGACATCAAATTTGCTCATGCCAAGATTTTTGCGTCAGCGAGTAGCTATAGACACTGTAGCAGCGATTCAGGACCCAAAACGCAACTGAGGGATGAATAACTGTTGCTTTTATTGATTTATATCACTGGTATCTAGCACTATTCAAAACGGCTGACAGTCCCGCTATTTTTAGTGCTGGGAACACCAGCAGTGGCGCTACCTCGCGGTAACCTCCAGATCACGCAACAGTTGACCACTTCTCCACAGAAAAGAGTGAGGTCAGGCTCAGCTGCTCTGCAGACATTTCGTCTGTTAGGCGGACACATATTCAGTCATGCCTTGTCACCTGCATTGCTGTCGTCGCCATGCAAAGTGTCGACTCGGTTTCAATACGATAGTCTGGAGCTTACAATCCCCGCAATTCACGACGTCACGAATTATTTTTGCTTCGATCGACCTTTTGCAGAACAGTGATTCCGAAATGGACACCGTTCCAAGCACCACTGCAGAGGTGCCCGAGGATGCACGCTTCAGCCATGTCAGCTCGTGTGTCTCTGTTGGCTTTATTGGTGTGTTTTGGCGTGCAAAGCATTCAGGTATACGCATAGCGGTCAATGCAATATAGCTATCGTAAATGAGCATCAGGAGAAATAGAATGCGTTTCCTGCTTGCCAAGTTCTTTATTGCGCCTCCAGATGGCCCCATCTATCCAGCCTCTCACGGTTAACACGGTATTACCACTTCTACGTGGATGTGAAGTCTACAGATAAAACTAAAATTCAACGATACCTGTGTGTTACTTGTTAGCGATGATATCTGACTATACGCTGTTCCACTTTTGATAACTTGTGGTCGTGTTGATGTGTAGCACATACATGGTATGAGAAGACACCCTCATAGCGCTTTTTCCGTGCTTTGAACTAAACGACTGCAACTCACAACGATTCCCCGAAATGCTGACGGACGAGCACACGCTTAATCATGCTCTTTTCTTTTGCCGTTCTTTTAAAGGTGGTTTTTGTCTTGATAATTTCATGAAATCATTTAAACTAGTGCGACGAAAATCAGACGCGACGAGCGAGTGCGTTTCTGCGCTTCAGCGCCAGTTGGCGCCACGATAAGAACACTCAGATCGTACACGTCATCACTATTAAGGCATCGTCACTCGGGATGGTATTCGTGGAATGTATCCCACCGAACATGTAGCACTAGTGTCGATGTCGCAGGGCAGTCTATTTTCCATTTTTTCTCCTCATCTTTTTTTATGCTGGTTGACATTGAATTGAAATAACTTCCACATGACGGGTGCCATTCAAATTTGGCCAAGAAGGCCAATGCATACCAAGCGATCGAATGATGGGCACATCTCGATCTTGAAATTTGATGTCAGTGCTTCTTTAATGTGTTCACTGATAGGGAAGAAATTGGTCCTATGTGATTCGACCTAGCATCCCTCTCTTCTGGGGTGTCTGTGGTCTGGTTATTTGCTCCTGCGCTGCCCTTCTCAGCCACAATGAAACGAAAGAGACCCCGGAGAACGTTAATTTAATGGTGGACACTTGGCGCACAATGCTAGAGATTAAAACGAAAGACCGCATACTGCAAATCGCGTGGGAAATGCATGCCTATGTTCAATCGTTGATACCTTTCTGCTATCTTAAAGAATATAATTTTTGTTGCTTCTTGCCGTAGATACATGTCACCGACATCGTTGTTTTGGGATATTTCAACTTTTGTAGAAATTTATTGTGCCTATAATTATGATATTGAGGGCCTAAAACGGTGTTTCACCTGCCTGTCTTTGGGACCTAAAACACACTTCTTTAGTGTCTAAAAGTCCGGCCTCTAGTCATCACCACAGGAACTGTTTTAAACGTGCTTATCATGGCAACTTCACTCGATGCATTTCTCACAGAATGTTTGCCAATGTCTGAAAGAGGAATAAACTTTTTGCTTGCAATTTCGTTTGCATTTAGCCTTTGGAAGAATGTTCTTTAGTGTTGAAAATAAGGAATGAGGGCGTTTAATGGTTGAAATGGTAGCACTGTAAGGAGTCAAAGAAAGGTAGCGATGTGATCTGGAAGCTTAGAGAACACACCCCTGTTTCTCATATCTTAGGTTCACTATAATACATGTACTGTCCTTCCACACAAGTAGGATTACCAACCATCTTGGATTATGCGGGACTGTCTCAAATTTTCATACAGTGTCCCGAGTCCCGCAGTTTTGTCGACGGAACAGCTATTTGTCCCAAATTTGTTCAAGACCATCCAGTTAGAATGTTTGATCTGATTCAACAAACATTCAAAAATGCTCTTTACGCTACGAAACACCGCGTTTGCATGCACGATGCGACACTGTGGTGGGTAAGGGTGGTGGGGAGGGGCTTGAACATTTACGTGAAGTGCGACAAACTTTTGCGAGTACTTTCTGCAGCAAAGGCAAGTGTTGCGTGCAGCACGTGGCCAGCTAAGCACCACTTCATTGCGAGATTTCGCAACAGTAAAAGAAAGATAGACCTATTAGTAAGATACTGCAAAAAGTAAAGAGATTTCAGTGCTTCCCAATGTAAGTGTAAACCCCCTTTCCCCCACTGCCCTGTTCTGACTTCCTTCGTTGAAGAGTTGGTAATTCTACACACACGTGGTGACATCTCAGCCTCAAACGTCTCAAGTTCAAACAAGAATCAAACATCATGCATCCAGCAAGATGTTTGAGAGGTGCCTAAAAGAATCATAGCTAGTATTTCTGGAAATACCATTTCGCTCCTGAGGGAGCTGTTGGAGACTCATAAGTCAGAAGCTGCCCGTTATTTATTTGGCGGCATTAGCTGTCTGGTTGAGTTTTATAAATGACGTGCACAGTGAGGTATCTGCAACCGAAATTCCTTTGAATCTGCACCCGACGTTGTTGAACTGCTTGTCTCCTTCTTCAGGGGCGACGATAGAAAAATGGGCCAATAGTGGTGAGAAGTGAAAAGAGATGAGAAATGGTGCGGGGAAGTCAAGAAGGTGAAAAATGGGAGGGACAGAGAGGGCTGCACTGTGCAGGGTTGGGTACAAGTGCCCCCCCCCCCCCCCCCCTCCTTTTTTTTTCATTTTGTGCTCATCACAGGTAGGAGTGAAGGCCTTGCATGTAAAACACAGGGTAGATTGCCCTGTGTACTGTTCACTGCTCAAGTACAGGCCACAGTTTGAATACATATGTTGCATGGCAGCTGCATATCTTGGCTGCAATCTTACCAGTGAAAACGTTTACTTACTATGAACTGCTCTCAGGTGAGCCACGCAACATCACCAGCTTGCTCTAAACGTGCTCTGGTTCCAATTCATCTCCTCGCTCCATACAATAACACTGTATGCTTTACCCTGAAGGCTGCGATTTTTTTTTGCTAGGCATACTTTGCTAACACAAAGTACATTAGATTTATAATGATGAAGTGTCAAAATGCAATGGCAGAAAAAGAGCCAAGCTCTTCGTAGCATATTCGAAGCATCAGAGAAAGTATGGCGCACTGGACATTACCTTCTCCATAACTTCCTCCACCGCTTCCTGGTCTTCTCCGGAAGTGAGAAGCTCCGGAGCTTCATACAAATTCATTGAAAGGCTATCCATGACTTCGTCTTTTTCAGCGGTCATCCTACGAGTGATTGTAAGGTGCAAAATGAAAAAGGAGAAAAAGTAGTCTACATACAACACATGCTGTGCACTGACAGTGGCGAACAGAGTGTTGGCCATCGATAGTCTGATCTGCAGTAAGATGCATCGGCATTTATGAATGTGGCATTGAACATTCCCAGCCTTATTAATTATTAAAATGATGGTCACGTTAGTTCCAAAGTAAACTCCACTGTTGCACTTGTAAAGCTGTCAAAAATTTTAAAACAATCTGAAAGGTCCCTGGAAATTTGAGTGTGGTTTGCACAAGGCAGAGATTATATGCGCAATGAACCAATTACACTTTGACAGCAATAGAAGCCCCTTCCGTTTTTTGGAACATTTTTCTACACAACACCAATTCACAGCGGTGAAAGTGACTTTAGGATACGTTTGACATGCGATAAACTGTATCGCCTAGTTTTTTTTTTAATTTTTCTTCCCCTGCCAACATGCGATTGTTGGTGCAAGCGGTGTGGCTAGTTTCACCATTTTTTGGGCAGGCAATCTGCCTTATCTCTGACTGTTAATGACACAAAAGCATGAGTGTTTTGCTAGAAGCAGCAAAGGCCGCAGATTTACTTGTGCGTGGACTCATTAAATTCCTGAGATTACACTCATTAAATTCCTGCAGTAGTGTGGTTTGAATCGTGCGGCTTTAAAATGCATCGTAAACATAATGGGCCGACCAAAAATTTAAGGTTTGTTTGAGTCAACCAGAAGTTTTAATTACCAAATCTTGAATTATGCAGAGCCTACTGTAGTCTACTGGACCTCCCACTATGTCCCACCTGGCTTTGAGTACAGAAGAGTAAATAAGGACAGAAGCTATTGTAGCAGCTTGCTGTGCACCAGTAGTGTGGCCTGGGGGAGGCACGCTGTGTATCCCACTGCTTTTTTTTTTTTTTTGTCATGACATACAAGCCTAAAATGACACTCGGCCACATGTGTTAACCCAGCCCCCACTACAAAAAAAAAAAAAGTTGCCACCCCCCCCCCCCATAAAAAAAAAACATTTCTGCCTACGTGTACTCTACATGACTAGACACTCTCACAGAAGTCGCTTTCAGTTATTCCAAGGGTGGATGCATCATAATGTCATATGACAATGTAGCCACAATAAACAAGCATTGCTAGAGCTTTTGTTCATTGTTTCTTAAGGACATCATGTTGGTCACAAGTCCAACTACTGGCCATGCCAGCTGCATTTTAAAGAGGTAAAAATTACAGAACCCCAGAGAGTTTCATCTTGAAGGGACACTAAAGGCAAATATTAAGTCAACGCTGATTGCTGAAATAGTGGTCCAGAAACCTCGTAGTGCTACTTTTGTGTCAAATAAGTGCGTATTTTGAAATAAAACCATGTTCGAGTGGTCCGCATCACGTTATCACACTTCAAATTACCCGCCTCAAAGTAGAACCTTTCATGCCACTGTTGCTGTGCACAACGTTGCCCGGCTTCACAGCGCAGACGCCGACACTAGTAGCAGCAAAGCGAAAGTCACATGAGCCGCGACAGGAACAGCCACCAATGAGCAATTTTCTGCCATGGCTTTCGAAATGACGGCCGTGCTTGGTTCAACTGGGCCGCACTAGATGGTATCACATGTCCAGTTTAACCAGATTAAAATGAAACTTGAACCACCTGCGCCATTCCCCATGGTAACTCCTGGCAGTTCTTTTTTTCTTTAAATCAAACTAATGGACAAGCAGCATTTTATTCTGTCTCTTGATGCACGGAAGGTTCCTTTTTTAGTAGTTAGTTTGATTACTAGTGATTAATTGTGGAGACTTACAAAGAGGGTTCAGCTTAAATTGAAGACGACGCAGCGAGCAATGGAAAGAAAAATGGTAGGTGTATCCTTAAGAGACAAGAAGAGAGCAGAGTGGATTAGGGGACAAACGGGGGTTAAGGATATCATAGTTGAAATAAAGAAGAGGAAATGGACATGGACTGGGCATGTAGTGCGTAGACAGAATAACCGCTGGTCATTAAGGGTAACTAACTGGATTCCCAGAGAAGGGAAGCGGGTTAGGAGGAGACAGAAGGTTAGGTGGGCAGATGAGATTAAGAAGTTTGCGGGTATAAATTGGCAGCAGCAAGCACAGGACCGGGTTAAATGGCGGAACATGGGAGAGGCCTTTGTCCTGCAGTGGACATAGTCAGGCTGATGATGATGATGATTAATTGTAGTCAGTTGCTCTCCATTATTGGGACAACTTACAAAATATCCCATAGGTGGGGCCCATCGTGTGGTACATTTAGCTTAATTTCTCGGTAAATAGGGTACTACTATTGATAATGCCGTTTTACACGTCCTACATTCAGCTTTCCCTCTGACATATAATTATTATTTGCCTTTAGTGTTCCTTTAAGAACTGCAGCAATAATAGTAGGATCGCAGTATTTATACAAAAAGCTTAAGAAGTTATTTTAATACCATCATGCAGAATCGTATCACTAGATAAATTTTTTTCGAGTCGTAATGTTGCAGTAATGTTGATATCATGTTGATGCCAAAAGTCCGGTTTACTCAGGTGACTACAAGACAATCTGTAGTATCAAACTGAAGTTCATATTTCTTAAATGTCATCCATGTGATGAATGATCAAAAAGATGCATGTTGTCTATAAGGATAGAACATGGAAGCATCAGTGGTTCATAAAAGCCACACTTACTGATAACGATACAATTCCCAAAGGTCTGGTTTTTTCCTCCAGTCGGCCATCATGGATCCATATGGGTCGTCCAGGTAACCTTCAAAGTCAATGTGCTCAATGTCGTCGAGCACCTGGAAAGCATGGGCAAGGTTCAGCCATTTTCACACACTCGTGATTTAAACATCGCTCCAATACCATAGTGAGAAATACAAAGTTCAGAAGTCAGCAAAACCAGACCAGAAAACAGATCACACTAAAATCATAATGAGAGTTGATATTTAAGTTAGTTCTAAATAGAAAACATCAACTTATAATAAAAGCAGTAGCAAAGCTCCCCAGATATGGTAATTTGGCAGTCTCTTGAACACTGATGGCATTTATCGCACTATTTTGTAGCTTGTGCCTTCTGCTAGGAAAATGAAACTACACATTTTGATGGTGGCAACTTACACTAATAAATGCATCACACCTCTGCTTTGCACAGTGCCCTAAAGCTGGTAAACTATCAAGTATTTTTTTTGTAGACTCCCTAGATTGTGGCACTGAATGACAAAAAGACTTTTTTAATATTGTATCAAGAAAAAAAATTAGGGGACGCTAAAGCTTCGCCTTTAAGAGTTTAATGTGATAGTGATATCCTGTTCCTAGTGCGTACTCCAAATACTTAAGTGTATGAAACCTTTTGGAATTTGCTATGCACGCACTACGTGGCCAATCTCTCCTATGCGTCATTTCAGCAAAAAAAAAAAAAAAGTGGCATGCGCCGCTGTCTTCTTCTCTGCCTTTTTTCATGTATAGAAACACCCCGCTTAAGGGAAAAGGGTAAGCCCCATACCGGCCATATATTTAAGACGCAGTTTATGTGCCTTTTTATCCACAAAGTAAGAGCTACAGTAATTATTTTACTATCATTGTGACAATGAACCATATCTGCCTTTACTGACGCAGATTTATGACTCGATAATTGCTATTAGATGTCATGCTGCAGAAGAGCACTTCCTCACACAATAGAACATTAATTCTGCTTCAGTGTATTCTCTATTAAATTATCTAAATACTGGCTGAAATCTATGATTTTAAATATGGTGGTTGCTGAGAAAAAGAACATAAGTACGAAAACAGCAAGTTTTGAGATAATTGCATTTGAAGTTGAAAATGTGCATTACTTCAAAAGTACAACGAGATAACAGCAGATCGACAGACTCGTTCAATAGGCACCAGCCAGATACTCATCCCCAATATCATTTTTTCTTGTTGTTTTGAAACGTCTTGCTTGGCGACTGTCACACAAGTCCCGTTAATTAGGGAGGCGATCGCCGGGCTAATTCCAAGAGCCGAAGTATCGGCCCCCCGAACCGCACCACGAAAGCGTGGACAATTTAGAAGTGGTCCTTTTTGGCGCGCCAGCGGACGCCGGCTGTGGCCCAAAGAACAAGTCAGAGCCGAGAGTTGATAAACAAACAAATTATATTCTCAATAATGGCAGATCGAAAACAATACACAAAAATGCACACTCCACAATAGTTGCATACAATATGTCACCAATCAAACCAATCAATCAACGTACTACGCAACACAATCAGCCACACTTGAAACAACGGACTCGGACAACAATACGAGCTACAATGCAGTCGCATGCATTGAACAACCAAGACACTTAAAGACTAAAGAGATAGAAAACCTATTCAGTCCAAAGTTCTTGGAACCAAACTCGAGATGATACTCTTCCGAGAATCACTCACTCAAAGTCCAGCGTTGTTGTCGTTCCGCAGCCCTCGAAGTTTCTCTTCCAGGAAACCTCCCGTCTTCAATTGGCCACTCTTCAAACTTCAACGTCTTCGCCAGAACACGTCGGCTTCACACCCGCAGCTGTTGCCACGCGTCTTCGAATCGATAGCGGTAAACACACGCTCTTGCCTGTAGCCCGAGCCTTCACCCCTCAGGTGGAAATCCTCTTCATCTCCGGCTTCGTCCCTACGGACCAAAACCTTCGCCGACTACACGGCGGAATCCCTACGCACGCTGGCGCTAACTTCCGTCTCCTCCTGATCTTTCATCTCGGCTGCTCGGTTAAATACCTTGCGCGCGACATTCCAGACGCTTCTCGTCATTTCGTCGGCGCGATACGCAGCGAAGGCTGGGAAGAGGGCGAGACGGTTGGAAAGCCCTCCGCGGCCGATGAGTCAACTCGGTATGACCACGCCCCTTTCGTTCTGGAAAAATCGAGTGCTTGCTCGGCCGCCGTTGTGGGGTGAGGAGGTTCGTCGGTGAAGCCACGCTTCTGCGGGGAGAGCGCGCGCCCGGGGAGCCTTGGCTGTTTGTTTCTTTTTTTTTTCTTTTGGCCTCGCGGCGTTTCTCCCGCCCGTTATCGCAAGAATTTGGTGGCGCGCCCATTTTTAGCGCTCGTTTTGTGACACTGCCCCCCACTTTAAGAATATTATCTCATAATATTCAAAACCACACAAACGAGCGCGAACAGCCACCACACACTCTCACAGACTGTAAAATAGTCCGTCGCTCATGACTCGTCACATTCACAATAGATCACTTAATACAATTGTACATTGTAATTCAATTACACAACACGTGAAAACACAACCACAAGCACATGAGTACAACACTCCACCACACATTCCCAATAATACAAATGTACAAAGTTCTCTCATTACAACAATGGTCCAATACTATACATCACATCACAGCACAACACTTCGACACTTGTGACACAGGATAACCAGAACATTAACACAACATATGTCACTCAGCACTGCCAAACACATTCTGATTTGACTTCAGCACTTATCCTGAGCACTTCGAGCAGCGCTTGCGCCCCTTTTTGCGGTGCTCGCTCGATCTCTTCTTGTGTTTCCACGTTCCTTTTCGGCGAGCCCTTTCCAACGACGATATCTGAGGCGTCGTCTCAGCCATCGTTGTCTCTTCCGACACCGTTAACGCGTCATACCATTCGACGGGTCCTGTCTGTTTATTTACCCGTTTGATCATGCCTCTACATTTTGCCCGGCTGGCCAACTCCGTCTCCTTTACACTGTCGGTCTGTTGAGGTCATGCCGACGTAAGTCCGGTTGCTCGGCCCGTGAACTTATTCGACACGATCGTCTTCTCCTTCGCTGTCTCTTGCGCCGCAGCTTCACCTTGGGCTCTAGTGAGATCCGTCACGGGATGCTCCTCCCTTGTATCTCGCGGCCGCTGTGTTGGCGAGGGCTCTATCTTCGGGTCTTCTCCCAAACATTCTGGATCACTTGGCCCTCGCGCCCCGTCGATGTTTCCGATGACAAGGTCATACAGGGGGGTCGTCATGCATAACGCAGTAACCTTCCCGCTGAAGTACGGGGTTTCAACCGCAATTTCTGCTTCGGGAAGCATCCGAACCGTACGGTCAATTAGGCAAACCGGCTTCGTTCTGCCTGTCAACTCACTTTCCCGTACCAAATTTCTCCGCACGATAATAGTGGAGCTGCCGGTATCTCTTAACACCGTAACCTTTTTGCCCGCAACTTTTCCAGGCAGCGTTGGCATTCCTTTCGTAACACCGGTTGGCTGTTTTGACATTACAGCACCCACAATAGGAATTTTCTCCCCATTCTTCAACTCTACGAATCCATCAGTGACGGCATTATTATCAGATTTCGGTGTTGCTTGCACACAGGATACCTGGTGAGTTTGACTCACTCCGTTCCGACATGCATCTGCTTTGTGCCCAGTCTGACCACACTTGAAACATTTTACAACCGTAGGGCTCGTAAAGACCGTTCAACAGTTTTTCGCGCGATGACCCACTCGGTTGCACAGAAAACATCGCGGAATGCTCTCCGGTGCATGCTTCTTTTCTTCGGGAGCCAATTTCTTCGACTCCTCGGGACAATCCTTCTTGACCTTGGCCAAATTAGTTCCACCTTGCGCTTCCAAGAATTGATCAGCCAATTCGAGCATTCCTTCAAGTGACTCAGCCTTCCTCTCTTTCAAGTACAGCGACAGGCTTGGGTGGCAACTAGTAAGAAATTGTTCTCTAATTAGGAGTTCTCGAAGTTCATCGTACTCCTGCGCTGTCCCTGAAAGTTCAATCCATCTGTCGAAATAATGGCAAAGTCGGGCGGCATACTGCGTAGCTGTCTCACCGTAAGCTGGCTTTCCTGTCCGAAATCTGTCCCGGAATCCTTCCACCGTGAATCTAAATCGCTTCAGCAAAGCAGCTTTCACCTTTGCGTAGTTGGCTGCATCGGTCGGCGTCAGCCTACCGTACACACTGAGCGCTTCACCACTCAAGCAAGTACTCAAAGCAGTTGCCCATTGCTGTTCCGGCCAATTCTGGCTCCTCGCAATCGTCTCAAATCTGTGGAGGTACGCGTCTAGGTCGTCCTTCCTTTCATCAAACGCTACGAGCAGCTTGCTTGGGTTCAAGCGGAAGCCGTGATCTTCCCGTTCGCTGCTTTCAACTCTAGCTTGGACAGGAGTTTCACTTCGCTGTTGCAAACGGAGCCGCTCGAGTTCCATCTCGTGCTGCCGCTGCCGTTCCCTTTCAGCCATCTCCGCTTCTCTTTCTTCTTTCAGCTGTCGCTCCCTCGCTTCTCTTTCTTCTCTCGCCGTTTCGGCTGCCAACTTCTCTCTCTCCAGCTCCAACTTCAATTGCTGCTCTCTTTCTTCTTTCGCCCTTTCAGCTGCCAACCTCTCTCGTTCCAACTCAGCTGCTTTTTCTTCCTTGGCTCTCTCAGCTGCCAACCTATCTCGTTCCAACTCAGCTGCTTTTTCTTCCTTGGCCCTCTCAGCTGCCAACCTCTCTCGTTCTAACTCAGCGGCTTTTTCTTCCTTGGCTCTCTCCACTGCCTCTTTCGCCTTCTGGCTAACCCACTTCTGTAGTTCGGCGCCAGAAAGACCCATCTTCTCACCAAGAGCTACTAACTTTTCGAGATCCATTGTGTCTCGCAAATAAAGTCTTGCCGCGTGCAAAAAGTATCTGCCTAAATCAGTCTATCGAAACACTCCCCTGCTCCCCTGCACTCGTTAACGAGAACACCGAGCAACACACAAAGTCGTTCCGATAGCACTATCAACAACTCGAGGCTCTTTCTCACTACTTTGGACACACTGTGCACCAAAAGGTCCTGTCGCGGACGCCAGATTAATTGTCACACAAGTCCCGTTAATTAGGGAGGCGATCGCCGGGCTAATTCCAAGAGCCGAAGTATCGGCCCCCCGAACCGCACCACGAAAGCGTGGACAATTTAGAAGTGGTCCTTTTTGGCGCGCCAGCGGACGCCGGCTGTGGCCCAAAGAACAAGTCAGAGCCGAGAGTTGATAAACAAACAAATTATATTCTCAATAATGGCAGATCGAAAACAATACACAAAAATGCACACTCCACAATAGTTGCATACAATATGTCACCAATCAAACCAATCAATCAACGTACTACGCAACACAATCAGCCACACTTGAAACAACGGACTCGGACAACAATACGAGCTACAATGCAGTCGCATGCATTGAACAACCAAGACACTTAAAGACTAAAGAGATAGAAAACCTATTCAGTCCAAAGTTCTTGGAACCAAAGTCGAGATGATACTCTTCCGAGAATCACTCACTCAAAGTCCAGCGTTGTTGTCGTTCCGCAGCCCTCGAAGTTTCTCTTCCAGGAAACCTCCCGTCTTCAATTGGCCACTCTTCAAACTACAACGTCTTCGCCGGAACACGTCGGCTTCACACCTGCAGCTGTTGCCACGCGTCTTCGAATCGATAGCGGTAAACACACGCTCTTGCCTGTAGCCCGAGCCTTCACCCCTCAGGTGGAAATCCTCTTCATCTCCGGCTTCGTCCCTACGGACCAAAACCTTTGCCGACTACACGGCGGAATCCCTACGCACGCTGGCGCTAACTTCCGTCTCCTCCTGATCTTTCATCTCGGCTGCTCGGTTAAATACCTTGCGCGCGACATTCCAGACGCTTCTCGTCATTTCGTCGGCGCGATACGCAGCGAAGGCTGGGGAGAGGCGAGATGGTTCGACTGCCCTCCGCGTCGGATGACTCAACTCGGCCTGACCACGCCTCCTTCGTTCTCGAAATATCGCGGGCTTGCTGGGCCGCCGATGTGGGGTGAGGAGGTTCGTCGGTGAAGCCACGCTTCTGCGGGGAGAGCACGCGCCCGGGGAGCCTTGGCTGTTTTTTTTTTTTTCTTTTGACCTCGCGGCGTTTCTCCCGCCCGTTATCGCAAGAATTTGGTGGCGCACCCATTTTTAGCGCTCGTTTTGTGACAGCGACCCCCCTTTGTCGCCTGCTATGCAGCCCTGTCAGCAAAGTACTTTTGACGCAGGTCAAGGGTGCATAGGGCCTGCACTGTGCAGTGCCCTGGCGAAATTCCAAAAGAGTTCAGCACATACAAAATTAAACAGGCGCGATGCCGTAAGATTCCCCTTACTCCAAACCCATTCCTACCCTAGCCCGGTCGTTCTACACCACCTCTACCTGAACATATACCCCACTGATATATGTAAAGCGTGCGGGCACAGAGCAACACTGAGCCACATGCTCTGGGAATGTGCCGCGCGTCGACAGTCGTGAAAACGCCACCAATCGCGATGCGCCTATAGTGGCCGTCAATCCCAAATCACAGGGAGCCTCGAGCTCACTCGTTCCTGCCGCCGCCCCGGCTGTGGAAGCCGCGGGGGACCTTCTTCGTCGGCGTCACCGCCGCTGGGAGGCGGCCCTCCAAAGCCCAGAGCTGAACGACCAACTCTGGGCCGTCCGGCAGGCCGAGGATGCCACCAGTGTCCAGGGACTACGAGCCGCCACCTGAAGCCGCCGAGACCAAATTGCCGGCCCATTGTGTCCAACAAAGTCTTTTCTCTCTCTTTCTCTCAGCACATTCGCACGAGCTATACTGCCATCATTAAAACTAAGTGCAGTATCAAGAGTGCATATTTACAGTGTTTGGTGCCCGGGGAGACCATTTTTTGGAGCGCGCTTCCACACGAAAATGCAACGACTCGTTATTGTTTTAATTTTTCCCATGGAGGCAATTAGCAAGTAATTCTGAGTGAGATACTACTTCCAAGTAATTTGGCTTAACAACCTCAATAACAGATGCTGGAAGGTGTTCTTTATAAACGAATGGTTCACCATTCAAGTGGGCTTTGTAGAATTTACACCAGGTTTCGGCGTCCTTCGGCCAAAGGTCGCAGTATTGATTGGTATCCTTTGATGCTATGATGCTATTATTGCTTTTATGGTATCCTTTGAATATGTGGACCGAACATCTTCTTTGCATGTCCTTCAAGCTATCTCATATTCATATTAATGGTTTAACGATAATAGTCTTGGTGCTTGCCAATGATGACACCCCTAAAGTAACACTGACCAGATATACATTTCCCGGCAGAAAGCTTCATGCTTCTGCTTTCTTTTGTTTTTGCAGTTCTGGCCCCATTGTTTTCTGAATGTGCCAACTGCACTCCAGCTCGCAAACTGTAACTTCTCCATATTGCTATGATGCTTGAACTGTAAGGAATCCCTATCTACATGAGAAGAGGGGCATGGCAGGCCACCAGACAAGTTTTTAAATACTAAGTCCTTTTTAGAGAAAAAAAGTTGTAGGTTGCTGCTGATTTCAAATATTGCAAAAAAGATTTTAAAAAATGTTTTTGCTTACCCTGTCCCCTTAAGCGAATAGGTGCAGCGGCACATGTACCTATCGTAGTGGGTGACCAGCTTTAAACCACGAAGTTGTTATGATAATCACATGTTCTGACGCCTGATGGCAATGATCGCTTGTACCACACATCATTACTACAGTATTTCATGTTGTATTGCGAAGCATATATGTAAGATGCATGTGTTTGTAAAGCATAAAAGTTACTTTCAGTGCATTCACAAGCGTGGCCATGAGGTAGAGCATCCCTTTTGCCTTGCAAACGACCCAGATTCGATCCCCAGTGTGGCCCAGAATTTTTTTTATTATTTTTTAAATTATTTTTTTATTTGCATCATTCTTGATTTTTCGGTCACACATAAGATGATTTTTCGCTCACAACCAATGACACCGACACCGGAATTTCTACAAGACGAGCTCTCTAACGCTATCATGTTAAATTAACATGCACCCTGAATATATTGCGTGTTGCACAATTTGGCACATTTCTGAGTGAAAAAACTTTTCCAGCTAAACTACTGGCTAGCTTTGACCCAACTTCGAATGTATGTACTCTTCTGCGGTGAGCACTGCTGTCTACGTCGTTTCTAAGCGTTTCCTCACTGCCACGTTCACAACAGAGCCAACGTATGCATAATTTACAGAGCTTCTACCCAAGAGATGTCTACTTTCTGCGATGGAATGTGGAGCCATTAGTTATCTATACAGGGTATGTCTTCTTTTTCACACAATGCAGATTTTTTGCAGAAATGCAATGACAACACTCCACCCAAAATTCCCATCTTACACGCAGATGTCTTATAGGGGCCCTGCCATACTTCTTTAAGTAATCAGCGAGAGTCTTCATTAAAGGAGCTCGTTGCCTCATGAATAATCTACCACAAAAAGTTTTTAGAATTCGTCAAGTACGAGCAAAGTTCTGAAAGCATGCTGCACACTTTAAGCACTTCCCCTCTTTTTTTATACAAGCGAGCATGCTGAACGCTACACAAAAGGGGTAAAAAGGGGCAAGATGCTACGATTATTCATCTACATGTGATGATCGTGAGTACTTTGTTTTCTTTTATTTTTCTTCGAATGCACAGCTAACTTTCAGCTTTCGGCGTGATCACAACCGCACACATGGGCACGGTACTGGAGCCCGCGACAATTACAGTAGCTATGCAGCTCATGTAAAGTGGCGAATTGGGCTAGTTGAAACATACTCATGATGATAAACGCACAAAAAAGGAAAAAAAAACACAAGTGCACGACACCAGCGCTTTCTAACAACAGAAAGTTTTATGAAAGAATCATGTCATATATATGCAAACTTGAAAGCATAAAAAAACCCTCTGAACCCCAACCAAGCGTGTAATCAGGTATGCTGTAGATACGTAATCTCAGCATCTGTGAGAACGATTGAAGGTAGGCTCAAGCAGGTGTCTCCAGCTTTTATGATTTCATATGCTTTAGAAATTTCACGCATGAGCTGCTCTCTATACCTCATCAACACAGTGGTTTTGTTAAACTCAGTTGGGCAGCCACAATGCCGGCAATGAAGGGCAAGATGAGTGGATGGTGTACCTTTCAGAGAGCTTGCATGCTCTCTAGAACGGACATTGAGGCAACGCTCTGTCTGCCCAATGTACATGCACCCGCATGACAGAGGGGTGGAATACACCACTCCACTAGCACAGTCAGTGAAACGCTTAGAGTGCTTTATAGAGCAACCTTCAGGGCTGACAGTGGCCTGCCCCTTTGCAGGCCACTGTAAGGCCACTGTCAGTGGCCATCCACTGTGGTAGAAATTTGAGATACAATTATGCGTGGTAAAAAAAAGAGGTACTAAATTAACTTTTCAAATAATGCTGAAGTTCCTTGATTACAGATATCGAATAAATTGAAAAGAAAAACAGGGAATATATCTTAATCATTAATAACTGTGACCCTTGGCGGACCCAAGCCTTTGCCTACCATCCATACATCCCGATCTGAAACTAAAGAAATCAAAGCTCTACCTAAAGAAGTTTGCTTGCTCATTTAGAGAGATGACACATAATGCAATGAGATAAGGCATGCATGAATCAGGTACAAACGAACTTGTCAAACAGTGCCGAACCACAGAACTTTGCCGCCGTGTGGCATTGCCGAGAGGGGCCCGAAAACGGACAGCAATAGGTCCAAGAGCAAAGAATGAGCCATCCAGGAAAGGGATAAGAAACTGTGATTAATGCTCAAATACGGATTCTGTTTAGTGCACATTAGTTCATTGCTCCACTAAATACCTGTAGGTAGCATTATGCTCTGCACCTCCATCTCCCCCAACAGACCAAATTATCCAGTAGACTCTCAGTAATTGAAAATCTGCTAAATTGCTGCTTAATAAATCTAATATGACAGTATTTGTACTTGAATTCAGTACCTCTGCTCGTCTCTCGGTAAATGGGACTTCTATAAATGAAACACACTTTCCTGATTTGTTTAAGTTCCATTTAACGAGTCTATCTTATTTAAAAAAGAAACAAAAAAGCCCTAGGCTTGTCATATCGCACACCAATTGCATTCACACTAAGCAAGTAACTCAAAATGTTAGTCCTTACCATTTCAGAGTCTCCAAAGTTTGACCAGTCGTACATCAGCAATTCAGTTTCCTTCCTAATGTTTGACAGGCAGGAGATAATTCCATTAGATTACATGTGAAGAAACACTTTTAAAACCCATTTTAAGGAGTGTTTGTAGCTACGCTGCTTCAAATTCATGTTTTGATTCAATCTCTGCAAAATTCAAAACTGGCAATAAAAATGGTTTAGCTAAGGCCATTCGAAAAAGACTTGTCAATACGTGGAGACGTTGTGCTGTAAGCACCGTAGAGGCTGCTTCTCTTCTACAAGTAAATGCGGCAGTGCACTTGCTGTCCACGTGCCCGCACCTGCAGCACTGAAGGCTGCAAAACCGCTGCTACAAGTGCTCAATATTCCTTTCTTATAGGCAATAGGCATAACCTTATGTCAAGGAAGCTGTGCACACAACTACAGCACACTTAAATAAGTCACTCAGTACTTCCGGTTAATGCAGGCAAACAAATTGCTTTGCTGAGCAGATACACTGAAGCCATCTGTATGCACAAAGGCATATCCATCAATAATAATTGGTGGGGTGTAAAGAGACACTAAAGTCAACTATTAAGTCGACGTTGACTGTTGAAAGAGCGGTCCAGAAACCTCATAGTATTACTTTTGGGCCAAAGAAGGGCCTACTTATAAATAAAATCACATTTTACTGATGTGCATCGGGTGAGCACACTTCAAATTACCTGCCTCAAGAAGCGGACCAACTGGACCGTCTCTAGTCACTGTTGCCATGCACAACGTTGCCCTACTTTACTGCACTAGTAGCAGCTGACTAAAAGCAGCGGGAGCCACAGCAGCAACAAGGGCCATCGATCAATTTCTCGTCATTGGCTTCGAGATTGTAGACTCTTTTGTTTCAACTGTGCCCCTCTAGACGGCACCACCTGTCCCGTATAACCACGCGAAAATTGAGTTTTTTAACCATTCGGACCCTTCCCCATAGTAACGTCCGGCGATTCTTTTTTCCATGAATCAAACAAAAAAGAACAAGCAGCATTTTATTGCGTCTCTTAATTCACGGACTATTCTATAATTAGTACAGCTAGATCGATTACTAGAGATTAATTTTAGACGGCCCGTCTGATGTTATCGGGATCATTTAGAAAATGTCCTACTGCGGCGCTTATGTTCTTGTGATTTACTTCAATTTCTTGGTAAGTAGGGCACTGTTCGTGATAATATTGTCCTTTTAGATGTTGTCATACATTGAGCTTTCACTCTGACGTAAATTGTTGTTTGACATTAGAGTTCCTGTAACATACCAAAACCATGGTACAAGTATGAGGGAGGCCATATTAAAGGGCTCCAGAAATTTCAACCACCTGGGGTTCTTTGAGTGCACCTAAAGCTAACCACACAGGCCTCGGTCATTTCTGCCTCCACCAAAAATGGGGTCGCTATGGCCAGGATTCGATCCCACGACCTTCACGCCAGCAGTCGAGCATCATAACCACTAGGCAACCACGCCAGGTAGATGAGCTCCCACCAAAATTCACATGACACCAGCAGTTACGCTAGGATATGTGATGACACATGTAAGAATGCCAGTACATTTCACCCATGCGTCAGATTTTTCACTCATAGATCAGATTTTTTTAGCAACAGTTGCTACCATTTGTTGTTGCCATTTTGCTTTGAATGCTACTTGCTTTTACTTGAAACAAATAACATAACTTAGGGGTAATTACTGGTGCCTGTATAAGCTCTAAAACATGCATAGCTATTGATGTTGCACTGGCAATCTCATTAGAATCATCAACATCGTTACGGAAGCTTCTGATATGCACATTGAGTGATAACATCGTCAGGAGACTAAAAACTGCCATCACGATAACTTAAGCAAAAGACGATATCGGTAGGTATTAGTTATGCTATTATGGCGTATATGCAACACTGTACAAACCTTCCACCTGCCGGACCAATAACACAAAAACATTATGAAACGATTTTTGCTCTTTAATAAAAAGCAGACCTATACGATTTCATCTAAAAGATCAGCAGACAGAAAACCTGTGAGTTACTGGGAGTCAATCTGTCATACCTTGAAAAAAAAATTCTTAATCCTAGTGTTCTCAGCCTCCCTAAAAATTCCAAACTCTTAGACAAATATTGCAAGTGAGAACAAGTTAGGTCCATCGAACAAGTTATGTCCACTGGAAAAGATCTATAGATTCCCGGATTACTCCAAACATTATGCCATAGATAACACATTCATTTGAAAACACACATTTGTATTCAGGTTTACTTTAGTATACCTATAACATTAGTGCCAAATATTTTATGCAGCATGACCAAGCTTTCTTTTATGACTTATTTCAGCACTTCAACAAGTTGTTCTACTTCACTGGCAGCCTACAATGACGACCACAGTGTGCCAATATAGTGTTTTGAGAGTTGATCGTGCCATGTAGTATCATACATATATATGTCAATGGTTGAGATACCAGAGTGTAGTCTTGGGGAAAAAAATGATTAGTAGAACAATGCTCAACGTGTACTACCACTAACAAACCAAGGCACTGTTCACAAACCATGAGGTTGAAAAGATATAGAAAGAAGGAAAGAAGCCAATTTGATGTATGACACCCACCTGATTGAGCGAAGATAGTCCTTCTTATAACCTGATTCAATTTCATCAAGGTAAGCCTTTGTGAGAACCTTTGAGTTAACTTCCTCTGGCTGAAAATAAATAAATAAATAATAAATAGAAAAAAGTTGGCCCCGTATTTGCATGTTCCACTGCAAATGTTGCCGAATGACGATAATTTTCCGTCTGGAGAGAGTGAATAAAACATTAATTTGATGTTCTGCCCGAGAAAATCGGTGAATGGGATTCTGGAGGCGCTGCGTTAAAGCGCTTCGATGCGCACAGCGGGTAGGTACCACCACCTTATGGTCTTAGCAAAATGCAGGAAACACCTGCCTTTTTGTGCATAGCGTTGCATTGTCAGCTTAGCGTAGTTAATGCTAGGTTCCTTGGCATTAATTGTGTATGACTTTTATAGTATGAAGAAACATGCCACAGTATATTGACGTGTTCTTGTCCTGCCTCAGATATGCGCAAAATTTGTTTTTTAATAGATACTACAAACAAATATGAATGCAGAAACCAGAGCAATATTGCTGGGCACCGAAGATGTGGTTGGGTTTTGGAATTAAAGGCAAATAGAATAAAAAGCAAAAAACAAGCCGTTTGGGGTGACAAACAGAGAAGTCGACAGACAGACCAAAATGCCTCGAAGTATCCCAAGAAAGAATATATAGTCTTTATTAATAATAAATTTATGAAACTAAACATGAACTTGCAACTTCTAATGTCAGGGCAGATCACGAATATATGATATTTTAGCAATATTTAAAACAAAAGGAATAAAGAAAAATAGCAGAAGAAGAAACATAAATATATTTATTTAATTGGCTATTGCACAGTACAGTTTACTTGAAATCGTGTTTCCTTTCTTGACTTTTCTTGCAGCTGCGATGTGCTGGAGCTAAGTTACGCACACAGCAAATTTAAGTACCAGTTTTTTTAGACCCAGACTGATTCCTACTTCAAGGATAGTTGCAGATGTGCAGCCGTGGCTCGGGGACATAGCTTTTCGCTGTGGCAGGTGCTTCTCTGTGATAATGTAGCTCATTCAATCAGTGTGCTTTAAAGTCAGATTAAATTTTCAGGAGCATAAACAGTTTAGACTTAATAGGTTAGAAAAGTACTTTGTGAAACTTTGTTGAAAGTTATCAATTGTCTCACGTTCTGCTAGAATATTCTTATCCCCCTTCTTAAGAAGACTTTTTCATATCTTTCCATATATTTTCAACAGTGGGTGAACATTAAAAAATTTGAATAGACATTTCACCCATAGTAATGCATTACATCAGTGAGTACCAAGCATATAGTGTGGTAAACAGTGTAGACTAAAGCATTCGCTTATTAACAAAAATGTTGGCTGTTCATGGTACTACTGTTGTCACCTCTATAAAATATGATAGTATTATGGCAAGAAGCTATTACTGAAGACTGTGGCTACACTGCACTTAAAGTCCCTATTAAAGTTATCACATTACGAGCGATGTAATTATTAATTTATTGTGCTCTCAAGGGGTCGAGCCGATGATTGAAAAGAAGTAAAGCAAACAAAAGTTTGGAGTGCATACCGCACTTAGCTTGCCCTATTAAGAGGGAAAAAGTTGTGAACCGTGATTAACATTATCAGTCAATGGTTGCGTTATAAGTAACAGGGAAATAGTCCCACCGCCATGCAAATAAAGATATTCATTGCTGCAGTTACTCTTGACATATACAGCACAGCTGCTAAGAATGCTTCGATCTAATGCACACATGTCGCTTGCAGATGATGCGAGCTTCCACATAACGAAGTAAAGGCAGCAAGCATTACTGCCAATATTAAGGCACTTACTCGGTTCCGTTCACGAATTCTCTGTAGCAAGATGTCGCTGGGGACGTCCAGGTAAATGACCAAGTGTGGCTTGAGCAGTTGAAAGAGAGTGTATTTCCTACATTCACGGTACATCTTCATTGCTGCAAAAAAAAAATGATTATGCAATTATGTAAACAGCACTAGAATTTACATGTACCTTACCCTTTGGAGAGATGTAGCCAAACTTGTGCATTGCATTAGCAAAGACAACATCAGTGAAGCAGCTGCGCTCCAAGACAACCCCCTGACCTGAAAAGTAGAAATGATTGCAATGAAATTGAATGAAATCTGAAAATCAAAGAAGCCAGCAGGTTGATATACCAACAGCATCACTGTCTCTGTCTGTTAATGTACATACATAACTTCTTAGATTGCCACTACCTGTTTTTTTTTCTTTGTATGTGCATGCAGTAGATGAAATAAAACGGGGACATGTAGAGAATACAAGTGCACACACTACAAAACACAGTTGGAAATAAAAAAATATTGTGCCTGCTCATAATAAAAAAACTTCACAATGCATGCTTAACATGACTGAATATGTGTGGTACTCGCTATAGCTCACATGTGTATTTTCATTCTGCAGATACATAGTGCACTTCTTACAGGATAAGATCTTGACCAACATAAAGCTTGACGTGAGTATGGCATTTTCGACATTATGTGTATAATGGTTTACACACATAAAAATGAAACAAGTGCAGTTTTCTATAAGCACACGTGTCTAACGCTGTAATAACATCATGGTTTCCTTCAGTACATTCACTTGCAGTGTCCTTTTATATCTTTGAATGTGGGACGCTGCACGCAGAACATGAAATATCCCAAGAGATACAGGCGTACGAACACGGACAGAAAGTATGGATGCCGCGAACACCTTTGCGGTGTCCAGACTTTCTTCTTGTGTCCAAGTTTGTACGCTCGGCCTCTTGTAGAACGAGTATGTACCAACTAGCAGATATCGCTGCTATTCAGAGCACGAAACAAAAGGACAAGCTATGGAGAAGGCTTTTAGCACTGTACTGTGCAATTCGCCTAAACTGTTGACTTTGCTGCAGCTTTTATCGAAGTCACATTTGCTATCATAGCTCTGGTGGGTTGGTGGTTGCTTGAACACAATTCGTTAAGCTGAAAACGATGGCAGTGCGTGACGAATGGTAACACAGACACAACGGTCCGTACACGTGACGTTGCCCGAGGCTTCAAGCAAGGCGGGTGTACTGCGATTCGATTCGAATGCTATTACTTTTAGCTTGTCGTTAGCGGTCTGCCCGCCCGTTCAAACGGCGGAGTCAGAAATAAACAGAATTAAGTCGGCGCAGCAGTGCTCTCTGTAGCAAGATGTCGCTGGGAACGTCAAGGTAATTGACCTAGAGTGGCTTCGGCAGTTGAAAAAAAGTGTATATTCTACATTCATGGTACATTTTTCATGCTGTATTACAGCGTAGAAGGCCTAGCTTACAACATAACTGAAGTTCAGGTTTATCAATCGCAATATGGGGCACTTACCTGTGTTCATTATGTGCACAAGGGCGTCGACGTATTGCTCAAACCTTAAGGTATAAATTAGCATTTGCATTTTCGCCACAACTATGTTGTGAGGGTCTTGGTAGAACTGCTTTATGTCGAACATCCGGGAAGTCTCCGGCAGAAGATGGTTAACACTTCGGTAATCAAAACCATAGTCATCTACGTAAAAGTTGTCCAAGCAGACTTCTGGAACGTGCTTCAGCTCGAACTCTTCAGCGATGGTCTTGGCGAGCGCGGACTTGCCGCTTGCAATGTTCCCTTCCACTATGATCAAGCGAGTGTTCTCGTCGAAGCGAGAGAGTGTAGAGTCGAAAAGGCTGTGCCAGCTTTTGAAATCCTTCGTCTCGTACGGAAAGGGCTTTGGTTTAGGAACGCGTTCCCTGAATGCTCGCGTTTTCATGCCGGCCACTTGCTGCACATGTACCGTACTTCTCGCAACCGCAACATTGCAGCTCGTCGGGAGGCCTGGGACTATGGCGATGCATCGACTGATCCGCAAAAGGGAAAAAGCCATCGCATCCGCAAGGCAACACTTGGAAAGGCGATTGATAAATATCACCGGCACAAAGCCCCGTTGACCTCCACGGTTAGCACAGCACTAGACTTATGGATTTATGTTTCACTACAAACCACTCCGAACAGTTGCATCGCTGCATGCGAAAAAACACGAACTAAAGCGTCGATTCAGTGTGTTTACAAGCGACATCTATTGAAGAAATTTGCCAGCATACTGGTTTTGATGCAATTTCGGAATGAAATGCTCTGTAAGGATGTTCGTAGCACGATTCATAAACCAAATTGCATCGTAACGCTGGGCGCACTTACGATAATCTGTACACGCGGTCTGCGTAGAAATTCGGTTAGCATCGCAATGCACGTTTTCGCTGCCAGTACTTTTCTCGTGCCACTGATAATGTGATCACGGCAGCCTGTGTGCGAGGCACCGAGATGGCGCCACCTTCCCAGTCTAAGTGAGAAACTGAGGCACAGATTCAAAAAGTCCACAAAGTCCTCGGAGCGCCTCTCAGGCCCCCGAGCCCCGAGGAATCTTTTCGGAGCGTTTGGAGTGCTGAGAGCGCTCTCAGTCCCACCCTCCCACATGTGAGCAGCCGACGCTGCTTCAATCGTCACCCCCGGAAGCTTTTCAGGCCTGCGCGTCACGTGACGTGACGTCGACGACGTCACATCGCGCCGGCCGGCCGGCCGCCCTTCGCTGGGTGGCTGCGCCAGCCGCGAGCGCCCTTCACGCCTACCGACTCGGGCGAGGTGCCTTGACACCATGTCCGCACGATTTATCAAGGTATCGATTGATTGTATGGTTTAACGCGCCGACGCAACGCAGGCGATGAAGCGCGCCGTAGGGGAGGGCTCAGGATCAAGTTTGACTACCTGGGAATCTTTATTGTGTGCCGAAATCTCGTACACACGGGCGTTTTTGCTTTTCGCCTCCATCAGAAATGCGGCCGCCGCAGCCGGGTATCGAAACCGCGCCCTAGTGCTCAGCAGCGCTACGCCTTAGCCACTGAGCCACCGCGGTTGGGGAACTTATCAAGGTATCAAGAAATAATGAATATCGTGAATGGAATAATGCATATTTATTTATCACAGCCAGACGCCGTCTGTACAAATATCACAGTGCGCATTGTTCTCGGTCCAGGCAGACGACAGGCAACACAAGGTGTTGCCCTTAATGCTGAAAATATGCCAAAAGTACAAAACACAATATCTTGCCACATAAAACTCAAAACAAAACAGATTGTAACAGCAAAAACATCCCCGAGCTTTGGAACAGAAAAAGCACACTTTCATTTAAATTGTACGTTAGAGGAAAACATACCATTCGTTTATCATAGTAGCAGTAGCAACACAAGGTATCAGGTTCTAACACTTGCCAAAAAATACAATACATAAGAACACTGGTGACTAAATTGTGGTCCACAGCATGATAAATGACAGAAAGAAAAGTAATTGTACTGCCACAGGTAGGTGCATGTCCTAGGGAAAAAATCAAACAAAAATCTAAGAAAAAACAAATCACAGTGCACAACATGTCTGTACACAGAGTGCACAAGGAAAGTGTACACAGCTTAGGTACCAAAACGGACTGTACAACTGCTACAGTAGGCACCGAGGCAGTTCGAGTTAAAAAAAAAAGAAAAAAGTACAGCACTTTTAAAAGCTAACAACTTGTAAAGAGATACAAAACTGGAAACAAGGCTCATTTTACATAAGGCAGAAGTATACCAAGGAAATCAAGTCATGACATGCAATCAAATACACTCTGTGCAGTTTCACAAGAATAAATGTGAAGAGAAAGACGCGACACTTGGAAAATTACTTTCCAAGAAAAATTCGGGCCTTTCTATTTTTCGCCTTCTGATCTTTTTCAATGCGTAAAAGATCGTTCCTTTGCTTGCACAAGTTGTTGAGCATTATATTTGCTGCACAGTTTGCAACCAATGTGATGAGGAGCTCGTAGGTGTGCCCGTTTTCACACGTATCTATGTCCTCAAGCCTTGGCAGAGAGTCCAGTGTAAGTTGCCGAACGACATTCTTTTGGTTCAGCCCATGGAGAAACTGGGTAGAGGTACTTTCCGTCATGAGCTTTCTAACTACAACCTCTGTGTACATAACTACTGTGATTACAAGAGCAGAAGGAAATTTGAGGCCACCCCGATCCAGTTGTGCGATTAAAGAATGGGTGTCCTCTCCTGTTTCGGCCGTATTTCGGGTAACGACCAATTGCCTCTGGCAGCTTTCACACTTGAGAACTTTCATTGCAGCGTGTGCACAATACCCACCAACATAACCAATCACCGGCATTTGTGCTCTGAGCTCATCAAGGTCAGCATCGCTAACATGAACACTAAAAGAAGTGCCCGCATCCCTGACACTGTCCGTCTCTTCGATGCCTCTGAGATCATCGTTGCTCATCCTTGGAAGGGCATTTTGAAGGCGAATCCTTCCCTCGGTTTCGCAAAGCTGGCGAACAGATATGTGATACTGCCCACCAGCCATCTGCCTGTACTGTCCAAAGCGACTCTCGAGGGTATCCGTCTGGACTTTCCCTAGCAGAATATACTTAAAGTGAAGCTCACTAACGCAGTACTTCACCAATGCCAAAAGGGATTGAGCAGAGAGCCTCAAGGCACTCAATGTCTCCTGGGTAAGTACTCCGGTGTCGTGCCTATAAAATTCCCACACATCGAGCCATGTGATAAAAGCGCTTAGAAAGCTTGCCTTTGGGTCATCTGTGTTGTTTGACATGGGCTCTTCGTAAACATTACGGTGATGGAAGCCCTTACTAGGTGTCTTTACATTGACAATGCTCCACCAACGAAGAATTATTTTGATGAACTCGGCGGTTGCTGTAGCATGTTGAAAATCAGTATGACCCTTGCGAGCGGCCAGGGCTTCGGCTACGTATGGATTAAAAACCTGCAGTACGAGTTTGACGTCCTGTCGTTCAAAGCTGCTTGGATTTAGAGCTTTTGACGTCAAGCCATACCCAGACTTCAGAAGCAGGGGTGACTCCCCTTTATGCAAATCTCTCAAATGCTTAAATGAAGCAGTCATCTTGCATTCGGGATGAACTTCATTGTTCGAAAGCTCGAAGCGTGGGTAGAAAAAGCAAGTTCCAGCATTTTTCTGGTTGAGCCAGTTATTTCTTATGCATTTAAATAGATGCACAGCATCCACCACGTAAAATAACGGCCGATCTGGGTCTGCCGGATGCGGGTAAACAGGGCTAAGCTTTGGTTCTGGCAGAAACATCTTCATTGCCTTCCTGTTCAGCGAGTTATTGTCACAGACAACGGCTATGACCCTGTATCCAATTTCTTCTAAGCCCAAGATCACCTTCTTCAGCATGCAATGAAGATCTTCACCCTGTAAGGTTTTTACCGGAAGAATGTGCGCCACCTCCTTGAATGCGCTCAGCAAACTTTGTATCATAAACACGTGCACCGATGTGGCTGCTTCGTTGGAGTTAACTGCTGCACCACATATGTTCCCACCTTTGTAATCTAAACAAGGTTTGATATAAATCTCATCAAGCATCAGCGTCACAGTGTGTTCATGTGCCTGCAGATGTTTGAATCTCTGAGACACATACTGAAGGAAAGTGTCGTCAGAAGAATCAACTTGTGGGCACATTTGAATAGACGAGCACACTTTTCTAATAGTGCTTGGGTGGGGCAAAGTTAGTGCACCTGTGCTTCTCAGGAACTTGTAGGCATGTGGTGATATTGTACGCAAGATGCATGCAAAGACCATCACCTGTGCGCTATACTGAATGCGCTTTGCAGAAAGGAGTAGTAGCTGCTCCTTCATAAAGTTCACCGTCTCTTTCTTGCCTTCATCAATGCTGGCTTCCAATTTGTCCAGAAGGGAATGTATTGCTTGAGCCAGGTGGCGATAAGTGCAGCGCTCCTCAGACAGCATCGACAGGTTGTTCAAAATTTCCAACAAGGAACTTACTTTTTGAACTGAGTCTGGTACAACAGCGCTACCAAGGTTCTTGATTGGTGAACCTTGATAGCAGGCAAAGACTTCAAGGTTTGCAAACACGGTCAATGACGCATTCAAACAAGGTTCACGATAGTCGATAATGTTCAAAAACATGGAGCACTCTTCTTTATGAATCACAGTCCACTTCGGAGACACTGACACCCCTTGCAGGCGAGCCCTTAGTTCTTCGAGGGACGAAAACCGGTCTCGTTCTTGCTCCGCTTCATATGACGCCAGCGACTCTTCTACAGCACGGGCGAGTTGGGAGGCTTCTTGTCGGCTCCTCTTGGCGTCAGGGGTTTCTCTCGTGCTCTTGTCTCGTACTGAAAGGTAGGACGGACAGCCGGGAAATACCGTTGGGACAGATCCAGGACGCAACCGTGGTACTGGGAGTGCAACTTCAATAACTCTCCCAGTCCTTGGATCCGTGTACGATGTCGTCTTCTCGATGCATGAAGCGTCGAAATGATCCGCGCACACCTGCACAAACGTTTCAAGAACGTCTGAGACGCCACTTCTCAAAAGAAAAAAATGCGCTCCCGTTTGCATGACCGCGTTTACAGTCCGTGTAGCTAAAACAAAGTCTACCTACGTTTCGCAAGCATCTAAATAAAAGCGCTGCGCTAAGCGGTACAAGCAACATGAAAGGAAACGCGGGAGCGTGATGTCACCGCACTCCACGAAGCGCTTCCACCGAGAGCTTGCAAGAATGGACGACACCACGGCACTGTTAGTGAACAAAGCGCAGCTGACCATCCTTGCTGCGAACGCTGCTGGCGTCAGCGCTTCGCGAGGCCCGGCGGCCACACGCTCAAGTATTTCCCATCATAGGTGATTTCTACCCGAACAAGCAACGACAAGCTAAGAACAGGAGCATCTCAAATTCTTACCTTAGTGCACGAAGTCGGCACGAAGTCCTTCCTAGGAATGGCGCGTTGCCATTGTTTGAGAGCGTCGGCGTCTTTAGGGAAGGAAAACACTTGTATCTTCTTTCCTGTTTTGTAGTTGCCGGTGCATCCGGGTACACAACACTTATTCGGCATTGTCGCATCACTCCAGCATCACGCACGGAAACGAAATTGCCGCAAAACAACAACGGAAAGCAACAAACGCGAAACACCGTCAACACCACGCCGCCGAACCGTCACCACCGCCGCCCGCACTGCGCTCGCTGCCGCTGTGGCTTCCCCGAGAGTCGGCCGGCCGGAAATGACGTCAGATTGCTGGGCGCAGGCCTGAAAAGATTTTCCGGGGGTGACGCTTCAATCGGCTCAGCAGTGTTGGTCCCCGCGTACTGTCAAACGACAGCGTCAGCGAGAGGAGAATCTTTTGTGCGGGTTTTGAGTTTGTCACGACGTGGATCTCTTGTGGTCGCTGTTCTTTAGACCGGTGCACCGTGCTGGATAGTGCTCTGTGGATTTATCTGCACTTGCGATAGGATGGACCTGGGCAGCTTTGTTGTGACTTGAGCAATGCCTACCTGCCGCAGAGGGGGCACCGAAAGTGACTGTCAAGCTACTTGAAAGTAAGTACACACACTTTTCTGGTGCACTGATCAGTGAAAAAGCGCTGCTTTATTGCAGCGTGCTCTCTTTGTGATGCGGGAGTAACTTTTTTTCGCTGGCATTAAGTTGTGGCGTTTATGCCATCTCTCTCTCTTTCTCTCGCTGCCCCTTTGTTGTTCCTCTCCGTGGCTGTTCCACCTGCAAGTACTGTCGCGCCTCATCAGGATGAACGCAACAGTCAACTTCTCCTTACTTCAAACGCGTGGCACCGTTTGCCGGCTTAAACAAGCTTCGGGACGAAGTAGGCGCACTGTGTTTCTTAGGGTGCTCTGGGTGGAGTTGGCTGACAAAGTTGGACGACGAAAAGGGCGACACCAAGTAGCGTCTCTTAAACTTTCGTTAAACTCTTAGTTATTGTTTGGACGGCTTAAGAGAAGAAAAACTCGTAACTGTCTTCCCGAGTAACACGCGAAAAGAGCGTCGGCGAGAAGAGCTTGCGTCAGAGTCTCCGAGTACCGTGATCATTATCATCTTCCAGATTACTCTCCGCCTGGGACAGATAGCAAAACTTTACTACTCCCGTTTGGTGGAGTTTCGCCGAGCTGCGAGTTGTAAAAATCACGGGACCGCTGGCAATTGATGCGGCTGCCGTATGAAAGACTGTTCAAGGGTTGGGACACCTGAGAGAGCTAATTAGTGGCGTCTGCGATTACGTTGTTTTTAGCGTAACGAGGCGCGCATAAAAGCTAGTCTGCAGATGTCGAATGGCGAGTTAAGTGTGGCCACTTATATGACCATGACAGAGGGAAGTATTAGCAAGGTTAATATTAGTAGCATTGAACGAATCGCGGTATTCTCCCGCCATTACGACTGAATTTGAGGCAAAGGTCCGCGAAATTCCTTGTGCTCCGAGAGACATAGAATTTGATACATAGCGTTCATACACTTCGCTCTAGAACAGCTTTGTAGAAGCTCCTTTCATTGATGTAATGTCCATAAATAAACTGACGGAAATACCACGTAGGTTCAAAGTTAGTGGCTTTACGAGAACCGTGTGCGGGAATCGGTAACACCACTGGCCTCGTTTGTCACTGCTTTTTTTTTTTTTTCAACGCATGGTAAAGCAGATACTTCTGGGGCAAACAAATAAGCGTAACTTGACAATGCATATTAAAGTAACATAACAATCCAGTCTGGTATTTTTCTTTGATTTCCCGGTGACGCATAATACAAACACTAATTCAAAGAGAATAAGCACAATTTACAGATTGAAATGAACAGAACAATCCAAACTAGTACTCTTCTTAACGCACAATGAACACACACGCACGCACGCACGCACGCACACACACACACACACACACACACACACACACACACACACACACACACACACACACACACACACACACACACACAAATAAGCGTAACAATCCAGTTTAGTGCTCTTTTGAGGTCTCCCTGTAACTAACGCCAAATACAAACGCACAGAAGTACTAACATGAATACTACGAACCCACGAGCTTGGAACTTCTTTCTCAATCGTCTGGTGACCGGAAAATTGGTTGTTCCGAAAATGACCGGCCTCATGCGCCGACGACATAATATGGCGATGAGATGCTTTCGCACGATTCTACGCCGCTCTTGCAATTCGCCGTTCATTGTCGTCTGATCCCATTGATAAATGCGGGCGGAGGGTCGCTCCGACTGTTGTTAGTGGAGCAACAAGGCATGACCTCGAAAAGTCGCGGTGCAGGGTGCTTCCTTTTACTTTTGAACTTGTCGTTTATTTTTCTTTCTTTCTTTTATGTTGTATTTCTTTATGTAGTACAACGAAACTGCGTCGTATATGCTCGGTCAACCAGAGCCTTTCACTACTAGCTCTCGCCGCTCCGGATAAACGTGCTTTTCGTGTAAAGTTCAGCTTTATTTATTTATTTATTTATTTATTTATTTATTTATTTATTTCAAATTTCCGCGCACAACTTCTACGTATGCGCGTATTCGAGTCATTGAAGCAGTTGTTTTATAATAAAACTTTCACTATCTGACCATAGATGCTCTGTCGGGTACTTCTGTAGGCAAATTGTCAAGTAGAAACATTAGGGGTCTTACTACTATTACGCGGGGCTCGTATTGACACAAAACGCCTTACGCTAGAGGTTTTCACAAGAGTATTCCATCAGTCAATCACGATACGAGACATATTATTAATGAAGTGAGCGTTACCTTGCAAAAAAAAAAGTAGTTATTCCATCAGCCAATCATGAAACGAGACATATTAATAATGAAGTGAGCGTTACCTTGCACAAAAAAAGTAGTTGGTTATTTACGAAACGGCCAGAAAAGTTAGCGTATGTGATTAATTACGTGCAGCAGTTCGTAACGTCTAGCCGTCCTAGCGGCATCCTGGAACCCTGTTCGTTTTTTTTTCCTCTTTTAAGTAGATATATTTATTCACTCAAAAGCACTTGCTATATATATATATATATATATATATATATATATATATATATATATATATATATATATATATATAAAGGGAAAGAAGTGTATACCTGAGGGCTCGTTTTTCCGTGTTTTGACACAATATTAATGAGATATAACAGACAATAATGCCAAGGAATGTACAAGGGAAGTTATTAGAACCAATGGAATGTAAATAAGAAGAAAGAAAAGTGGGTGAAAAAATAACCTGCCGTGAGCAGGAATCGAACCTACGACCTTTGAATAACGCGTTATTATAACGCGAATAACGCGTTATAATATATATATATATATATATATATATATATATATATATATATATATATATATATATATATATATATATATATATATATATATATATATATATATATATATATATATATATAGGGACTCTGAGATTTCGGCCACCTCGTGTTTTTCAATGTGGGCTGACATCCCACAGTACACGAGCCTATTTCGCCCAATGTGACCGTTGCTGTGCTGTCGGAATCGAACCCGCGGCCTCTAGGCGCACCGTAACCACTGATCCATCATGGCGAAAGCACGTTATCAGCTGCGCTGCTGCGTCTTAGTGTTGTTTTTTTTTTCGATTAACCCTTCTTATATTCAATTAGGCTCATCTTCGTGAGTCGTGTACGTGAGTCGTCTTCACCTTCACGTGGCAAGCATGGGCGGAGTCCCCGAGTTACGTCAACCCGCGCCCGTGCTGCTGTTTTGTGTTCTTACTGTTTTTGTTTGTTTATATGCTTCTCACTACATTCGGCGGAGCCGCATTGCTGCAAGCTTAGAGTTTCCTAAAATTATCTAGAGGGCACTCTGGTGCTGCGATCGTTCAGCGATCATGGGAATGATGGGTAGCACACACATTTGCCTAGTCTTCGTACTTGTGGATGGCGAATCGTTACTTGCGGCTTCGTTTATTGCTGTGTTTCGGTTATGTTACGAAAGAAAGACTTCGTGAGCCGATTTGGAAAGTAAGTCTAAAAAAAATAAAACGGTGAAGCGCAACCGCTGAGTATTTGCTAATACTTGTTTCGTAAGAAAACAGCTCCGAGTCACACGAACTCACACGGAGCCAAAAATCAGGCCAGAAGTACGAATATTCAAATGTACTACCCATCATTCCCATGCTCGCTGAAGCGCCGTGCGTTGCAGCTCCCATAGACACTAGCGCCAGAGTTCCCTCTAGTGTATGTCGGGAAACTCTATGACTGCAAGGACGGGCCTGCGCTGTCCTTCAAATGGAGCGACCGCGAACTTCCTTCCGGAAAGGGCTTGTGGGCTTTCGTGCTCAGCGATTCAGATGGGATAATCGGTACGCAATGCCAGTCGACACTTGTGAAACTGCCGACGTGGGGAGTGGCCACTAATGGTCTGAATACGATGATTTGATTTGATTTGTGGAATTTAACGTCCCAAAACCACTATTTGATTATGAGAGACGGCGTAGTGGAGGGCTCCGGAAATTTTGACCACCTAAGTTCTTTAACGTGCACGCACCAAAATCTGACCACACGGGCCTACAGCATTTCCGCCACTATCGGAAATGCAGCCCCCACAGCCGGGATTCGAACCCGCAACCGACAATAATGCCAAGGAATGTATAGGGGAAGTTATTAGAAACGACGTACTGTAAATAAGAAGAAATAAAAGTGGGTGAAAAAGAACTTGCCGCGAGCAGGAATCAAACTTACGACCTTCGAATAACCCGTTCGATGCTCTAACCATTGAGCTATCACAGCGGCTATCCCCCAGCCAAATTATTTGGTTTATATGTGAATTTAAACGTGGGAGTGTCAGTCAGTGCCATTTGTAGCTATGGCAGCGAGTGTGGAACACCCTTTTTATGAACCTGTGTGGCGTCACGTAGCACGTGAACTTATCACGAGTGGGCAGCTGACCAATAGTCCCTCGTACAGAACCTAACGGCACCAAGTCTGCCAGTATGTACGTGACCCTGAGTACTCTGGCCTACAACATTTCCGCCTCCATAATGGTCTGAATGCGGCCACGACCCGGGACAAAAGGTTCCCAACCTGAAACACTGGGACTAATGGGTACACGAATGAATGGGGTCTAAGGGCTTGTCCCTCTTACCCCCTCCCCCCTCCGAAATTCAGATGTAAAGAGGTGTTTTCTGAGAAAAAATAATAAAGAATAGGTGCTTTTGTAGACTTTCAACATGTGACCCCCTCCCCGGCCTGGTGGTGTGAGCAGCGCATAGTTGTCTGAGAAGAGAGCATGCAGAGTCTGCATTCATAAAAAAAAGTTCTTACGGTAAAGCTTTTCCTTAAAGAATATTTCAGCCAATCGCGATGCGGGACACATCGTTGGCGAAACCGGCCGACCAATTAATTGGGCAGCTGACCAAACGGACGTAGGAAAAAGACGTTCTTTTTTTGTAATTTGGTCCCGGACTTTGTTCCCGTACTTTTCTGCATCGGCTGTCTACAATTTACAATGATCAAGTGGTAAAAAGCTCTGTGCGTTCCCGCAATGAAGCAGCTCCGTATCTCCGACGCCCACGGGTGGAGCGAAAAGTGCAGGCATTTACGCGCTGCTGCGTGTGTGAGTATCGCGATTGAATCGCCGACCACTGCACGCAGAAGATTCCTTACGCTTACGAGCGTCGCAATTTTGACGACCTTGTCTGATACTGCGAGTAGGAGGAGGAAGAAAAAGATCACAGCATATCCACGGAGTGTATGATGATGAGTGGGGTGGAGTGTCCGTCCGTCCGGTCGTTCTTGCTTCCGTCCGTCCGTTCGTCCGTCCGTCCATCCATTCATAAGTCCGTCCGTCCGTCCGATGGTGCATCTATCTGTCTGTCCGTCCGTCCATCTAGTGAACACTCCCAAGCACCGCCATCTCGTACCTTTTCAGCATATAGAAGTACCGCCATTCAGCAGACATTCTAAGGACTAAACGAGAGGTGGCACTCGCGCACTTCCTTACGGCCTGTGCTTCGTGTCTACTTACCACCTTTAACCGCCTCCAGTTCATGGCTATATACTAGTTCACTATATTCATGACACTGTGGTCCTACCCTCGCTAAACGTGTGTTAAAAAAAATTCAGCGATTTCGAGTACTTTGTACTCAACTATGGGAGAACACTGGGCCGTACCGCTAAAAGTCTAGAACTGCTGAACGTTGCTAAAACCAAGGAGGTTATGCCCAGCGAGTTTACCGTGGCAACACGTTCTGGTCAGATAGTGCTGAAAGTGGGTCCTTCTGATATTAGTTTTTTTTTTAGTAAGCGTCCAATTCAATGCAAACTTCATTGAAGATTAAGTCACCAATACTAATCTCTGTAAGTTATGTCATCAGAGACAACTATCTCTTTATGATTAACGCGCGCGGGTTTTCTCCTCAATTTACAAAGGCGGGCGCGTGTCGCTCCTCCAGTCCGGCCGTGCACGGAGGTGGCTACCTACTATACATACATCGTGGACGCACGACCGACGGCATAGGAGAGCTTCGCCCTTAAAATAGGCGGAAGGACAGGAAGGTCAGCCAGTTCCCAAACTGGGTGGCCTGACTAGTTCTAGTGCGGGGGCGAAACAGTGATCTATACTTCACCGGGTCACCTTATAGTGATTTAAAACCGCCAACCTCAAACGCAGTTACCGTAGTCCGCACCGAAAAAACGCCAGGTGTGCACCGCGAAAAGCGCGGCGCATGCGCACCTGGCGTCTCAGCGAGAGCGTATCCAACAGTAACAACAACAAAAAAGCGTATCCCGGTTGCAGATTGTGACAACAACGCTCTGGGGGATCAGCTTGATGGGATAGCCACGGAAACGACGAAGTGCCTGCTGTGCACTGCTCTATACGTTAACCGCCATCGGCGCCATTGTTTTGCACAGTGCGCAGATGTGCCATTTGAAATGTTGACAAGCGTCGTGAGGGCGGATGAGTGTAACTATGCGTCGGAAGCTGCGGTTCACGTTGGCCCTTGCTCGGCTCGGGTTCCTGCAACTCTAGTATATGGCGACGCGTGTTTCTTTTTTCACGTTTGTTTGATTCGGTTGTCGCCGACAAAGCTTGGGTCAGGAATGCTCAGCGCAAACAGCGCCTCATTGTTCGAGAAGGTTCGCGATCATTGTATATCGTCCTGTTAAGATTACCCGCAACACGCGAACACTCGAGATTATTCCGGAGATTGCGCGAAGACTAGTGATAATGCTGGAATATTCGACGTCACATGTATTGATTTGATACGTGGGGTCGAACGTCCCAAAACCACCGTACGGTTATGAAAGAAGCCGTAGTGGAGGGCTCCGGAAATCACTATCACCTGCGGTTCTTTGACGTGCACCCAAATGTGAGCACACGGTCCTGCAGCATTTTCGCCTCCACCGGAAATGCAACCGCCGCAGCCGGGATTTGATCCCGCGACCTGCACAGGTCAGCAGCCGAGTACCTTTTATATCTTTATAGACCACTGCGGTGGGGCACGACATATGCATATATATATACCGCCTCGCTTCGCCGCTTGTCAGTTAATCGACGGCCGACGCTCTGTTCACCGCTATCAGCATGCCAGTGTATTTCCTTTTTCGTGACCACAAGTTTGGCCTAATATATAGTTTACCCTAAACACCCAGACTGCTCCCTTCGTCAGCGTCACGACCTCGTGACAATATATACGTCCGCTGGATCTAGCCTGCTAACATTGGGTGGCTATATATAGTTACGGAAGCCGTTGCTGTAAACTTATTTTGCAAGACCACTGAGTGGTGATAGATTGTGATGTGAGACATGTATACATACACTATCAATGAAAAAAATAAATTTTCGCCACATAAAGTTGTATCTGTCTCTGTCGACGGATGAGAACATACAGTAACCGAGACGTGGGGACAATAAGCATTTGATTCAGTGTATTCAGGAAAGCACCGTTACGGAAAGCTCATTTTACAACCTTGAACCATTAACTTCCCGCAATTACTGGTGGAAACGTGCGGTACAATACGAGCAATGGAGTTGTATAAAGTATAAAGCCATGCCGGCCTTGCCTTTTCATCATCTCTTGCTCTAGCCCTATAGGCGACCTTTCCGAGTTAGCCGGACAGGTTAGCGGGCGTAGTCGTTGCAAGATATATAGCGCTCAGTCTTACACGTCTCCTGCCTGAGGGCGACAGCCATTTATATCTGTACCGTTACGTACTATACCATCGTGGCCCGAGGCACCCGAAAAGCAATCTATATATGGTCACCGAGGGGAACCTCGCCCACGAGAGAGTACGGCGTTACTTATTAAGTTAGAAACCGAACATCCCAAGTCGAGGGAGGAGTTGCGGACCATTGAAGTGGTCCGGCTGTTGCCAGTAGGTCCGTGTATATAGAAACTTGACTCGCAGCGACTGTGCTGGGGTTACCTCCCCTATTGGATGAAGGGCCGAGCTGGCAAAGCCTTTCTTGGTGAAGTGCTCGTTCTGATTAGTCAGTCGGCTCAGGATAACACGCCCAGCCTCAGGATTGGGTTTTTTTGTTACGAATACTGCTACTGGAAGGCGGTTTCTTTCCTGTCTTTCTTTCTCTTTTGTGAGTTTGTGTGATTGCCGGCCAAAAACCCCATTAAAAACAAAAATGTCTCACTCTACGGTTTATCGTACGATGTTTTGTCAGTCAGTCATGTTGCACGGGGAGCAGTGCGTTAAAAAGAGCTTTTATGAACTTGCCATCGCAATTCGCGGTAATGTCGACCCGCTACCTTTCTAAGGAACGCGGGGCCGGCTCATTGTTACTGATTGGCTCACGGACATTGCGCCGCACAGAGTTCGACGAATCGCTATAGCGAACGTATTATTCGCGACAGAGGCCGACCAGTGACGAACACTGGTTGGCGAACGCAAAGTGTTCAGGTGATGTGCCCTTCGGTCTTGAGTACGCTAAAGGATTGTATATAATTCGGCCCTGTGATCGCCGGTGATAAGGAACGTGTGCTTCATGACGATTGGATGCTTTCACAAGTTGATGTGACAGGTGGGCCTCATCTGTATACTTCGCGAATGACGGGCTGCTGGACGGGTTTTGTGCGGGAACCGATTGGCATTGGCGCCTGTGCTGTCGCTATCACACATCAGTCGTTCTATTGATCACTGCCGGCTGTCGTGAATGTCCTTAGGAATCCAGTCCTATTTCTGGCGACGGTAGTGCTTGTAACGCTGTCACTCCTGAGAAGAAAAAAAAAAGAAATATGAAGGCGTGGACTTGCGATATTTGAATTTTGGAGAATCGTGATTATGAGCAACACGTATCGATAAATTATGCGCTAGAACGACGAATTTCGTGTGCGCGGAGATACGCTATACCAATATGATAAGTTAGTTGTAATGATTCATCGTGGATCAGTCCGAAAGAGACACAGCGGAATGCGCAATGATCCAACCGAGAAATCGCCGCTGCGTTGTTGGTGACTGAAACAGCGAGACCCGTGGGTCAGTCACAAGTGAGTGTTGTATAGGAGACAGTCGGATTGCGTAAAAGGGCCGTTTCATGAGCACAGCGTCGAAATACGGGGTCAGATAAGTACGCCTTAGATAACTAGGAAGCGTCGCGTCTTTTGCGAAAACTTGCGCCCCGAGGCCGTGGTCGCACATCACTCATCAAATGTGATGTGCACCACAGTTGCTGTTCACTATTACTGCATTAAATTCTTCGGCTTAAATATCAAGAAAATCTAAAAAAAAGCAAGTGAGCAGACTAACGATTTTTCTTGCCTGTTTGAAATTTATTAATGACAGCGAGGTTGCAAAGTAAAAGTCAATTGCAGCACACACCCCCTCCCCATCGCACACACATGCACACACGCTTTCGTTTATAATCTGTGAATTCAAAATAAAAATGACGCAAATGACGTGCTTTTTACAAGCACCTGCCTTTGGCCCCCTGGCTTTTCTGGACCATGCATGGGAAGTAAACAGTTCTTGGAATGAAACATCAAGGGCCTTCGGTGGGACAGGTCCAGTTGTGTAAAATTATGCGTAAAAATATGTTAAAAATTACTCCATACACACTTGTAAGACAATAATTAAGGGGAAAAAGCGCTCGCCCGCCCCCCTCGTAATTAGCCCGGGTTCATAAAAACGTGGCTGCAGGGGCTTGTCAGTTCCGAGTCCCGGTGTGATTGAGGGGAAAAGTTTTTTTTTTCTCCGTCTCTGCGGTGAGGGGGGAGATGGGGATGATGAGCTGGCCCTGACGGTGAGGACACGGGTGTCTTAACGACGTCTAGACGACGGGTAGCGGTCATCGTGCTGAAAGGACGGACGTGTAAACAAGCCCGATTTAGGAGCCTTACAACAGGCTCTCTCTGTAAAGTGTAAAACGACGAACAGGGGTCCACACAGTTGGCCCAGTTTGCCGTTTCTCTGAGGTCGCGGGGCTGAGAGGTCGTATTCAGAATGGTCTAAAAAGGACTCCGTAACGCGCTTGGCGCCGCGGCTAATCGACGGCTGTCGGACGGGCGCGCGCGGTTTGAAATCGTTCGGTTGTTCGCCTCCAAGCTGCAGCAGCACTACTTTGGCCGGCAGCCAAGTTTGTCGGCGACGTGTCGAGCGATGTCTACTCCGCTCTTATTTCTTTTTTTTTTCCTCCTTTCATATTTTCGTTGGCGTGGCGTCGCTGTCCTTCGTGCCGACGAGAACTGCTGTTCGCGTTCGGGGCCCTCTGAACACGCGCGCGCTCGCAAGTGTGATTATCTCTGCCGGCGGCGGCAGAGGAGCACCACCGGCGTCGCGTTTTTGACGATGGGAGTGGGCGGCCGACCCGCATTCGAGGAAAAACAAGAAGCGGTAAGAAAGAGCCGTAGTAGGCCTTTTGGGCCCGCGTTGCAGTTAAGTACATGCGTAAAGCGCAGGCTGCTCAGCCGCGGCCGTTCTTTTTTCTGCAAACTTCCGCCCGTCTCCCTAGAGAGCCCCGCGAATCTCCCTGCTCGCCCGCCGCCGGAAGAGCCCCAGGAATGCATTAAGAGAGAGAGAGAGAGAGAGAGAGAGAGAGAGAGAGATAAGTGAGGAGGTGCCGTAGCTGGTTGGTTTCTCGAAAGCCGTGTTTCGGTGACCTTGCATTGCCTCAACAAGCGGATGTGAAATGTTCAATGAATAAACAGAAAAAGCACTAACGAGGTTACAATGCGTGTGGGCGTACGATGGTCGGTAAACGTGGGTCTGCGTGCGGTAACTGATGATGATGTTGACGTGACAGCGTCAGAAAGTTACCTCATACAGCAATGACGCGCTTGGATATAGGATGTATGAATGACATATACAAGAGGAAAAACCTGCTAGAAGGAATGACTACATTCGATGTTCCTTTTACCCTTCAGGGGTTTTGTGCTATATTCATGACGATCACGATAAAGTGGCACTGGTGTTCCGGAGAACAGCCCGAAACAGAACGGGTTATATTTATTCCTTACAAAGCGTTAGCTATGTAATGCTTCTTATTTTTCATATGCCTTTTTCTTAAGAGGTATACTTGCCCACGTGGTAAATGTTTATAAAAATAGCGATCCTTGTGCAGTGAATACATAACGAATGAAGAAAACAAAAGGATTTCGTTTACACTCTTCTCTCAGTCGCACAGTGCACATGAAAGTAACTCAAGCTACACGTGTCAGAATAATTTGAACCTCTTCGATCATCCGGTAGTCGATCGCGTGCTGATTAACACTCGACACTTATACGAACAGGAAACATTCAGACACTTCACGTTGGCCCGTTTGTTTCTTCTTTTTTTGTTTTTTCGCTCTGAAGTAATCGGCAACACATTATCGATCTAACTTAATGCATCTGTAATTATGAATAAAAGAAACAGTCGTTTAGTTATTTCGTTTTATTTTTACCAGTTCGTGTCACGCTTTAACGTCGTTATTATTTTTTTTTCGTTTCTTTTCCTAACGCATATTTCCAGAAGCAGGGAGTAAGTGGCGACACTGGTGACCCAGCTGCGATCGAAGCACGTGTCTTCAGTATTGAATACAAAATGGCCACCCTCGGATAAACGGACCCACAGTATCAAATGGGCAGTTATTTTAAGATTAACATTTTTTGCGCTCACTCGTTAGCCCTACGCGTTTTGAAATTTGCGAGAGGATCAAGAAATGACCGCGCTTAATGCGTAAAGGGATTTATCGGGAAGTTGGTTTAAATAATATATTGGACCCCTTTACCTTACTTTTTTTACTGCCGATTTAAGAATATAGGTGGTATACAAAAGTTAGACGGTGCTCACAGAAGCTACAGGATGGAATTACTGTGTAGACTCTGTTGGGGAGCTTATATCGCTCCAAAAAAGGGGCCAGATGCAGTTAGTTATTATTATTATTATTATTATTATTATTATTATTATTATTATTATTATTATTATTATTATTATTATTATTATTATTATTATTCATTAATTTTCCGTCATTGACATTGTGTGTGTACTGTACGCAATGCTACACTGTTTTATTCTTGCTTTCATGCTTCTTTTGTGTAATAAACGCTTCGCCAGTACTTTTCGCCCATTTCCGTATGAGCCTTCATGGCTTACATTGTTTGTAAATAAACAAACAAACAAATAAATGAATAATATGTGCGTTGGCCCATGGGCACGAAATTTTCTGTGTAATCCATGCAACACGTTAAGTTATTGTATAGATTTATCCTCCCCTCTTCGTCTTTACACCCCTCCCCTCTATATGTAGCACTGCTAGAAACAAAGCAAATTATAATGCTTTGTTTCCGTAAGATTGTGCGAATAAAAACGGCTAGGTATCGGAGAATAGCTTGCTTGCTTGCTTGCGTGTGCCTATGTTTGGCTCGTACCCACTACGGGGGATGAACAATTAAACAGGCGGTTACTATATTGAAGATACAAAAAAAATCAAATTTGATGAAGAAAACTGAATAAAACGTATATCTAGGGAATATGAAGTTTAACAATCCTTAGTCCACGTACAATTAAAGTAGATACATAACTGTAATAGAAATTAATAACTGAATTTGAAAAAACTAGACTACCATTAGTGATAACCTAACTAGAAAATCTTCTCGTGCTATGCAGACTGCTTGCTTTCTTTCTCGATAGTTTTTTTTTCTTTTTGCGTGCGCGATCGTCTTTGGATGGCTCCTGTTTGCGCGTTTCTTTAAAAAAAATAACGCCATTTATCTCGAGCCGCATTAAATTCTCGTTCCGAGCGCGTCCGTAAATGGACAAGCGTGCCTTCTATAGAAAACGCCGTCTTTTAGCAGCTCGCTCAAATCCTCCCTCTCTGTTTCGTGTTTAACTCGAGGCGCCGCGGGTGAACAGCCTCACTGTCCCGCGCCCTTCGGATAACTGAAGGTATACAGTTTTGAGGAAGGCGCCTATATACATACGAGCTTTGGCGAAGGAACGACAGAAACACGTCAAAGGCGAAGCGTTGATTTGCCCTTGTCGTTGTTTGCGGAACTTACAAAGCGCGGCTCTTTTTGTTGGCGCGCGTCGAATGAGGCTGACATTGGCGTTTTCTTTTTTTTTTCTTTTCGGCGTCTCTCCTTGGGCTTGGCGCGCTTCGTCTCGGCACTTTTTTTTTTCTTTCTTTCTCTGAAGGGTTGTCTGCCCGCCGCGGACGCAGTGCCCATCCATCACGTACGAGGCTCGTCAAGAGAAGTCCGTCGTGCGACCTCTTCTTCGGCTATAGGCGCTGGGGTCTCGCCTTGGGAATCGTCGTAATGATAGCCTCGCATCAGCGCCGTGACACACACTTTGTTCCCTAGCTATAGCCTCCCGCTCGAAAAGAAGGTTCGCGGTTTCGGCCATATCGGATACAACGGCGCTGTACACCACGTTCGTCTCGCTTTGTTTTGTCCCGTCTCGCCATCGGGGCGTACGTTACCTGCGGCCGCCCGCGTCCTACATGTCCTACGTTGGGCCAAACCAACGTTTATAGAGAAAAGTATCTATAAACGTTGGGCCAAACCTCATAAGCGCGAAAATGCACGCGACAGCGAGGAGCGATGCTATGAGCGACGAAACGGGGCGTTCGCGCGACGTGTCGCGTGCTCGTTTTCGCGCGATCGCTCGGTTCTCCAGATTTGGAAACCGTCGCTCATCGCCCGGAAGTGCTGGGCTCGAGCAGCCAATAGCGAAAAACCGGAAAAGACAAGGACTACGTAGGTGCACGTGACCCTGCCCGAGTCACGTATGCGCAACAAGAAATAACGCAGTGTTTATTACGCATGCGCATATAAAAAAGTGCTGCAAGGCAATAATAAACACTTTCCGTTTCATTACACAACAATATATCTTATTTTTAAATTGCATACCGCTCGCTACGTGGTTTTCTTGGTGCGAGTGGACGGCCTCATGCAAGCAACAGTGGAATTCGCTCACCGAAGCCGTCGCGTGAATAAGGTTTGCCTGCGCTAGCGACTGATCGCGCGAAGACGATACGTCGCATCGCTCGTCGCTGTCGCGTGCATTTTCGCGTTTATGAGGTTTGGCCTTAAAAGCGTGCAGCGAGGCGAGAGATGTGGCGTTTACCGGTGGTTGTAGCCCGATGCGAATGCACTGACAATAACATTCCTTGAAGGCGTGTATACGTTTTAAGCAGGGCGCACGTCGCGCGACTGTTTCACGAATTTCCATACAGGCCTAATCCGCAAAGGTTTTCTGTTTTTTTTTAGTATCTTCCGTTTCCCATCGGCCTACCTTCTTTACTGATATTAAGCTCGAACTCTCAGGATCGGCTGCAGTTCTTTCGTATGCGAACAGTTAGAGTTAAGAGGTTTTCTTGTGCACAAGAGTCTGCATGGTTGCTTACTTTTTGTCGAGCCTGAACACTGAATTCTTGGAATTAAATTACTCTTTGCTTTTAATTAGCTCGCGCAGAAACTAAGCGTTAATAGAGATTGACTCATTTTCGACGGTATTTGACACATTTTTGACAGTCAAGTTGTTTGAAAACAGCTTTTGGTCGATGGTATACCCGCCAGAATCTTTGTATTCCTAGGAATAAACAGAGAATCTATTATATTCCACTCCATTCCATAACCAACTTGCACCTAGTAATGGTCTCCGATTGGTCAGCTCGGTTGTCGTGTCGCCTATAGGTACATGTATGTGAGTGGTCCTCGCCAATGTGCGCTCGCATTTGGGCGGAGTAAATCAACACGGCAGGCCCTGCATGTCATCGCACTTTTATCTGCATATATACTTTGTATGTGTACACGCTTGTGGCTTGCACAGAGTCGTCAAGCTCCGCACAACCGTCAGCAGTGAGTACAACTATATACTGTTGAGAGGTCACGGTCCTTGTTGTCTAATAGCTGCCTACAGTCGACGGTGCGAAACAAACGCGCCCGTGGGAGCGCGCCACGACTCAGCATGCATGATGGAGGGTCGCGACAGCTGGTGCCCTCCTGCATGCAACTCCCGGCATTCGTACCTGGTAGCATATACGGACCTGTATATCGCGGCAAAATGTATACGGCTCCGAATTGCGTACAGTGTAACGCGCGCGTGGCCGCGCTGCGCTGCGCAGCGCGTTAATTGCCGCAACTGTCTTTCGTGACATTCGCAAGTATACGCAGTGCACCGACGATGATCGGAAAATGTAAGCATTAACTTTCGTTCGCCCAGTATAACGACGCCGGGCGCAATCATCGAACTGTCGTCAGAACTTGGAAGAAGAATAAGAATTAAGGCACACAGAAACTGTCACGTCGGTCTTCACTCATCGCTGGGTGAGCGACGCAGCTGTTGCTGCAGGGTCGTCTTGCATGTGACTTGTGACACTCGTGCCAGACTGTGCCCTTCGAAATCTTGAACTTTTCGCGCCGGCTGCTGTGGAGGAAAGAAATAAAACGGATGAGGCATTTCATTAGTCGACCGTTTTGCGTTGCGACTGGTTATTACGTATAGTGGCATGGAATTTGGGTGCTCCCTTTTAACGAGAAAAATTAGGTGGTGACCTTTGTTAGAACAGGTTACAAGTGATTTTAATCTTGTACGTATATAGTGCGCGAAGTTGGCCGCATTCATTGGCAAAAAAGTCTAACAAATCAAAGGAGCATATTGAAATCGTGTGTCGGAGACGGTAATTACTGAAGATTTAGTACATTCTGCCCCTTCATAATTAACGCAAGTCATTTGCAATATATAACGATGTTTTATACTAAGCGATATGTTCGTACATTGTGAATATTCCTGATTGTTACCCGCATAGGTTTGAAAGGAGACTTAATGAAACTTGTTGCATCGTCGTGTTCGAAATGCAATATATCCCGAAGGAAACGGTGAAGTGTGCCTCGGTCAGGGTGTTCCTCTAGGCGGCTTCGGCTGCAGTGGCGGTCTGCATTGAGAGTGGAATGATTTTTCAACTGTGCAACGTCAGACCGTGCCTTTAGAAGCGGCACTGTCACTCGACCACATCTGCAGGTCACTCGCTCCGACCACTCACTGGTTGGTTGGTTGGTTGGAATTGCTCAACCCACCACGGCGAATCGGCCATAAATTGTGCGGCAGTGGGATTAAAAAAAAAAAGACTGGTTGGATTCGAGAGGAGTGGATCAACCCACCACGGGGCATCGGTCATGAATGGTGCGTAATACTGGTATTAAAAAAAACAGCAACAAAAAAGTGCGGGAAGGGAAAAATGCCTAGAAAGATTTTTTTAAAAAGTGTAAACGATAAGATTACTAGTGCTAACAGTATTTTATGGATCAGTATAGAAGAAATAAAACGAGATAAAAATGCAAAACAATGCAAAATTGATCAGCGCACTGTTCGCGCGAAATGTCATTTTCCTTTTAGTGGCACCAGCAGTAGGTGACGATCTTGCTCCTCATCCTAACAGTACCTCTAGTATCCCAATTATCCAGAAAAAGTGTTTTAGAAACCTAAATTGATATGAAATCGACGGTTCAAGTTGAAGAGCTATGTCGGATACACATGTTATCGTAGCCTAAGTTATGGGGCCAATTAACTGTCAGAATAATGAAAAAATTGAAAGGAACGAAACGCAGGGTGAATAAAATAATTTAATTAGTTTATTTAAAGAGCAGAAGCTTTTTAGTGAGCAGCTAGGATCATATAGGTTAAAATGATTAGCATTACAGTGAATATAGCGCAACACTGCTTTCCTGTCCCTCTCTTTCAGGTCTGGGCAGTGATATTCGGAAAAGTGTTCCGGAACACAGATATCGAAATACACCGGCTGGTAGCCAGAAGTACAGATAGTGAGGTATGCTTGCCTTTGACGTAACGGGTATTGCGGAGATATTTTTGTAAAAAAGACGAAAAATGCATCCCAGAATACAGATACAGCAATGAAGTTAATAGAATACTTTTTTTCGGGTATGCTCGTACGCCACAGAGACATTTATTAAGTGCAGCACAATGTTGTAAAGGAAGGTGCAGTAAAATTGAAACTCCCACTGAAAAAAAAATCAAAATAGTGGTCTGCAACAAAAAAAAAAACAGAAAAGAAAACGTCCTTTCTTGAGCCAGTAGGTTACTTTCGCAGGCAGAGGATGATTACGTGATTCTGCCGTCAGCTACGTCAGGTGTTTTTACTATATATACTGTGCATGAGGGGGAGCCATCGCCGCCTTTCGATTAACGGTAGGCTTGTCTTGGCGCGCGCGCGTGCGCGCGCACGCGCGCACACACACACACACACACACACACACACACACACACACACACACACACACACACACACGCACGCACGCACACGAAATCATCGTCGTCGGATCCGCTTTGAGAAACATAACTCAGCTCATTTCCGACGAGGAAAAACAACGGGATACGCGTGCCCTGCGTAGTACCGCGACACAATCGGTGCATTGTAAATATATTTCACTACTGTGATCCAAATACATTTTTTAATGTGTATCAATACAGAAATACGGATACTCTACGGTATTTCTAAAATGCTATCGCGACATTTTTGTACCGCGATATTGTCTAGCCCTGCTGCAGTTCTTGCTTTTAATCGGCCTAATTATGAACCAGTGCCCACCAGCAAGCACGCTTTTCCGCGGGGCCTCTTGAGATCCGCTTCGGTATCACGGCGAAACAAAATGTTAACTCGAGTCTAAACTCGCCCAGCAACGCATTCTATTATGTTAGCCCGAGGACAGAGAGAAGTAGCTATATATTGTCAGCGCGGGGCACACATTGATTGATATGTGGGGTTTGACGTGATTATGAGAGACGCCCGTAATGGAGGACTCCGGAAATTTTGACCACCAGGGGTTCTTTAACGTGCACTCAAATCTGAGCACACAGCATTTTCGCCTCCATCGAAAATGCAGCCGCCACAGCTCGGATTCAATCCCGCGACCTGCGGGTCAGCAGCCGAGTACCTTAGCCACTAGACCACCACGGTGGGGCTGTGAGCCTTATTGTTAAAGGCTATTAACACGAAAATTCTCAGTTGTCCTTTTTCTGAGTCAAATGAAAGGTCAAGCCTTCAAGAGCCTATAGTAAACGCACTGCTAAGCGTGAGTGCTCATTAAAAAAAAGTCATTACAGTATGTTTCTGTTTTGCTTCTCACTGTACCCCGACGTTGCAATACGGTATATGAGCTTCTCGTGACGTGTTCAAGCAGGATACCCTGACGTTTCCACGGCCGCTCCGTGCCGCGTGGCTCCGTTAATTGTTGACGCACAAGCGGCCTCTTTGAATGTTTTCGTACCTGACGTCGTCAAACCTAGCCGGGCTGCTGTGTGAAGCCACCAGGATTAGCGTTGTCACCTGGCGTCAAGCTACAGTGTCGTAATGTCGGCAGGAGCAATATCGGAAAATCGACTTTAATACAAAAATAAATTATCTTACTAGAATTTCATGAACTTCACACTCGCTCAGAGCCTTCCTTCCTTGTACAGGAGGTTTGAATGACAGTGTGAGCGCACCTTCGAAAAATGGCGTCTGTACTCCTTTGAGTGAGACCGCCTAAAAAGGCGACCGCGTGGACGTGACAGCTATAGCTGCATGTGGCGCACAGAATGTTGTCACTATACGCCATCGTCGTCCGTTGGCGAGGTCACGGCACCGCTTCGCTGTGCAAGCTCGTTAAGGTATACCTGTTACAGCACCTGTCTCTCCTTGATTGATAGCGTCGGGTGAACGTACCGCACTGGAAAGCACTTGTCGTAAACAAGGGGCGCACACACAAAGGGGAAAAAGAGACAAAAGAAACCGTGATGTCTTGCGTATGTTCTTCTGTATCTCGTGCATATTAAGTATATCAACTAGAAAGCAAACAGGGCCCGTATGCACAAAAAAAAAATCTCAGAACTATCGTAAAAAATATTTCAGCCAATCGTGATGCTAGAACTATCATTAGCGAAGCCAACTGACCAATGCGAGAACGCATTTCTGAAAGAGAAGTGTGAATTCGGCATCAGTTTTTCACTAAGTGTAACTGTATGGAATGTTCGAAAATGTTTGCACTGCGTGAGATGCTTTGGCTGCTGTATTTGTCGAGCACGACTAAAGCTCAAGCAAATTTGTGGTGAACCTTCTGCATACGGAGATTAAAGCTCTCTCTTAATTTGAGAGGTTATCAACTTGCAGAATGAGTAGAATTGCGCGAGCGTTCGCAAAGCGCCTTTCGTGGACCACGATGTTCGTGTTTTTGTTAAAGAGCGAAAAGTTTTATCGAACTCTTTGTGGTAAGCGTATGCATTAATATTTGTTGCTACAGTCTCAGAACTCGATTATTTATTGTGAGCGGATTTGTTGTGAGGTTCATTGAGTTAACGGTGACAATTACATTTGATCTGTCAAAACGGTTGAAGAATATAAAATAGTCATGGAAACATGTGCACATGCGGGGGGGGGGGGGCGTAAAGTGCGCATGCATCAGATATTAACTAACGGCGAATTACATTGAGAGAAATGGAGTAGAGGGGTCAGTGCAAAGAGGTGGGGGGGGGGGGTCAGAGAAATGAGAGCAGGGCCCCTCTTCAACCTTTCCCAGGAATGCTACCGGAGAGCAGCTGAGAGGGTAACGAGTGGGAGGAAATGTATACCATGTGATCAAAACATTCGCGACATCGGCATTCTGTGCGGGACAACAGCGAATTACGCTTAAAAACTGTCTCGCATTTTCCTCATTATCCTAATTCGCACCAACGTGGTATACATTTGAGCAACGACGCATCTGCGAGCGTAGACCTGCGTGTTCTTCCTAGCCGTCACCGCCGCCACCCGTACTGACGGCACAATACTACGGTCCGGCGTACTGAACACGGCAACCAACAGCGGTGTTGCTGCAATAGCCGCAGCGCTCACCGGCTGAAGGAAAATTCAGTCGCGTGACTTCTGTCGACTGCGCCCACTCCGCTTTTCAGGCGAGAGCGCTACGAACTTAATTTTCCTTGCTGCTGTCCGTGCAGCAACAGCTCTACCGCTCTACCAGCGGATCACAGTGCTCCTGCCACTGAAACACGCCGGCTCTGAAGAGAGCATTTTCAGCGTGTTTTTGAGTGCTCCTGTTCTCCCATAGCAATTCGCCATTAGGTGCAGTATGCTGCGGTACATTGCAATGTTATTGAAATACGGGAACGAAGTCAGTTCTACTTTTTTTCTCCCTTAAATCACGAGCAGTTATTCGAACGACAGCGCTATTAGAGGATGGCCGTTTTTGTTTATGAAAATTATTTTATTTTGTTGCTACTTGTACTCGCTGGCTAAATAATAGACCTTTCTTAAGAAGGGTAGACTGGTGGCCTTGTTGGTGTAATTGTGTTCATAAAGTTGAGCGCGGCTCTGAAATGACGAGGACTATGGACAGGGAGAACGCTCACCCAAAAAAACCTTGCTTCTTCTTTATCTGGAACACTTTCGTGCAGCTCTGACACACAAGTGCCGCCAGGGACAATTGTTTGCTTTTTCCTGCGAGACACGCTGTACGAATGTAATGCGATTTCAACCTGCTCACACAAAGTCGGAAAATTACAGTTATTTTTTTTTTGCTCTCAAGACGTGTATTACCTTCGTGCGTAATCCAATTTCGGATTTCGCACGCAGGGAGAAAAATGCAGATTCTTATGATGGTGTCTTATCTTTGTACTTAGCAGTTTGCTTCGTTTGCCGATGTCCTTCTCTATCTCTCTCGTTTTTTTTTCTCACTGTTCTTAGTTACGCCTCATCAATCTGCGGGGCCACTCGTTGCTGCAAATCTTCCTTTCTTTCTTTTCCCTTCCCCGTCTACGCGTATAGTTTCGTTTTCGAATGTTCGCACACACTCTTCGTTGAAGAAACATCAAATATATATATGGACGATATAGGAACGGACCCGCTGGTGCACATGCTGGCTTTCATCGCAGCTGTGTGATGAAAAGGAGACGACACGCGGAGATCTCGAGCCACTCGGGAGAGGTACAGTGGAACGGCAAACACGTCTGGCCCAATGGGCTGGAGACGCATTGGCGGGCGCAGACCGTGGATATGAGCGGCGCTGCCGCTTCAGGCTCCTCCTCAAAAGGCGCCGTCGTTGGCTCAGGAAGGCGCCCGCGGAAGCGTGTTTGCTCACGAGAGTAGTTTCGATGACTGTCTGCGAAACCGTTTCCATGACAAGAAACTTCCATGGTATGGAATCTCGGAATTGGGTTTTGAGGAGGCGCTATATGGTGATTTGCTGTTTGGTCTCGAGTTGATATACTTAGTTGGAGTGTGGCGTGTGTGTAGACTAGATGGGATTCGTTGTTTTTTTTTTAATTGTACAGCGCCAGTTGTTGCCCGTGAGTTTTGTCTCAACGAGTGAAGCTCGTCTCCGAGTGGCCTTATTCGCAGTGTCAGGAAGTTTTCGGGTGTCTTGTGAACGTATAACGTCGGATAAGGAGCGCAATCGGCAAGATTGCGCCCGATAGTCGTTGCCAAAGAGCCCGGGGGAAGGGGGTTCAATTTCATGCAAAAATATTTTCAATTTGTGTGCCTACACATATTTACTCGCAAATACATACATACATACATACATACATACATACATACATACATACATACATACATACATACATACATACATACATACATACATACATACATACATACATACATACATACATACATACATACATACATACATACATACATAATCATTTAAATGTATTTAATTCCTCCGCTCGGAAAGTTCAGCGTAGTTCCGGCATGTAGGCTACATATGTCTGTCTCATGGTTTTGCCCCATGCCGACAATTACCGTGCTCCGTTTCTTATCCGTAAATGTCGTCTAGTTGAACTGTATAAACTTTTACTTACCAACAAAAACGCAAGCTGCAATGAGCACACGCTGCACATGTATTTATATGTAATCTGTGTAAGGATGCGAACCCACCGTGTCTGTCAGTGAACGCACAGCATGTGCGCGAATGCGGAAGAGACATCGCTCTCTCTCTCTCTCTCTCTGTGTGTGTGTGTGTGTGTGTGTGTGTGTGCGCGTGTGTGTGTGTGTGTGTGTGTGTGTGCGCGCGTGTGTGTGTGTGTGTGAGAGAGAGAGAGAGAGCGAGAGACATTGCGCTGTCTGACCAGATGACAGGATACCATTGTGCACATTGCGTGTCCACTGCTTCTTCTGTTTACTTTCCGTATTTCTCCTGACATACGCATGCCCCTCATTTACTGTCTACATCGACTTCCCTGCTCTGAGGTCCGTACATCTCTACCGATTATTCTCGTAGTCGTTCTCCTTCGGCTCGCTGGCTTTTGGACGACCTGGTTCCGCGCCTACATATGCTTATCATATGCGAGGCCGCACACAACGGTTTTTGTTGATACGGACGCCCCTAAGTACGTGCACACCTGACAGTTTCGCTGTACCGCATTTTTCGCTATGACGGTTGGACCACGCCCGTTCGCTCGTATGCACGCCATTTGGGTAACGAGACGTGCTAGCTTTTACAAGCTTTTACAGCAGCGCTTGAAGGTGCAGCACAGTCACAGCGGAAGCCAGAAGAGCGGTTTTTCAGAACCTTTTCAGAACCTTTTCAGAACACTCATTGGGTAACTACTGCAAGCACACTTGCTTGATACCCACTATGGCATTAATAATAAACTTTTGTGCAGTAGGCTGGCATTCGCTATGTTATTTTTTGCCATTCTTCTGAGAAGCGTGGTATCCGCTCAACACTCGTGTAAGAAATTTCTTGCCAATCGTTCATGCTCTGGCTGACGACGATAAGGAATTATGGTTGAAGTGGGTATGCGCCACGGTTAATAGGGGAACAAGAACAAGCTTTTGTATTAGGTTGGAGCATTGGACCGCCCACTCGTTACGCTATTCGCATTGTGCGGCGACTGGTCGTTATTTTCGCAGTTTTAAAACGCTTTATAAGTCGTATTAACGCGATTGCTTTCCCGACATCAAGCATGCCTCAGGCAAGTTTGCCAACAAGTCACAAGCACTGGCGTAGCTCAGTGGTAGAATACTGGACTGACACCCAGCAATCCCGGGTTTCGAGCACCACTGTGTCTTTGGTGCTAGGTTTGCCAACAGGTCACAAGCACCGGCGTTGCTCAGTGGTAGAATACTGGGCAGAAGCTATTTTGCATTTACTGCAGAGCAATAACTCAGCCGTTGAGCTGACATTGAATGGAGACAATCTTGATGATACAGCAGCGGGTAGCCAACATTGGCAAATTCTTTAACACTTTCGCCGACATTTGTATAAAGTATATAAGCCAACATTAGGTAAGGCTGGTAGTCTGTGAACAAATGCGATAGGCGTGAAGATCCACCGACCGTCGCCGTTCACAGTGGCGTTAGCCAACAGGCTCTGATTGCTCTGGTATATAAAATTAACTAAGCCTCTTGTCCTTGAGGTGGGGCCGATGTATCATTTGGCGAATGACCTTTGCAATCACACTCGCACTTTCTTTTGAGACTTGTGTGCAGTGTCGTAGCTTGAGGGTTACCGGGCTCATGCCCCCTCCCCCCTTCTCCTCCGTTTTCTCTTTTTTTGCCATGAGATACAGAGCACAAAACGACACTCGAGACGTATGCCTGGATAAAGTCAGATCAGCCGACTTAATTGCGAGTGTGTGAAACACTGAAACGAAGATTTACGACGGCGCATGCTGCAGTGTATCCGTGGATGCATCGTATACAGGCAGGCATGCCGGGGGTCGGGGCCCTCGCGACTGCGGGTAGAAGGGCATTCGTGCGGGGCGCCGATCCTCCCGTCTGACGAGTTCGGCCGGGCGCTAAATTTAGGGGCCGCGGCCGCTATGGATTTCTCCGGCGGAAGAGAGCGACGGGCTCCGCTTCGGCCGACGCAGCTGTCACCGTTCCCTGCGCGCTCTTCTCCGGAGCAGCGCGCGGCAGCCCGAGATCATCCCGCACGCCGCTTTCCGCTGCCGCGCTTTTAACGCGTCGACTGGTTTGGACCCTTCGAAACGTGTCGCGTGTGATGGTGCTTCCTCCCGCCTTCAAGTGCAAATATACGAGCACGTTTTGCATACGATCCTGCGGTGATCACGTTTAGAACCACGGCTTCACCTGGGCTTGTGTATACTATGATCTCTGGAGATGCGCAAGATTGCATTTCCTATTTCATTCGTTCTTTGCTCCCGCCATTATTTTCTCCTCGTGTTTTCTGCCCAACGCCCATTTCAAAGCAGCTACCCCAGCGACGGTTAACGTAGTTATTCTTTCTTTCTTTCTTTCTTTCTTTCTTTCTTTCTTTCTTTCTTTCTTTCTTTCTTTCTTTCTTTCTTTCTTTCTTTCTTTCTTTCTCTCTCTCTCTCTTTCTTTCTTTCTTTCGTTCTTTCGTTCTTTCTTTCTTTCTCTCTCGCTTTCTTTCTTTCTTTCCTTCTTTCTTTCCTTCTTTCTTTATTTATTTCGCTGTTCGCTTTTTCTCGCACAATACGGGAAAGCATAGGAGAATTCGCCTGCTTTTTTGACGGCGGACATTTTGCGGTCACCGTGCCAGTGTTTTAGTAACGACAGCTCCTTCGCAATGGTTTGTGGTGTTAAAAAAAAAACATGTCAGACAAAACCACGTAATCAATTGACATCTAGACGTCGCCTCACGTCTACCCTCGCACAGGTGCACGGGCGCGTGGCGAAATCGAAACACGTACGAAATCTCAGTGTTCTTTTGGCCGTCCAAGTTGAGCTGGCATTCTGTTTTAATGTTTCGAGGCCGACTCACTTTTCCATGACACTGTCTCCAATATCGTACCGCATGCTATATGCAGTATGGTGGGCAACTCTAGAAATGGAATCATTCGTCGAAACTTCTTACATTGGGTTCATATACCCAATGGAAAGGTTTCCTCAGCAGACTCCCCAAAGAGATCATCACTGCCCGGATTGCGTGGGTGAATTCTGTACTTCAGCACACGTACTCTGGCAGTTCCCTGTGCATAGTGGACTTCCGTGGCAGCGAGAACTGGAAGAAGGCCAGAACGAGCTCAGAAGTGGAAGACCAGTCTGAGACAGTCTTTATCACAGATGGGAAAATCACCATGGAAATGATGGGTAGTACACAAATTTGCCTAGTCTTCGTGCTTGCGGGCTTTGAACACACTAGTGACTTTGTTTATGACCGTGTTTCAGTTTTGTTTCGAATAAACAAATGGAGCGTTGTGAACTTCGTGACTCTGTTTGGATTGTTGAGCCTAAAAAAGGTCGAGGTAGCGAAGTGCAACTGCTGAACATTTGCTGATTGTTGTTTCGTGACAAAGCAGCTTCGAGCCACGCGAAGCCAAACGGAGCTTAGACAAATTTGTGTACTAACCTTGATATCCATGCTGGCTTAAGCGCCATGCCTTGCAGCTTTCATCGACACTATAGCGCCAGAGTCCCCTCTATAGTGTATTTATAGGAAACTTTATGGTCCAGAGGGCCCGCGAGAGAACGTCGGGAGAGACACGGGCTCCCTGTTCGAACGTGAAATTAGCCGACAGCAAGTCAGGGGTCCTCTTTAGGACTCCACTGATTGGCTCCTCAGGACCTTAATAATGTCCCTCGTCTGTGCGTGTATGCGGGTATGTAAGACGCATACTCCCCTGCACGTAAGCTGTCCTCATCTGCAGAAGCCATGATAATCAATAATTCTATGTCGTTATACTAGCTGTCTTACGCATGCCTAATTTAGGATTTCCTTTGTTACTATCCAACGCCGCAGCGGATCTGCCGTCATATTTCTTGATTCAGTAAAAACAAAAGAAAAAAAATAGATAAACGGGGATCTCAACTTTAGCCCCACCGCTCGGCTCTAAACGCCCATAGCTGTAGAGCCTCCGAGGAATATTGATTCTGGAAATAAGTGCTCACAAACGATGGGTTCGTTTTTCTAAATTCTCATGCTCTCTCTCTCTCTCTCTCTCTCTCTATCTTTTTTTACACACACACACAGAGAGATGAAAAAAATTCCGCCATATCCACGAAGTGAATGATGATGAGTGGGCGAAGCTCCGGAGGTAAACCTGGTAAACCATGAATCCTCTGTACATTTTGCCCACTCGATTTTATTACATCGCTCCCCCTAGCGTACGTCGCCGCACTAAATCGAACGATTGCCTTCAACCAATGACACGCGCCATATGTGACATCATTCCTATTTTATAAGATCTCGCGTCTTTCATCAACTACAAGTACCGTTTTCTAGTTTATAACATCTTGCATCTTTTCATCATCAGCTACAAGTACCACCATCTAGTAAACACTACAAGAACTAAACGAGAGGTGGCTACATACAGGAGACGGTACCGCCATCTAGTGAACACTGCAAGAACTAAACTAGAGGTGGCTACATACAGGGGACGGTACCGCCATCTAGTGAACACTGCAAGAACTAAACTAGAGGTGGCTACGTACAGGCTACAGGGGACGCACAGCCCACGCCCTAAGGAGCTTCGCCCCTAAAATGTAAGGAAATCACGGCTGACCTCGCGATACAACTGTTAATATAGCCGGCCAAAGGGCATCCGTCTCGCCCGCCTCCTTCACCACGAGTATGTCGACAACGGATATAAATTATGTAATGTGCATTGAACAAGGCATGTTACATGGGCCCCTAAGATTCACTCTGAGAAGTTAAATTTCGTACCACGTACATCCTTTTGTTTCGTGCCTATATACGAGTTACGCGGCAATATACTTCTCCGACATTCTGCAATTCCCCTCGTTACTCACCGCGACACCGCAGTGGAGCTAACAAAAAGGGAAAGTCGCATGAAAGCCGTAGGTTTTGCACGATCTTCGCTGTGGATAAGACACGAAGCTCTTACGCATCGCTCTGCATGTATACCTTTGCATATACGCTTTCTATACACACAAGTGTCGTGCTGATAAAACTGAAAGGCGGGTCTTTGTAAGACTGCAAGGAGAGTCTCTCGAAGTGAAAGCGGTCTTTGGGACGGGTTTATTTGGGCCATCAAAACGGTATCGCATCTAGGCGGAATAGGCAGCGCAATGCCCAATGCCGCATGACCCGACTGTGACGAGTTTTAAAAGGAGCTCAGCCGGCGAGGGGGAGCTGGAGCCGCGCCCGAGATCGCGTAGGGGACTCGACTCATTCGGGCGCCGCTATCGGGCGACTCTCATCGTAAAAGCAAACTGTCTCGCGTTTGTCCTTTTTATTTTTGTACGCGTGCGTGGTTTGTGCATCTTGTGTGCGCGCCCGCTTCCCCGCTTACGCGTTCAATCTCGTCCCGCTTTCGTTTGGGATGGTTGCGCGGGTGGCGGTGCGCTGCATGCGTTCGCCGGCCAACGCAGAAGGACCGCCACTGCGCTCGTGTTTCGAGATAAAGCTTCTGTGCGGGCGTGGCCGTACGTCTTTTGTGTCCGTCTCTACGAACGGTGTGCGAGCAGGGCGGGTCAGTGCACGAAAAACGACGAAGAGTGCTTCTGCCCCGCTTTCGATACGTGCCAAGAAAACGTCGGTGAATCCACCATACACTTTTCGTCGCAACTGATGTATGGCGGCGGGAGCGGGCCGCTGGAAAGATTGCTGCAGTGCGTGCCCTGCAGCACAGACACAAGTATACTATATAGCATGGAGTGCACCGTCCCGAATCATTTCGTCTCCGTATGCTTGGGCCGGAGGCGGGAGAGCGGTATAAATGCCGCCCTCGTCTTCTATATGCTATAGCTGCTTACTATGTAGCAGTCTCAATCCCGCGTTCGTCCTCCCTGTGCGGGCTGCGGTCTTATTGCGACGCTGCGTTTTCTTGTTCAGAAGTGATTGCGACCCGAAAGGGTTTTAGGACCGCGGCTACTCCCAGTTTTTGTTGCGTGATTTCGTGTTGATTTATTATTACTATTTTTTACTAGTTCAGAAGGCGCGCTACTGTTGTGATGAAAGTGTCTCGACTGGGTCTTCCGAATCGCATTTTGCCTATGTCGTGGCCTGCCCCTTCCCAGTACCTCTCTCGCCGCTTTACGATAGGTCCTGCGGTATCTTCTTCGAAATGGTCAGCGGGTATAACGTGTAAGGGTTGCGATATTCAAAGACAGCGTTGCTTGAGATACATACGTACATAGCGAAGTTGAGCAAGCAAGCAAGCAAGCAAGCAAGCAAGCAAGCAAGCAAGCAAGGAAGCAAGCAAGAAAGAAGAAAAGAAAGAAAGAAAGAAAGAAAGAAAGAAAGAAAAAAATAAAGAAAGAAAGAAAAAGTGCCTACGATGGCACCAGACTACCAGTGTGAGCTTGTTCGGCTTGCCATCATGGAATGGCAGGCGTCTTCTCACAGGGGCAGGGCTCACCCTCCCCTACTGATTGAGGGGGCACGCCAAATCGGCCCCGCACCTCTCTTGAGTCGAGTCGGGTCCATGACGTAGTTGTTTTTTAAATATGTTCTTTCTGTCTCTTTTTTTTTAGCATCATGCAGGCTTTTTTGTGTATAGTCTTGCAGGGTTTTGACGATGATAGTTGCCGAAGGTCCCCAACGTCGCATTTGAGGCACTGCTTACCTCCCACTTCTAGCCTCGGAAAGTCGGTTACCTAATATAGGCCGTTGTGAGCTGCACGTCACCGGTTGGTTCGTGCTCATTTTTCATCTATTGCGTTTTCGTCGGGGAGCTTAATTTCTTCAGGACTGTTTCCTCGAGCTTGTCTTCTCTCGGACTCGACCAACGAGTGGGGGAGTGACATCAATCGCCCACCTATAATAGATTTCTGTGAATGCCTCTGCATAGAATGGTTTGTGCGCAGCAGGACAAGACACGACGAGGAGACACCAGTGCTTGTCTCAGTTTCACCGTTTCTTCTGGTGTCCTTGTCTCGTTCTGCGCTAAGCATGCTACATAGACCGCTCCGAAGAGAAAGAGAATGCCGTTCTGTGGGATCTTCGCGCGTCTCGTGGGATAGCTTGGTCGCGCCACGGCTACGCGGGCTGCCAAATCAATTTCCACCCGCCCTGACCGCATTGCAGCGTGGTTCGCCTCGCTGCTGTATATTCGCGCATGGTTTTGGGCTCCCACGCGCTTTGCGAAACGCGGAGTTATAATCGCAAATTTTTCACTGCGCGTGCAGGAATTTATTCCCCTCCTTGACCATCTTCTCTGCATCTTTTCGTAGCTGGCATTGTGACTGTAATACAGAAATGCGAATGGAGTATTCGATGTTGATTTCCTCTTCATCCTTTAGTGTATCATGGGCAAATGAGCACGAAAAACGGGTGCTAGGTGATAGGTTAAACGAGTATACCGCCATGAATTTCAAATATTTTCGGATTGTTGCTCTATTTCAAAACGCTGGCGTCAAGGACATCAAAAAGAGCATTGCGGCACTTGGAAATGCATCTAGTTTATTTTAGTACCGCTACATTAAAGAGGATTTCGACATCGAGGGTGCGCCTTTTCAGTGACGCGTCACCCTATAATTAATTAAGGATGATGGCGCAGAATTTTTCAAAGCACTGTGGTTTAGGGACAGGGAGGGCAAAATAGACTTTAAGCTGGTAGAAATAACTAGAAGGAGGTTATCTGATTGGTGGCTAAAGTCAAGGCACGAGTGAAAAGTAAACCCTTTACTGCAAAGTACCAGTCCTCAACTTCACTATTTAAAGGGGAAAAAATATACATCTAGTTTTTGGTTCACTAACTATTACGGCTAGGTGACGTTAGCCGCCGTTCGATCTAAAGGGTACAGCCATATCAATCCATCCATCCATCCATCGTCATCGCAGTGTGACGTCACTGGTATAGGCAGACGCTAGTGACGTACTAGCGGCTGACCTTTCATTTGGGGCACGTAAGCAACGATGAGTGAATATTCGCCCAGTAACTCCGACTGGGATTTCTGCTATTCATGCTTCATCCGGGACGCGAAGTTCGCAAATTCGGTGGAACTGCATTGACTCGCCGGGATAACGTTCATGGCGGTATAGGTCTGGCTTGCAAATGCTCGTTGATGAAAACGTTAAAATTGAAGTAAAATATTCAACACATATTGTCCGTCTTCGGTGTGTGGAGAGCGTTAACACTCGTATCATGGAAGCGAGAAAAATATAAGTCCATGTTGTGGTGTTTGAAGCAGTATAGTAAAGTAATTAACGTTTTTGTTAACATCAGAATGGTAGCGTTTGCCACAAACAAAGGAAATTAACAACAGAAATAATCGTGACATTATAGATAACATGCGATCAAACACGGCCTGACACATAATGACATTATTTACGAATTGTTTCGGTGCCGTCACCCTGACGTCACGTGGCTCACGGTTTTAAGAAATTTGAGAAGAGGCAAGCTTGTTTTTTGGCGTTTATTTCGTCCACTTGTTGGTAATAAACCATTTTTTTTGTATTTCACAAAGGGTGAAAAAAAAATGTTGCAGTTATATTGTCAGTGTAAACGTGACTAACAATGATAGTTCTAACGTTGGAAATTTAGAAGCCTTGCACTGGCAAACAACAAATATCCGAAGGAAAAGTTTCGTGAAATTGGCCCCAGATTGGTTTGCACGGTTTTGTCGAGATTCTGTTTTGAACCGTTAATCTCACAAGCCGTCTTTACAAACCCATCCGGACGTTTCGTATAATGCACGCTTCCCTGAAAGGTTGTAAAATATGTCGTCCGAGTTTCGCACGTTTTCCCAAAGAGAGGGACATTTTATTTGCGGTGATGGCCGACAGGTCTATCAGGGCTGGTGCGCGCAGGTCCGCTTCTCTGCAATGCAGGAAAGTGAGAGGATTAGGACGATGGACAAATAACGCTTACGTGCACATTAGACAGCGGGCTATGCTAAAACCGGCCGCCTATGTAGTTCCGTGTAAGGCACGAACTTCAAACCACACTTTCCTTGTCTGCATGGTCGCGGACTGTTAATGGAATATAATGCGACGCTCCACTCTCACGGGCTCATTCCCTGCCCTCGAGTCACGCTGCGCACTCTTTAGCATAAGCGGACGCGGATTGCGTGCGTGTTCAAGTGCGCATCGGAGGGAGGCAAATATACGTGATGAATTCCTTAAGCCGTCCGCCTCGACATCGCTCGAGGCCACGCGATCCCCTTCGCCGGTCGCCTCGGAAAGTCATTCGCGGCGCAAGGTCCCGCGCATATAATCCCCGGCATCGGACCCGATTATCCTAGAATGACCCGTGCTCTCAAGGCATATTCGGTCTTGGATCTTGCGTGCCCTCTCTGTTATAGTTTTCCGTGTATCGCTTGATACGTACGCATCCCGCATTTGTTCAGCTTCGCCCTCCGCGGTATGTAATGCAGTTTTGCGAGCCTTTTTTTTTGTGTGTGGAGGCTTCCTGTATATGAGGCATATCGTTGTCCGTGGCTTCGAGAATGTTGGAGGAAGAGAACGTGTCTTGAGCGTCGTTTTGCCCATAAAAGTGCACCTCGCTGTAGGCGGGTCCTTGCGAAAAGGAGCTCATCACGATAGCGTATATAGGCTGACGAAATATGCCTGCGGGTTTGTGATGCGTGTTCTCTTCCGAACAACAACAACAACAACAACAACAACAACAACAACAACAACAACAACAACAACAACAACTTCATCAAAACCACGACACGATGAAGAGGCAGTGGGTGGAGGACACCGGGATAATTTTGACCACCTGGGGTTCCTTGACGTACAAGCAAATGTGAATGCATAATCGTTATTGCATTTCGCCGCCATCCAGATACGACCGCCACGGGTGGGAATCGAACTCATGACCACGAGCTTACAGCGGCGATACAATTCCAACTGTTGCATGGGTCCGCGCTGTTCAGAGCCGTGGAAGATATATGCGCGGAATGTTGTAGTTATATTCACTCGGACTCGATTTGCCGACACGTGCGAATGAGGGAACTTCGGCGCTATAGTGTGTGTGGCAGCTGCAACGCATTGCGCTTCGCCCAGCGTATATAAAGGAATGATGTGTGGTATATGTATACACAAATTTATCTAATCTTCGTTTTTTAGGCTCCGTTTTGCTTCGCCTGATGGAATGGAGCCGCTTTGTCACGAGACAATCCATCAGCAAGTTCAGCGGTTGCAGTTCACTATCTTTAAGGCTCAACAATTGAAATCGGGTCACGAAGTTTTAAACTGATCGTTCTTTCATTCGAAACGAAACCACTAAGACGCATGCTTAAAACAAAGCCACAAAGTGTGTTCGAAGCCCGCAAACACGAATACGTATAGTAGACAAATTTGTGTACTACCCATAATTTCCATGGTGGGTGAACGATCGCAGCGCCAGAGCCCCCTCTTAATTATAGGAAACTGTACGAGTATAGTAACAAATCAACGTATGTGTACACTGCCGCAGCGTGTTCTATCTATCTATCTATCTATCTATCTATCTATCTATCTATCTATCTATCTATCTATCTATCTATCTATCTATCTATCTATCTATCTATCTATCTATCTATCTATCTATCTATCTATCTATCTATCTATCTATCTATCTATCTATCTATCTATCTATCTATCTATCTATCTATCTATCTATCTATCTATCTATCTATCTATCTATCTATCTATCTATCTATCTATCTATCTATCTATCTATCTATCTATCTATCTATCTATCTATCTATCTATCTATCTATCTATCTATCTATCTATCTATCTATCTATCTATCTATCTATCTATCTATCTATCTATCTATCTATCTATCTCGTTTATTTGTTGTCAATTGGATGCCATGTGGTCTCTCTGGGTCGGACTGCAGGAGCAGCGCGATGTGTATACGCTCTCCGTCAAGCGGTTCCGACACGTAACACACACCTGTGCTGCGCATTCCCGTGACAAGACGTCGCTCAGACCACCGTTCCCGTCGCAAGCTGACTGAATTTTGCGAAGGAATCGGTTGAACGCTTTCAGTGTTTATCGCGCGTCCTTAACTCGCAACGTGTGTGCATGCACAGCTTCGACGTCGCGAGATGACGTCGTGTCCGATGGACTCGCATGCCTGCAGTGCGTGTCGATGGCGGCCGTGTATAGCGGCCGCGTTGCGGAAAGGCGCGAGTTCCGCAGAACGCAGCCGATCGAACGTGCTGGATTATGCAAGCGTGCCTTCGCCTGTCAACGCTCAAGGACAGCCGGAGCACAGCCTTCGCTATCGACAGTTAAGTTGTTTTTTTTCTTGCTCGCAATTGAGCGTATACTTCCCGTTTTCATCTCTCTATATACTTGCTCAATCAATCTCGTGTTAAGTCGCCGCGAAGTCACGCATGCTCTTGAGGTCGAGTATGTACGGGTATTGCTTGATTGATTGATTTGATTGATTGATTGATTGATTGATTGATTGATATGTGGGGTTTAACGTCCCAACTAACCATATATGATTGAGAGACGCCGTAGTGGAGAGCTACGGAAATTTCGACCACGTGGGGTTCTCTAGCTTGCCCCCGAATCTGAGCACACAGGCCTGCAGCATTTTCGTCTCCACCGAAAACGCAGCCGCCGCAGCCGGCATTCGATCCCGCGACCTGTGGGTCAGCAGCCGAGTACCACCGCCGCGAGGCGAGTACACATTTACGGAATGTATAGGCGAAATAACGGTCGGTCTCCCTTCCCCCTCCAGTGTTAGTGTTTGAATAAATTGCATTTATGGATGTGCAGTTAAGAGAGAGAGATAGAGAAAAAAAGGAAGGCCGGGAAGTCCATGATTATTTAGACTGATTTATCAGCGCAAAAAAAGACGGGTCACTCAAAATGGTAGATGCGCTGTTTGGTGCGTCGGTTTCGCGTGATAAATTAGCCAGATCTCATCACTCCGTGGTGATTACCAGTGGCCGCCTTTCGAGAGAGAGAGAGAATAAAATGAGGGAAAGGCAGGGAGGTTAACCAGATAATGGAGCATCCGGTTTGCTACCCTGCACTAGGGGAAGGGGGAATGGGGAAGAAAGATTGGAAAGAAAGCGAAGAGGGAAATAGACGCGCGCGAAAAAAAAAAGGGGGGGGGGAGCTGGGGTGCTACAGTCTATACAATAGGCCGCTGCCACGCAAAAAGTTCAGTAGGGCCTTCACTGATTTTCTGTGAGCACACAAATCATGTCTTCTTTCCAGCACTGATTGTTCAGACAAAGGTCTGTCGTCAAGGCGAGCTAACGCAGCAGCTAGTTGCCGTCTTTGAACGCTGTAATGAGGGCAGTGACAGAGAACGTGCTCTATAGTTTCATCGCTGCCGCAATGACCGCAAGCAGCACTGTCTTCCATGCCGATTCGGTAGGCGAAAGCTTTGGTGAAGGCGACACCAAGCCATAGTCGGCAAAGCACCGTTGTCTCGAGTCGGGAGAGTCCAGACGGAGGCCGGAGTCGGCGAGACGCGTCCAGTCTACGCAGTCGCGTGTGCCGTAAGCACTCGGTGTTCCACAGGGATTTTAATTCTGCATTAGCGATTTTTCGGATGGTCATTGCAGCATCAGTCCTTGAAAATGGTATAGATTTTTCTTCACCATTTTCGTGTGCTGATCGGGCAGCTGCATCGGCATGTTCGTTGCCCAATATGCCGCAGTGACTTGGAATCCACTGAAACGTGATTCTGTGTCCTTCGTCGAAGAGGTGGTGAAGCAGCTCTCTAATTTCCAGCACTAGTTGTTCATGAGGTCCCCGGCGTAAGGCGAATGTCAAATACTGTAGTGCTGCCTTAGAGTCCGTGAACACGCTCCATTTCTTGGCTTCTTGGTGTTTAATGACTTCAATTGCGCTACGTAGAGCAGCAAGTTCCGCAGCTGTCGATGATGTCTGGTGGGATAAACGAAACTTCACCGTTGTCGCTGTTGCAGGAAAGATCACCGACCCTGCAGACCCATCCACTTTAGTTGAAGCGTCAGTATACAGATGAGTATGGTCACTGTATTTTTCATATAACAAGAGAAGGGAAAGCTGCTTTAGCGCTGGAGACGAGAGCCGGGCTTTTGACCCTATGCCTGGAACCGTGAGTTCAACATGTGCACAGGTCATACTCCATGGGGGAGTTGAAATCCTCGATGGAGTTGTATATCCCGCAGGAATGTGTGTGCGATATGACAAGACTGTCTGGCAGAATGAGGCACGTGGTCGGGCTTCTGGCAGTGAAGCTAGATGATGGGCAGGGGCACGAGTAAGATGCCTTACGTGTGCTCTGAGCACTTCCATCATGATATGCGTCTTCAGCGGGTAGTCATTAGCGATCTCGATTGTCTCAGCTGATGATGAACATCGCGGTAGCCCCAGACAAACTCGCAGAGCCATGGCCTGGATACTTTCGAGAGTCCGAATGTTGGTTCTACAGGTGTTGGTCAATACAGGCAAACTGTAGCGCAAATAGCCAAGAAAAAGCGTCTTGTACAATTGCATCATTGCATGTACTGAAGTCCCCCAGGTTTTTCCTCCGAGATACTTGAATAAGTTAGCAATTTCTGTTAGCCTCTTCTTCAAGTGGGCCACATGTGGGCCCCAGCAGAGGTCTCTATCAATGAATACGCCTAGAAATCTGTGCGTCTTGACATACGGTATGACTTGGCCATCGATTGATATAGCGTATGGTCTCATTGGCTTTCGACTAAAAGCAATCAATGCACATTTCGCTGGCGAGATTTTCAGACCCTGGTCCTTGAGGTACAATGATACCAACGTCACAGCTTTCTGAAGTCTTGCGCGTACCTGAGGCCTTGTCACGCCAGATGTCCAGACGCAGATGTCGTCAGCGTACACGGATAACTTGACCACACTTGGTAATCGTTCTATAAGTCCAATGAGAACGAGGTTGAAGAGGGTTGGACTCAAGACGCCACCTTGCGGGACTCCACGATGCGTTGGGTGTTGGGAAGTTGGACCATCTGCAGTGTTCACAAACAAGGTCCGCCCTTGTAAATAGCTGCGTGTCCAACGATACAGTTGTCCGCCTAGGCCCACTGACTCAATGGCTTCAAGGATGGCGTCATGTAGAACGTTGTCGTATGTTCCTTTTACGTCAAGGAACATGGCTGCAGATAGTCGTTTACCTGCCTTTTGTTGCTGGACATATGTGACGAGATCTATAACATTGTCGATCGAACATCGGTGACGGCGAAAACCAGCCATGGCGTTCGGATATATCTCATAGTATTCCAGGTACCATTCAAGCCTGGCCAAGATCATTCTCTCCATTACCTTTCCTACGCAACTTGAGAGTGCGATCGGTCGGTAAGAGGCAATGTCCAGGGGAGATTTGCCAGGCTTAAGGATCGGTACCAAGCGGCTAATCTTCCAATCTTGCGGAACGACGCCAGCTTGCCAAGAATCGTTGAAGATGTTAAGGAGTGTTTCTCGTGCCCGTTTACCAAGCTTGAACAGCATCTTGTATGAGATGTCATCCGGGCCAGTTGACGACGACTTATTACATAAGACGAGCGCCGCATCGAGCTCCTGTGATGTAAACAGTAGATCCATGCGTGGGTCCCGTGAGTGAGGGATTTGATTCACTGTATGTAGGCTTGTGTACGCTGTCTGGCCCACGGTCATAGCGCAGAAATCTTCTGCTACCTCAATTTCATGCCGGCGATGAAAAAGTGCAAGGGCTTTGAAGGGAAAACGCTGCTCTGGAACAGAACGTAGGCCTCGCACAATTCTCCATATCTGAGACAGCGGTTTATGAGGATCTAGCGACGCACAAAGTTTCATCCATCGTTGGGTGTCTAATTTGTCAAGGCGCCGTTGTATCTTCTTTTGGATGCGCCGGGCTGTCCGTAGATCGTCTGTGGAATTGGTGCGTCGGTATCGTCTTTCGGCACGACGGCGTATCGCACGAAGTCGCTCCAGCTCGAGGTCATATTCAGAGTACTTCGAAGAGCGTATTATTGTGCGCGTAGTCGCATGTGCAGTTTCCTTAATAGCTTGCTGAAGACCATTGTACAGGCCTTCTTCACAAGCATCCTCAAGTTGAGTCTTGAACACACTCCAATCTATTCTTTGTGTTGTGGTAGAGGAGTACGTGTTCGAAATACCTTTGATCTTCAGGTAAGTGGGGATGTGGTCGCTTCCGTGTGTTTCAATGTCCAAAAACCACTTTACCCGTGTAGCAAATCGGCGTGAAACAAAAGACAAATCAAGGCAGCTGCTATATGTAGTGCCTCGTAAAAACGTAGGACTGGCATCATTCAGAAGGACGAGACCATGGCTGGATACCAATGATGCTAGACGTCGTCCCGTTGAATTAAGCCTTGAGCTTCCCCAGATGGGATGATGCGCATTGAAATCCCCGGTGATAACCCACGGACCCGGATGTGCCCTTAATATGCCGTCTAGTTTGTTGGCGTCGAAATGACCTGATGGGGATATATACACGCCTAGAAGTGCGAATGTCACTTTTCCTTTTTTAACAGACAAGCACACATACTGATTGCTGTCGTGAGGTTGCACTGGCTGGACGACGTAAGTAAGCTCCCGGCGAATAAATACAACAACTTTGCTACTTTCGATGTCACTTGAAGAGAAAAATGACTCGTAGCCGGATAATCTGATTGGGTGCGATAATTTCGGTTCACATATAATCATGATGGGAAATCGGTGCAGATGAACAAACTGGCGAAAATCAGATATGCGAGATCTCAGACCTCTTGCGTTCCACTGAAAGATGGACGCTTCTCTGACCTCCTTTCTGGCCGCCTTTCGAAAATTTAAAAGTGGCTTTGGACGCAGCAAGGACTTGAATTCGCCTATTGAACTCGATCGGCTATTTCCGCTGGTTAAAACGTTAGTTGTTTTAATTTATCTAATTACCGTCGTAATTATTCTGTGCGCATGTGAATATCTTTTTTTCTACAGTAAAGGGAACTCGGCAGGTAGCACGCAAATGCCTCCTTTCTTGAATTTTCAAATAATATTGGACCCATTTCTTGAAACAATTTGTATAGCGTATGCAACAAGCGACACCGCCAACACTGACGTGCATTGCACACTGCATTTTGTCTTATATACTTTTGTATCTGTTTTGCTAGCTACTACTTTTATTTCCTTGGCGCAGACGTGTATCGACTGGCCTGCAGCGCACAGCTTTGTTGCAGTGTCGTAATCGTGCGATTCGGCAGCGTTGTAACCGTGCCACATCGCGACTTGCGACGCCCAAGAGATACGGTGACATTTCGACGGAGTCCACCGGGGGGGGGGGGGGGGGTAGAAAAAAGAAAAGCCGCAAATGAGTTCTTATCGGTATACGAGCTGCGGGCGTGCGTGTGTACGATGCAAACAGCGCCCGGGATCAGGATCGCCGTTTCCTTCTCGAGACCGCTATAGTCCGCGGGAACGCGAAAGGTGCGCGCGGCATGCGCCAGAGAAAAACTAGCCATGCTTCGCTTTGCCGCATTATCTTCGCGCGAATTTCCTCTGTCTCTCTCTCTGGACTTCTGTGGTATGTGTGTGGCAAGACGTCTGAGTATGAGAAAGAGAGAGAGAGAGAGAGAGGAAACACATTGGTTGCAGTTCCCTGAAACGAAGCTTCTCCTATAGTGCGTGCGCGGCTCGCGGGGAACCATTTATCATTATATTGCGATGCCGTGTGCAGGCTCCCTGAGAGAGAGAGAGAGAGAGAGAGAGAGAGAAGGGAAGCGCTATACGCGAAAACGTGGAGAACGCGACGATACATGTTCTTGTTAATTCGTAAAAGTAGACAAAAAAAAACTGTACGTTTGGCGGCTGCACCGATAACATGATGACTTCCCCGACTTTGTCAAGCCGAGCGGAGCGGCTCAGCTGTATCTCCGTACTCCACTGTGGCGTTTACATGAAATGGCATTCGCTTTGTTCGCTGGCTCTCAAACTTTGGGAAATAGCGTCAAACGTGAGGAGGGTCACGTTGAAGAGCAGTTACAGCGTGAATTAGATGTAGAATTTACGCTAAATTTGCGCCGTTGTGACATACGAGAACGGGTGAGACGCTGATCGTGGCGTTTCGCGATATATAGTCCTGCAAGCATATGTTATGCCAGAACCGCCACCGTGATGGTGGCGGATCTGGCATAACATATGCTTCTGGTGGTGGTTCTGGTGGGTGCATTGCCGAGGAGCAGTGGCTCTTGGTTGATGGCTGAGAGGGAAGAGGTCCTCACCCTTGATCCGATCCTGGACAATCAATGAAGTAGTCACTTAAAAAATAAATTAATAAAAATTATGTGTAAGGTAGTCCCGATGTACCACGTATACATACATACGACTCTCTTAATATTAAGAAAGAAACGTTGACTCTCTTGTGGGTCACATGACTCTCAGAAGAGGGTATGTGGACCTTGAAAGAGAGTTGATGTGCATCTTTGAAGTCGTGTACGTAGCACGTCCGGACTACCCGAATGACTCTGTTTTTCTTAGAGTGTGTCGAATAGTGGACGGTTTTGTATACATTCCACATTAACAGGACGATTAACGTGGACAAAGAAAAGAAAAGGACACATGACGCAGCGCTGTGTCATGTGAATTTTCCCCTTTTCTTCGTGCACGTTAGTCGCGCTGTCAGCCACCATGAATCAATCAAGTGACTCTAGATTTCTTTACAAATGCTGTATCACTCGCTGCTATTTCTCGTCCCGGTAGTGATAGCACAGACAGTGCCTTTTCAAGCTATAGCATACTGATACAGTCGACCGTAGACATGTCACGGATAAGCTCCTCCCGACCGCATAGGGATGTCCGAATATAGCTCCTCCCGAGCCCGATAAGTTTGTGGGATAGTAGATGGACAGCAAGTTACAGCTGCGTATCTTTGTGGTCGTGCAAACCAACGCATCGGTTGCGGGAACTTTTAAGGTTAGAATCTCGCTGATTGTGGGCCAAAGCTATAGGACAGAATCGGCTTTATAAAGAGTGTTTAAACAAATGTGTCCATTATTCTTTGGAAATTACAGAAAGGAAGTATCTGAGTGCTACTTTCGGCATTGCCTTCCTGCGGCAGAAGGCATCTTCAGATGGGTACAAACATTAATTACGACAGTAATTATATAAATTAACACAATTACCTTTTTAACCAGTGGTAATAGCCGGTCGAGTCAAATAGGCAAATTCAAGCCCTTCTTACAAATAGTCTATAGCTACTTTGAAAGTTTGGGAAAGCGGCCACATGGTAATTACCGTAGAGCGATGCAATCTGGCCAATTTAGCTGGTGAAACCGAAAGCGACGCACGAAACAGCGAATCTACTATTCACTTCGACAACACTCTCAATGACGATACTGTTTTCCTCGCATTGGGGAAGAAGAATAAGCGAGCGTCGATAAGCGGCCTCAAAGCGAAGTTTCTGAATTGACGGTTTATCACGGCGAGGGAAACAGTGTCGTCACTGTGGACGCTGTCGAAGTGAATGGTAGATGAGCTCTTTGGTGCGTCGGTTTTGGTTTCTCCAGCTAAATTACGCTCATTGCATCGCTCCGCGGCGATTACCAGTGGCCGTTTTTCCAAAACTTCAAAGCGGCTGTGGACTATTCGTAGGAAGGACTTGAACTCGCCCGTTTGACTCAACCGGCTACCACCACTGCAGTTAAAAAGTTAATTGCGTTAATTGCTATAATTACCGCTGTAATTAATGTTTGTACACATCTGAAGATGCCTTCTGCCACTTAAAAGGCAACGCCGCAAGTAGCACGCAGATACGATTCTTTCGGTAACTTTTGAAGAATATTGGACACATATATCTTGAAAAACCCTGTATGTCTTCGATACAGGGGTGGGCTTATCGAGGAAGCAGCCTGCGCTTACAATCGCCTCGCTATAATCTCGTGCACGCAAATCGTCTCGAGATATTGACTATATATACGACTCGCGATATAGCCTCGCCGTTTTGCGAGTGCGCGTCCTTGTTACACCCTTCGCGTTACTGTTAACAGAACCGATAACGGCTGGTAAAGGCGCGAGAGGTCGTGTTGCAAAAGAAAAAAGAGAGTGAGAAAAAAATGTGCGGGGCTAGATAACCGAAGATGTCTCCCAGGCAGCGTCAAGTTTCTGGAGTCTCGCGTTTTCTTATCTTCGTTCGATGCGGGAGCACGCGCGTATACATATGCACGGAAGGGTTGTTCGTCGTGACCGCGGGCCTTCCCACGCAAACGCTGCCCACGCTTCGTCGCTTCCTATCTCGTTCCGCGTGGCTGGCCGGAAGTGAAACAAGAGAGCAGATTAAGAGACGACTGTTTGGACCGAGCGGCTTGACCCTTCTAGTGAACACACGTGTCGGGGGTCGAGGTTGCTTTCCTAACTTTTAAATTGTGCCCGGCAGGTCGTTTTTACCAACGTGAGATACGTTTAGCTAAACGAACTTTCCGTTTTTCAGGAGCTAAAACGACCTTTGACCTTTGACCTAAATGACGATAGTTGTAGCGCAAGAACAAACCCGTCACGTAAGGTTGACATGCCCTTCCGTGTCGTCGTGACAGAAAGTGGTACGTGGTAACAGCAACTCGGCTTGTTTATTCAGACCCATCTAAAGTGTCTAAAGATTGATGACCCATTTTTGATCAAAAACTCGCAGGCTCTGATAGAATTTTTCAAACAGTCAAATCAATCTAATCTTTTTGAATTGACATAAAGGACCTATACTACTCTCTGCCTCACGATGAGGTATTAGAATGTATAAGGGATAACGCAGAAATCTTCGGGGAATTGAACTTCCAATTGAAAACAGGATTCAGTACGCGAGATTTTCTTGACCTGGTTTTGCTGTACCTTACCTCTACTTTCGTTCAATGGAATGATTGCATTTATCTGCAGAAAAAGGGTGTTTCAATCGGCTCATGCATAGCACCTCTACTCAGTGATCTGCTATTGGCAAAAATGGGCAAAAGACTGCAGGAAAAGTTAAAAAGCTCGCATGTCGTCAAAGTATTCAGATACGTGGACGATTTCTTGGTTCTTCTAAATTGTAATTCTTTGATGTTACACTCGTTTGCGACTCAAACGATAGGTGTGTTCGAAGATTGTTTAAAGCCTCCTGTATTGACACATGAAATGCCCGAGAATGACAAGTTACGCTTTTTAGATTTAAGACTGGTTTTTAGCTCACAGAACATCTGTTGGTGTTATGAACCGTGTGCGCAGAAACCTCCACTTCCTTTTTCTTCCGCTCACAGCAAGTTAGTTAAGCGAGGCATAGCACGAACCTGTCTTGAGAATGCCTTAAATAGGTCGTGCGTCCACAATATCTCTGTGAGTTTCGAAGCTCAAGTTTCCCGGCTTAAGGCTTCGGGTTTCCCCGAGACGTTTATCGCTTCCGTTGCTGAGACTATCCTGCGGACTAATAAGGCAGAGGAGAGGTAGCGACAGAATCCGAGCAACACGAATACAGAACGTGAAAGGATAGCCGTGATTCCATACAAACACCAGATATCACACAGGCTCGAGAAAATCGGAAAACGAGTTGGAGTTCGTGTCCTGTTCTCGGCGCCGTTCAAATTAATGAACCTCACTAAATCTACAAACCCCCTGAAAAGGCAGTCATCAACGGAATGCAGAGTTCAATATAGAAACAGGTATGCGGAATGCTCCCGAGAAGTTGTCTATAGGACCCCCCCCCCCCCCCTTTCATGCGGTGCTTGTTATGTCGGAACGACCGGAAGGTGTCTGAACGATCGGCTGAGAGAACACGCTAACAATGTTAGAAACGGGAAAGATGGTTTTCGCTCTCAGCACTGCACTGAGTGCAATTGTGTGCCCCTTTTCAAGGACACAGCGACGCTGTACATGCACAAAGATGAGCGCACTCGAGTCATTGTCGAGACGATAGTTATAGCGCGAGAACAAAACGACGACACAGAGACAAGAAGGACACGAAAGACACGAGCGCTAACTTCCAACTGTGTCGTCGTTTTGCTCTCGCGCTAAAATTATCGTCATGCCATACCAACTAGCCCCTGCCACACTTCTAAGTTCATTGTCGAGGCCGCGCAGATGGCACGCGAACAGGTGCCTTGCATTAGCAAGCCCTCCGTGGCTCTGTCCGAGAAGGATCTAAGGTTGTAGAAGATTTCAGTGCGCGCAAGTAGTTATATTATCTTTACCTCTTTGTTTCGTTTCCTTATAAATTTGTCTTTGCCGTTTTTCTGTGGTTTTGTTTTTTGTTTTTGTTTTTCTCTTACTCATGTTCTGCTCTTTGTGCCATATGGTTTTTGTCACATGCTTACTGTCTCCTCTATATATTTTCGCGCTCTGCGCAATAAACTCAGTTGGAAGTTAGCGCTCGTGTCTTTCGTGTCCTTCTTGTGTCTGTGTCGTCGTTTTGTTCTCGCGCTATAACTATCGTCATGCCATACCAACTAGCCCAAGCTGCCACACTTCTAAGACCTTTTATGGTTACGAGGTACGCCGTATAGTGTCGGTTGTTTTCCTCCGTGAAAGTTTCGCACCGCTATATTTTGAAAACACACACAGATATACTTGACAGCTGGACGGGCGCTCACCGGTCATGTTTTTTTTCTTGGTGTTTGTTTCAAAATTTAGCGCGGGATAACTTTCGGTGAAGAAAATTATGCATCAACAACAAGCCCCTCTAGCTGTTTTGTTTCAACATAGTGGGGAACCTTTGGACCACTTACGTGCACCTAAACGTAACACGGGTGTTTTGGACTCGCTCTTTGGATTTCGTGCCGACCGGTTGTGCACCCGCGATCTCCGACGACAGCGCAGCTCTGGCCGACTGGCTCGCCCTATACGCCATCTCCTGCCGCCGACAAGAACTCTCGCTGAGTTGGGACCCGTCCTCGGACTCCTGTGACCGTGTCCATCTTTCCTATATTTTTCTTGCTCCTGGGTGTCGCTGACCTTGCACCATGCTCTCTCCTTTCTCCCTCTATCTCTATACCTTTAGCTCTATCCTTTCAATCCCTCCTGACCCCCATCTCTCGTGAGGTACTGTTGAGGTGTCGCACTCTGGTGCAGACAGTTACGGAACTCACTCGTCTCTTTTTTTCTTTAAGAATCACATAAGTAACACGGATGTTTCTACACTTTGCCACCATCGAGAAGCGGCATCTGTGGCCGCTGGCAGAGGGACAGAATGATAGAAACGAGGGACACAAGGGATGTAAATCGGAATTCAGGCTTCCGGTTTGCTACCCTACACTTTGTGAACGTGAAAAGGTAGGAAGAGAGGAGAGAAAAAAGCAAAAACAAACGCACGGCAGCGTTATTGCAGTTAAACCTGATATCACGCAGCAATTGTCGTTCGTAGAAGTTCCCATTGCTCAGTGTACCGAAGCGTCGATGACGCCAATATTCCACGCATGTAGGGTTGTCCTCTGCACGAGTAACATATCCTATAAAGAGACACGAAAGAGAAAAAAAAAACAAATTTTCGCGTATCAGTAAAGTGCAATTTTACGATCCTGAAAATACCACTTACCGCGACGCGAAGCTTGGAAAGCGAAAAAACGCCCGAAAAAAAAAATGCGGGGGGAGACGCCTCCTCCTCGAGATTCCCGCACCGAGAACCATGTAGAAAAATTTGGAGGTGTCTACCCCTACGTAGCTTCTAATCGATAAAAATGAATTACGTTGCCATCTGTAAGGACCGTAGACCTAGCACACGAAGTTTCAGAAAATTTGTTCCAGCCAATGTCACGAAAACAACAAAAAATATATTTTAAAATTTCTGATGGTCACGCACGCAGATTTCGGCGCGATATCTGAAAGTGAAATTTCAACTTTTATTTTCTCCACCTATAACGAACTTACGATAGTGAAACATGTGGCACTAGAGTTTTCAGAGTGCAGCTTATCAGACTAAACTAATTTACTGTTTCTCTTTAGTGCCCCTATAAGGGCTGACCACAAGTACGCGTTTCAGCACGCCAGCGCGCGGCTTGTAGGCTCGGTGCCACGAACTATCTCTGTGCGGCACCGAGCCTACAGGGGGCGTGATACTTCTTGCCCTCTCCCATTATGGGCAGGGGGTGCGACGCAGAGTGTGCATGACGCCACGTGCTGCAGCGCGTACGTCTGGTCAGGCCTTGAAGGATATTCGCAAAGTCGGTGTGCGACGCGTGTGCGCTATCTTTCGCCGCGATTTAACGGCTCCCTGCTTGTTTCGGCAGTTGAGGTACGCGTCATTTGCAGCGAGTTCACTTAGGTCGTTTCCCCTCAACAACAGATGTAGTGACGCAGCGCCGGTGAAGTTGTAGGGGGAGGGTCATTCGCTTGCTTGGCGACGTGGAGACGCCCACTCTTGCGCGGCTCCGGAGTTAGTGGTAGGTTTCAAACGTTTGTAGCGAATTTCAGTTAATTATTGCGGTTACCATATTATTACTGTTAATGGGATAATTTCGGACCTTGTTAGTCCACTTTAACCTGCTTTTAGGCATCGCTAGCCATGGTACGACCGGTATTGAGTACTTTACCGCGACCGTGGTCACGCCACATGCGCGGATGGACTAGAAGTCGGGCCTTTAAAAGAAAAAAAAAAAACTTGCGAAAAAGAAAAGATTGCGCGAGCAAGATTACTGTATAGGCCGCTGCATTGAGCGGGAACCGTACCCACGTCAATGTGTTTCGCAGCGTGAGGTCCTAGCAGCTATAAGCTGCTCGGGTGAGGAGACGGGAAGGTGGATCGCAGAGCCCACCACACATATCCGTTAATCAGTGTACGTTGTTACGGGCATCGAACTGGCGAGTAAGGCTTAACGTCAGCGCTTGCTCCCCGCGGCAGCGAGGCGGTTTCGACTCTGCAAGGCCCGAGGATAGACGCGATACTGCTCGCTTTGCCGAGTTTTTACGTGATGTCGCGTTTCGTATAGCACTGCATAGTTCCAGAAAACGGAGGGGCGAGTCTCGCGATTATGAAGCTAATGGATTGAACGTGCCGAAACCCCACCGCCGTGCACGAGGGCAACCGCATCGCTCCCTACATTCCTTTTATTGCGAGGGAGGACCCAGCCTTTTCCCTTCTCTTCGTTGCACTCTTTCGTTTTCCCCCTCCTTTGCTCTGTTGTTTCTCTGCCTGGCGGTAACGATATTACTTTGACCCCTGGAGACTCGAGCCAAGGGCACGTGCCCATCGCGTTATCGGGTTGTTTCTGTTGTTTGCTTTTCTTTCTTTTTTTCCATGCACTCCCTGTGTGAAGCCTTTCGCCAGTGCACCTTCGCGTGGTGGCATGCTCTTTGTCGGGGCAGGGCGCGCCCCTCCGTTGCCGAGGCACGTTATAGGTGATCGGCTCCTTGTGGCGAGCGAAATATGGCTGGAGGAGGCTGACGTCAACAAGAGATGACAGGGAATGCCCAAAATAAACAATGCACGGATACAGTCGCGTGCGGGAGCTCCTATAAGCGTCGCCTCGAACAGCGCCAGCTGGCGGCTCACGGCTACGGCGGCATTACGATTGTAACGACGACGACGCTCTGGCTCAATAATTCATTATAATTTTTCTAATATATATTAGTTACACAATTCTTATGTGATCACTTTTATAGATTATTCGTTTCTTGGGCAATCCCCCAAATTGAGTGTGATCCATACATGCCAGAAATCATCATCACGAGCATTCAAGGAACGGGAATGTTACCCTGCTAGTGCTACCAACCGTTGCAAACAATTTTCCTAAATACCTACGGGAAGACAAATACTAATTAATCTCTTATTAATCTATTATTAAATGTTGTGCGGCATCATCTACGCCGCACAACACGGTGGTAAGACCAATGCACCACATGAAACCGGGCAACATCTTTACGTACCACTGTTGCCGAAAAACATGCACCCCGAATATTACAAAGAAAGTAGAAAGTTCGAAAACAATTTAAAAAATTCACAGCACTTCCCCGGAGTGTACGATGATGAGTGGGGCGAAGCGTCCGTCCATCCGTCTGTCCGTGGGTCAGTCAACTATACGAAATCGTCAACGATACGAAAACCAGTAACGCCATCTAGTGATAATACTTCCAAGGACATATACACAAAACGTTCTCTATTGAGCAATTCACAAACTAGAGGTGGCTACTACTACTACTACTACTACTACTACTACTACTACTACTACTACTACTACTACTACTACTCCAAAGGAGGGAACGACCCACACCCTATGGAGATTCTCCAACTCAACAGATGCTGTAGACGCAGTGGAATACGCGCACTTGTGTGGTATGCTCATTGCTGTAGTAGGAAATGACGGTGCCCTATAAAGGCTTGCGGTTCTATTCGAACCGGTGGCGTGGAAGCTGTGGAAGAATCGGCCGTAGCTTCCACGCAGGCTAAAGATGTAATCAGTGACCCCAAAGTTGCAGTCAAGAATTTCGCCAGAGGGAGAATCTCGCCGGAAGCATGAAGAATATTGGCCAGAACAAAACTCTGAATCGTTTGGGTGCCTGCACACTCCTCTCTTCCCGGCAACAACGTGGCTCACAACGCGGCTCGAGGACTCGCACGCCGGCCGTGTCACTGAGACGGAGCTCCCGCTAGGCTGGAGTGGACATCCCATGGTTTCCCTAAAAGGAAATCACAAACCATTACCACACACTTAGCAAGCAGCAAGCGATGGCCTGGCGCCTCCTTCAAACGAACACGTACCCGAACTTGGTGGCCGATAGCCACTATTACCCAGGTCAATACACTAACAGGTGCAAATTAGGTAAGGAAAGGGTGGACCTATATCACACATTCTGTGGACCTGTCCAAGAGCGGTCCGACACGGTCGCACAGTTGTTTACGATGAGCAGTATAGGGATCGAGACCGTGCTGCTCAGCTCAGACCCAGAGAAGCAGCTAGCTCTGGGCAATTCGACGGGCAGAAGACGCCGCCAGGGCCCAGAGGCTCCTGGCTGACACCTAGGTGTGGGATCCGCACTACCGAGGCCGCCAGATTTTCAAAATAAGGGTTTCCCCCTCCCAATTTCTTGACTTTTGCAACCTTTATCTATTGCTTTCTGAATCATGTTCATGTTCACTTATTGTCCGTGGCACATACCCATGCACTGTGGTGGATTGGCCGAGAATTGAGTAATTTTATAAAATGGCATGTAGTTTTAGAATAATGAAGCATATATAATAGATAGATTACAGGTCACCTAAGAAATAATGGTAGTCGATCTAATGCTTATAGTTATTTAAATTAAAAAAAAATCATTTTACCCCATTTACTTATTTACACTGCATTTCGTTCTTATGTTGTTAAGTTGCATTAGCGTTTAAGTTGCGTTTTATAATTTAGAGTTTGGCGAACCCTCTCGTGGGTATGAGCCAATTTCTCCCATAGGCGACAAAACACCTTGCAGCCGGCTTTAAATCGTGTTTATGACGTGTTTGTGAGCGCGTGAAATTTTACGCGTTGATTTATTTCTTTTTCCTTCCCCATTCGCTAATTCGTGGTGATCGGGATAACGAGATGTGTTATAAGCAAGGCCTAAAAGCACTTACAACATATACTCCCAAATCATGACACTAATTTTTGCCGCTATTCATAAAGCGAAAAGGGTACGATCATTACATATTACCAATTGTAAGGTACGGGCTCGGGATCGCAAGAAATAAACATTGGCCCCGTATCTGTATGTTACACTGCAAATGTCGTCGAAAGACGATAGTCTTGCATCTGGAGAGAGTGAAAAAAAAAAAAAAACGTTTATTTCATGTTCTGCGCAAGAAAATGGGTGAATGGTATTCTGGAGGCGCTGCGTCAGAGTGCCTCGAGCGTGCAGTGGAGGCTAACGAGCGCATCAAGTCACGTCGCACGTGAGACATGAGCGCTATCGGGCATTTATCTTGGAAAAAGAAGCGCGCGCGCCCTGCGCGCCCGTCTCGGAGGTGATAAGGTGTAGAACGCGAGGCGACGGATAGGTGCCACCATCGTGTCGTCTTAGTAAAGCGTTGGAAACACTTGCCTTTTTGTGCAAGCGTTGCGTGGTCAGTGCAACGCGATAAACGGTGCGGTTCTTAGAATTACTTACTTATGCCTTTGCTAGTAAAAGACGAACATACAGAATGTATACGTGTTGTTATGGTGCCTCAGATATGCGCGATAATTCCTTTTTAATTGCCAATCGCACAAGTATGAACGCCGAATATGGAGCAATATTTGGTGGGCGCTGCGGATGGGGTCGGCCGTTTGGAGTACCGTTTGGCCACTTTGGTGCCGTTTAGAGTACCGTTAAGGACGGACAAACAGACAAATATACAGGCAGGCAGGCCGACCGAAATTTTCCCGCTGAAGGTGTTCAACAAAGACTGTCGTCTCTAAAAAGAAATCAGCCTGCGCAGAATAGGGTGAATTGGAGATTGTGTCGAGAGAGGCCGTCATCCTGCAGTACGACGACGATGATTCAAACTGTACATGTGTCACACCTGTCCCGTTTATTAGGGAGGCAATCGCCGGGCTAATTCCAAGAGCCGAAGTATCGGCCCCCCGAACCGCACCACGAAAGCGTGGACAATTTTTAAAGTGGTCCTTTTTGGTGCGCCAGCGGACGCCGGTCGTGGCCCAAAGAACAAGTCAGAGCCGAGAGTTGATAAACAAACAAATTATATTCTCAACAATGGCAGGTCGAAAACAATACATAAAAATGCACACTCCACAATAGTTGCATACAATATGACACCAATCAAACCAATCAATCAACGTACTACACAACACAATCAGCCACACTTGAAACAACGGACACGGACAACAATACGCACTACAATGCAGTCACATGCATTGAACAACCAAGACACTTAAGGACTAAAGCGATAGAAAACCTATTCAGTCCAAAGTCCTTGGAACAAAAGTCTGAATGATACTCGTCCGAGAATCACTCACTCAAAGTCCAGCGTTGTTGTCGTTCCGCAGCTCTCTGAAGTTTCTCTTCCAGGAAACCTCGCCGGAGTTTCTCTTCCAGGAAAACTCCCGTCTTCAATAGGCCACTCTCCAAGCTTCAAACTTCTTCGCCGGAAATCCGTCGGCTTCACACACGCAGCTGTTGCCCGCGTCTTCGCTCGATAGCGGTAAACCCACGCTCTTGCCTGTAGCTCGAGCCGTCCCTACGGACCAAAAACTTCGCCGACTACACGGCGGAATTCCTACGCGCTCCGGCGTTAACTTCCGTCACCTCCTGCTTTCTCGTCTCGGCTGCTCGATTAAATACGTTCCGCGCCACCTTCCAGAATTTTCTCGTCCTTTCGTCGGCGCGATACGCAGCGAAAGCTGGGAAGAGGGCGAGACGGTTGGAATGCCCTCTCCGGAGAATGAGTCACTCGGTCTGACCCCGCCTCCTTCGTTCTAGAAAGATCGCGGCCTTACTGGGCCGCCGATGTGGGGTGAGGAGGTTCGTCTGCGAAGCCATGCTTCTGCGGGGAGAGCGCGCGCCCGGGAGCCTTGGATGTTTGCTTTCTTTTTTTTTTCTTTTTACCTCGCCGCGTTTCTGCCGCCCGTTGTCGCAAGGATTTGGCGGCGCGCTCTTTTTTAGCGCTCGTTCTGTGACACTGCCCCCCACTTTAAGAATATTATCTCATAATATTCAAAACTCCACAGACGAGCGCGAACAGTCACCACGCACTCTCACAGACTGTAACACCATCAGTCACTCATGACACTTCACATTCACAATAGATCACTTAATACAATCGTACATTGTAGTTCAATTCCACAACACATGAAATATAACCACAGGCACATGAGTACAACACTCCACCACAAATTCCCAATAATACAAATGTACAAAGTTCTCTCATTACAACAATGGTCCAATACTATACATCACATCACAGCACAACACTTTGACACTTGTGACACAGGATAACACAACGTTAACACAACATATGGCACTCAACACTGCCAAACACATTCTGATTCGACCTCAGCACTTATCCTGAATACTTCGAACAGCGCTTGCGCCCCTTTTTGCGGTGCTCGCTCGATTTCTTCTTGTTTTTCCACGTTCCCTTTCGGCGAGCCCTTTCCAACGACGATATCTGAGGCGTCGTCTCAGCCATCGTTGTCTCTTCCGACACCGTTAATGCGTCATTACATTCGACGGGTCCTGTCTGTTTATTTACCCGCTTGATCATGCCTCTACATTTTGCCCGGCTGGCCAACTGCGTCTCTTTTACGCTGTCGGTCGGTTGAGGTCGTGTCGACGTAAGTCCGGTTGCTCGGCCCGTGAACTTATTCGACACGATCGTCTTCTCCTTCGCTGTCTCTTGCGCCGCAGCTTCACCTTGGGCTCTAGTGAGATCCGTCACGGGTTGCTCCTCCACTGTATCTCGCGGTCGCTGGGTTGGCGAGAGCTCTATCTTAGGGTCTTCTCCCAAACGTTCTGGATCACTTGGCCCTCGCGCCCCGTCGATGTTTCCGATGACAAGGTCATACAGGGGGGTCGTCATGCATAGAGCTGTAACCTTCCCGCTGAAGTACGGTGTTTCAACCTCAATTTCTGCTTCGGGAAGCATCCGAACTGTACGGTCAATTAAGCAAACCGGTTTCGTTTTGCCGGTTAACTCCCTTTCCCGTACCAAATCTCTCCGCACGATAACAGTGGAGCTACCGGTATCTCTTAACACCGTAATCTTTTTGTCCGCAACTTTTCCAGGCAGCGCTGGCATTCCTTTCGTAACACCGTTTGGCTGTTTTGACATTACAGCACCCACAATAGGAATTTTCTCCCCGTTTTTCAACTCTACGAATCCATCAGTGACGGCATTATTATCAGATTTCGGTGCCGCTTGAACACAGGATACCTGGTGAGTTTGACTCACTCCGTTCCGACAAGCATCTGCTTTGTGCCCAGTCTGACCACACTTAAAACATTTTACTACCGTAGGGCTCGTAAGGATCGTTCGACAGTTTTTCGCGCGATGACCCACTCGGTTGCACAGAAAACATCGCGGAATGCTCTCTGGTGCACGCTTCTTTTCTTCGGGAGCCAATTTCTTCGAATCATCGGGACACTCCTTCTTGACCTTGGCCAAATTAGTGCCACCTTGCGCTTCCAAGAATTGATCAGCCAATTCAAGCATTCCTTCAAGTGAGTCAGCCTTCCTCTCTTTTAAGTACAGCGACAGGCTTGGGTGGCAACTAGTAAGAAATTGTTCTCTAATTAGGAGCTCTCTAAGCTCATCGTACTCCTGTGCTGTCCCTGAAAGTTCAATCCATCTGTCGAAATAATGGCAAAGTCGGGCGGCATACTGCGTAGCCGTCTCACCGTCAGCTGGCTTTCCTGTCCTAAATCTGTCCCGGAATCCTTCCACGGTAAATCTAAATCGCTTCAGCAAAGCAGCTTTCACCCTTGCATAGTTGGCTGCATCGGTCGGCGTCAGCCTACCGTACACACTGAGCGCTTCACCACTCAAGCAAGTACTCAAAGCAGTTGCCCATTGTTGTTCCGGCCAATTCTGGCTCCTCGCAATCGTCTCAAATCTGTGGAGGTACGCGTCTAGGTCGTCCTTCCTTTCATCAAACGCTACAAGCAGCTTGCTTGGGTTCAAGCGGAAGCCGTGATCTTCCCGTTCGCTGCTTTCAACTCTAGCTTGGACCGGAGTTTCGCTTCGCTGTTGCAAACGGAGCCGCTCGAGTTCCATCTCGTGCTGACGCTGTCGTTCCCTTTCCTCTCTTTCTTCTTTCGCCCTTTCAGCTGCCAGCTTTTCTCTCTCCAACTCCACCTTCAATTGTTGCTCTCTTTCTTCCTTCGCTCTCTCAGCTGCCAACCTCTCTCGTTCCAACTCAGCTGCTTTTTCTTCCTTGGCCCTCTCAGCTGCCAACCTCTCTCTCTCCAACTCAGCTTCTTTTTCCGCTTTGGCTCTTTCGACCGCCAACCTCTCTCGTTCCAACTCAGCTGTTTTTTCTTCCTTGGCTCTCTCCGCTGCCAACCTTTCTCTCTCCACCGCCTCTTTCTCCTTCTGGCTTACCCATTTCCGTAGTTCGGCGCCGGAAAGACCCATCTTCTCACCAAGCGCAACTAACTTTTCGAGATCCATTGTGTCTCGCAACTCGCAAATAAACCTTGCCGCGTGCAAAAAGTATCTGCCTAAATCGGTCTATCGGAACACTCCCCTGCACTCGTTAACGAGAACACTGAACAACACACAAAATCGTTCCGATAGCAGTATCACCAACTCGAGGCTCTTTCTTACTACTTTGGACAGACTGTGCACCAAAAGGTCCTGTCGCGGACGCCAGATTAATCTTTGGGCCACGACCGGCGTCCGCTGGCGCACCAAAAAGGACCACTTCAAAATTGTCCACGCTTTCGTGGTGCGGTTCGGGGAGCCGATACTTCGGCTCTTCGAATTAGCCCGGCGATCGCCTCCCTAATAACGGGACAGGTGTGACAATATGCGAACGAAGGACCAAATTTACTAAGCTTTTTTGTTCTTCGTTCTTTTCTTAGTGGCACGAGCCACAATCGACTTTTTTGTTTCTCCTCCAAGCACTTCCGGTTGAATATTTACTTCCGGTCGTCCGGATGAGTTATTTCAATGGTATCTATTTTTTATAAACGTTTGTAGATTATACACTAATTCTTTTATATATGAAGGCAGCACTCGTTTCATGGACGATCCCACATGGTGAATTGCGCCAGGTTGGTAAGGGTCAACCAACCAACTTCATTCATTGGTAGTCCCGAGTAAAATGACTGAGGGAGCAGCAGGGCTCCCATCAAGTCGGTGGCTCCACCTGGAATGGAACCGGGAGGCGGTGACTCTCGACGACGGACCGGTGCAGCCTACATGTAGTTGAATAGCGATGTTCGAACTTCGAGGAGCTAGCCGCGTCCCACCTCATCTGAGACCGGAGCCCGCAGTGAATGGGCACGGCTGGAGCATATGATCCGCGGAGTGTAGAACTCGCGTCCGCATTTCGAGCAGGTCTGCGGAAAGTCAAGGATTGAGGCGATTAAGGGTTCAGAGTTGGTATATGTTTGCTTCTGCAATAGCCTGAACCTGACCGACTGAACCCCACTGCACTTGGGGCTAGGGGCAGGGAAGGTCGTTTTGCTTAATCAATAATGCGAGGTAATCTCGTGGAAAGTGGATAGCGGGTCTTCAGGGGTACAATCATGGAGAAGAGCTTGGGTGTGTGAACAAGCGCGGTGCGTGAAATATCGCTCTGGGCAGTGAGCCCGCTCATTTGGGATTACAACTAGCAGGATTAACGACTCCGTCGACGTGCATGAGCCGGGAACCAGGAAATGTGGTGTCCTTCCTCCTCATTGGTCGCGGTGTTGCGAAAGGACTTATGAACAATGCACGCGCTGCTCATGCCGATGTTAGAACGGCCGAAAAGGACCTGGCCGCCTTCGTGAGTCGGAGTAAATAGTCGTGGGAACCATGACACTATGTATGGCCATCGCTATCGCAGTTTCTTCCGCCAGCTGAGCGTTGTTCGTGCAACTGGATGCTGCACTCAGCTAGCTTTACATGCGCGTGGACAACTGATATTGTAAACCTGTTGCTGAGAGTTATGTAGAATACATATGATATCGGGGCATAAGCTTACATAACGTAAGGGCCAGCTAACTGCCTGGATAATTGATGAAAACTGGCCAAATGAGTTCGTTGAAAGGGCAGACTTTTCTTCTTTTTTTTTTCTTCTTTAGCAGCTGGGTTCGTTGCGGTGCCTGACGGGGCAGATCGCAACCACCACGCTCCTTGCCGCGTGGCCTCTGAATCATCCGATGTGCTCGTTTACTTGTATTTATACACAACTAGCGAACACGGACAGGCAAAGAAGTATATGAAAACATAGGCGACATTATTCGTGGTTTGTTAAATGTATTGCACTGATTCTCACTTCAAGTGTAAGAAATTTTCGAATTTCGCGTCAGATGGGTGCATTTCATATACAATGGAGGGCGCTCTCTTGTCCGCATTTTTTGTTGTATTGTAAGGTATTTACTTGTGGCATCGTTAGCCAGTTAAGCGGCGAGTGTGGTGTACTATGTTTTGCCAAAAAGCGCGTCAAAAGGCACGTCACCTTAGCCCGAGAATTCGGGCACACGAGCATCTCGACGTGAGAGTGCCACCATCTAAGCGAAATATAAGGGTCCCTCAATTTTTTTTCTCATTGCTGAGCGAGATCAGACATGTTGGGTTTCACTCACACCTATTTACTGCAATGCGTTGATTTATAGGTTTGGTCATTTTATATTGTCTGGTATATATTTGGATTACCCTAATTATCACCCGCAGTGGCTTCCGCATAGCTACCCCTATCCATCATTCCTCATAAGTTCTCTTTCGTTAAACCGTATAATGAATGCATGATTCTCGCGGCGCCGACTTCTCCCGTGCTATAAAGCTTCGCAGAGAGGGGAAATGTATATGCCCGCTGCGTTCCGTCTCGACCGACCGACCGGCCGACGGTATCGCGTCGTCCGTTGGGACCGTGAGGATAATATACAGGAGCGCTGCTGTATAGAAGCCATGCGCTGTCTCGCTTGTCGCAGCTAATTGGGACACTGACGTGGCGCTCGTCGAAGCGCGATAGAAAGCCCAGCCACTTAAATTTTCAGCTTCCGGGGACGGACGAGTTCCCGCAGATGCTCGCTCTAATTTACGGCGCAGCTCCTCCTGAGGCGGGCGGCGGCGGCGGCGAATGATTTCGGGCCTTGGGAGCCGCTGAATTATTGACCGGCCCGAGTAGTGCCAAGCGCACTGCGCGGACGACCTTGGGGGTGCGATTTCTGCGCCTGTCAAAAACTTTCTTTTTCTGGCCGGAACCGCCGCCGCGAGGGATCCCGGCCGCCTGCGCTCGTCCGGCTGCTGAGTGGGAGAAAACGGTTGTACATGCGCCACGATCGGAAGATGCGCCCACTCGCCCCATTCCTCGAAGAGGAAAGGCTAAAATTTGGGTACGCGTTTGCCGGTCCATCGACCCGTGGCCTGAAGAAAGCGGGTTACATGTGGAAGTTGGGAGCTGTGCGTATTGAAGCCCTCTCCATGGCTACTCCGACGACGCCCACACATTCTCTCTCGTCCGTTTTAATGTCAACTGTGGAATAGCGCACCTCTGTAATCACAAGTATATAATGTACGTTCTGAGTTTTTTTTTTTTTGCAAAATACAGTGACTGCACGATATGTGAGATGAGTCCTTGCACGTGTCTCTCTGACGTAGCCAGCACTTTTTTGTTCTTCAGGAAATGGGGCGGGGATTAACATGCCATATCTATATAGGTTCGTGCGTGTGTTTGTGCATCTGTGTGTATACACATCCAATGTGGAAAGATGTCGGCGAGAGAGCTTGACTTCTGAACTTGTATGAAGCTTGCCATATATATATATATATATATATATATATATATATATATATATATATATATATATATATATATATATAGACTTGCAGGAACATTCGAATGCTGTTGAAATGCCTTCCTCATCGGAAAGCCTTCGTCTATTTTGTCACACGTGTAGGAAAACAGGAGCAGAGGCATCCCCCGTCTCTTTATATACATCGAACAAAATTAAAGAAAACAGAAAACACGCAAAAAGAAAATGTGTGAATTTAATATCAAGGATGGCAAACTACAGCTGCATTTGTGAACACGAGCTCTTCTTTATAACACGTTTCTTTCAGGGAGATACTAGAGCGTGTGAAATGCAAGGCGATCAGAGAGTTCTTGGTAATCCCAATAACGCAGCGTATAAACAGAGCGTTAAGCTGCGTTGACACCGCCGTTTAGAGCGTAAGTGAAAAGAGCGCGTTCGAGTGGACCCGTTTTTGAGGCGCCCGGGAACGGCTATGCATGCAACGCTCATTTCGTGCGTGGCGGGATGCGCGTGTCGCTCCTGATCCCGCCAAAATTGCGCGTGACGTAACGTGTTCACCGTGCGTCAGTTGCACTCAGCGTGATCTCGTTGAGGCCGCTAGTGGCGCTGTCGATCCGCTACACGCGCGTCCCAGTGGATTGGTTCTGTTATCGCGCGCATGTCTGCTCGCAGCGCTCGTTGTCGGTTGTCATTAATGTGTACAGGGATGCGTGGTAAATGTAGGTCACGAGTTGTGTGGTTGGCCGTAGGAATTTCCTTGTTTTCTTTTTCCCAGGCCGCGCCGTATAAGTGCATATTTAAAAGGGATAGACAGACACCTTCTGGCGCATAACTTGGGACATGAGCTGGTAGTGATGAGCTAGAAGTAGGAAAAACTACATAGTTCTAAGTATGGATCATGCAAGGATAGATAGATAGATAGATAGATAGATAGATAGATAGATAGATAGATAGATAGATAGATAGATAGATAGATAGGTAGGTAGGTAGGTAGGTAGGTAGGTAGGTAGGGAGGTAGGTAGGTAGGTAGGTAGGTAGGTAGGTAGGTAGGTAGGTAGGTAGGTAGGTAGGTAGGTAGGTAGGTAGGTAGGTAGGTAGGTAGGTAGGTAGGTAGGTATTGGAAGGACACGACGCTCGCATTTTGTCTTCGCCTAAAAGGGCTCTACATTACCCATAAGATGTGATGATCAGTCAGCAAGTGTGACCCAGTTTCAACCTTTTCGAAAGTTAGGTATTACGCCTCTTTCCATGCCTGCTTCTTTCTTCCTGACCCTCTCTCCCCCTTTCGTTCTTCTGGCTGTACGGCTTTAAAATTCCGGACGCGATGAGCGAGATGAAAAAAGAAAGTAGACGTCAATATAATTGCTCTCTGCTGCTGGATAGTGCCCTTCGCTAGTAGTATACGGCGACGATAGTTCAAAACTCCTCGTGAAAAGGAATCCAGTTCGGTGATGTATTGTCAAGATGGTCCATGAATTACGGAAGACCCCAGTACAGTCGTCAGCAAAGTGAACACGAACGCTTCGCAGCGTGCGTGGCTCGGACTGGTTTGACTGATGCCAGCCGCGAAGTTCCGAGGGCTGTCGCCGAGATAATATCTAAGCATGGTTGGATAGTATATCTATTTGCTTATTTCAGGGTACCTTACAGGCCCCATTGGGGGGGGGGGCATTGAGTAAGGGGGACAACATATGTGGATATGATGGCAACATCTTGGCAACAGCACTGGAAGCTACGCGGCGCTGGCGTCAATGACACTGATTATGGCTACACTGCTGAGCGTTCAGGTTCAGTGGGCTGATGACTGTATTACATAATATCGTTTGCGTGACGCGACTGGATGATGAGATGGAAGCAGAGAGAGCTGTGTTGTCGAGCTCTCAAATTGAGGGACGCCACTTCCACTCAAAGATCGGTACATCCTGTACTTAATAATAATAATAATAATAGTAATAATAATAATAATAATAATAATAATAATAATAATAATAATAATAATAATAATAATAATAATATCGAACGATCTGGAAATCGTTACCATCCGGCGTTATTAGATGCGGAGCATCTTATACTCGCGCCTTGTAGTGCGCCGTCCGCGCCGTCCGCGCCGTCCACACCGCTTCTCGAACATTCGACAGCTGACGCGCGCGCATGCGCCGTCGCCCACTCTTCCACCATCTGTGCATCCCTTCCTCCTCTACACACCGCGCGCGCTTCACTCCTCCACCATCTGTGCACCCTTCCTCCTCTACACACCGCGTTCGACATCTACAATTCTCCTGATTCTCCAGTGGACGCGCATGTGGCGTCGCGCTTCGAGAACATTCAACAGCTGACAGTGCATGCGCCGTCGTGCTGTATATATACTCAAGGTCGGCGCTCGCTCGCTCAGTTGCCGCTCGTCGGTTGGTTTGTACGGCGCGTCGACGTCCAAGGTCGCGGTGAAATGAATTCCAACGAATCCACAAACACAATGATCGACGTCCCTTCGACCAGCGCCGCCCTTTCACATACGTGTGTACGTGTTCACTCATTTAACACCCCCTCCTACAACCACGTTATCCAATTTAGCCATCGACCCAAGTAAGTCGCAATTTAACACCCCATTTCACAACCACGTTAACCAATTTAGCCATCGACCCAAGTAAGTCGCACTTTAACACCCCGTTAACCAATTATATGCTCCGCATCCTCCTCAGTGTTCCCCCGAGGGAAGCTGCGGGCAATTTTTAATGTGTTCTGCCATTGCACAGTACGCAAACATCCAGTATTTCGGCTACACGGAAATGCAACCGCCGCGGTTCACCGTAACCGCTGCACCGCCAAGGGGGCCCTAGATAGCAGTACCCACGCCCTGGCCTTATATACCACGCCGTAACCACGACTGAAAGAGAGCAGGTGCTGGCAGCAGTTCACGCGTGCGTTACCACCTGCGCAGACTGGGAGTGCCGTGGCCCAGCCACCGGAAGCTGCGGACGTATATACGGCGCCATTCATTCCACTTTTCACAACTCGGGCGGAGCTGCCCGCGCGCGCCGTTTAGGCGCGCCCCGCATTTTTTTCTTTCCATATATATATTTTTTAGAACCGAGACACATTTGCGGCCTCGTGTGTAACAGGCGGAGGGTTTTTACCTCAATCGGAACCACGTGACTTCGCCGCGAAAATTTATGACCCGATTCTGCGATGCGGTACGGTCGTCGAAAGTGGCCAATGGTGGGCGCGCCTGTTATTACTTGTTAGGCGCGGTCCATCGGTCTTACATGTTTAGAGTTAAGGAGGGCACTGTCTGAAGTATACACCTCGCACTCACCCAAATGTTCCGTATTGCAGTGTACGGAGGTCAAGTGCAGTTTCCGGTACTGCCGTATCTCAAGGCGATGGCGACTTTTACCTTAAAGCCAGATATGGAAAATCTGGTCACCGGTGTAGAGCCAAGTATTCTGAAAAAACAAAAACAAAACAAAAACAACAAAAGTATGACGAACAGACACCCCTCCCCCCTCCGCAAAAAAAAAAGGATTGATTGATTTGTGGGGTTTAACGTCCCAAAACCACCATATGATTATGAGAGACGCCGTAGTGGAGGGCTCCGGAAATTTCGACCACCTGGGGTTCTTTAACGTGCACCCAAATCTGAGCACACGGACCTACAACATTTCCGCCTCCATCGGAAATGCAGCCGCCGCAGCCGGGATTTGAACCCGCGACCTGCGGGTCAGCAGCCCAGTACCTTAGCCACTAGACCTGCCGCGGCGGGGCACCTCGCATTCAGTAAGGTGCCGTGGGTGTGACTGCTGGTTTTGTTTTGTTGTTTGTTTTTGAAGGGCAGCTTTTCGTCTTGCTACTTCCGAGCTATATACAGTTGCGCTGTATGCCCTCCGTTCGAGTCTGTAACTCAGAGTGATGTTTGAGAAAAGAAAAAGAAAAAAAAAATTGTGAAGTCAGTTGTCTGCAAAAATAACACAACCAGGGTGCACACAGGTGGTGTGAATGCTGAAGAAATTAAAAACAGACAGTAACGGTCGTTTGCAAGAAACGTGCTGAGTCCCAAGGTGCGAAAAATTCTTTCAGAGGCTCGATAAACTTTCATGTTAAATTATTTGGATATCCTTTATATGAATACCTCGTATGACATATTAATGTATATGGTCATAAACTACTTGATTGTGTTGTGTTTCCACTCTTGGCGTTCTCTCGGGTGACATATTAAATCCGTCACGGTGGTGTAGTACATGGTTACAGTGCTTAAATGAGCACCGGAAATGTTGTAGGCCCGAGGGCTCTGATTTGGGTGCACGATAAAAGAACCCCAGGTGGTCAAAATTTCCGGAGCCCTTCACTGCGGCGTCTCTCATAACCATATGGTGGTTTTGGGACGTTAAATCCAACAAATCAATCAATCAATCGTGGTTTTGGGATGTCGAACCCCAAGAAATATTACGATTTTACCTGGGTGATACATTTAGTACCGCTTCCACTTTTTCTCCCTTTTTATTTATGTTTTCTTTGTTAAACGAGAAAGAATCGCTAATCATTCAGATGAGACGTCCCCCGCTACGCCACCGATCACCAAAGAGAGGGAAGACCACTCAACCCCTTGTCTATCCGGTTCCCTCTTGACTACGTGTCTCAATCATTTCTTACATACAGGGATTCGTGCTGGGGCCGGGAAGTAAGAGACGCTACGACCTGTTTCTGTTTACCGATTCATTTAATTTAATACAAAATTTATAACACATGATTTAAACACTCGTGACATTCGACACAGGATACATAAGGGAAATAACTTTGACAATAAAATGGTGCGACGATACAAAGTAAACACAGGCCGACACAAATGATAAAGTCATTAATTAATAAAACCGCGCAATGTCTCAATTCGCCACCTCCCTTCCCGCAAAGCTACTCTAAATAAGGTGCATAAAGTCCGTCTCACGAAAGGTCCATGTCGACGGGGGCCTCGGAGCTGGTTGTTCAAATCGGGGTCGAAGGTTGGTTCTTTCCGTCGTGGTCTGATCTGTCTCCTTCCGTCGCCGTCTTCATCGTCTTCGTCATCGTCGCCTACGTCGTCCCTCTTAGTGGTTTCCATCTTAGCTTCTATACCATTTCGAGCTCATCGCATCATCTCTCTGACTCCCTTCGACTCTTCACATCATATCCCTCGGGCCACTCACATCGTATCCCGGACCCCCAAGCTCGTCTCGTAGTCCCCTTTTTGTAGGACCCGACTCCGCCCTACTGGGGTACCAAAACCAGTCCGCCACTCCACGCGGCATATCTCTTTCTTCTCAGTCCGAGTGTATCCTCTTCGGCGGCCACCCCCGCGGCCTACACCAGTAGAAAACCCTCTCCCAAACAAAGCCGAGCAAGTAACGAGGTACAAACTCAAGCCTCAGGGAGAGGGATGGGCGAGCCGTCCGATGACACTTTAATTACGGGCGAACAATGGTCTCGATGCTTCCGTTACTTGGTGAGCCGATGTCGAGACCAAGTCTCCACGTTTCTATGCAGCTCGGTGTCTCCCACGAAATTCTCCGTAGTCGCCGCTTCCTCGTCGTTCACCGTCGCGGGCGGCCATCCGCGCAGAACGCAGTAAGAGCCCTGGCGCCACCGAGACTGACGGAAAGGCATAATGGACCCGCCACAGGCACTTGCTGCAAAGGTCGCTTTCCCCGAACCAACAAAAGGTGTTCTGCTGCTCCCCCATGCCACAGATCTGAAGGGTGCGCGCCGATTATTGTACTCTGTCACATCGTCTGTAGACGACAAGGCGCCGCCCGGTCCTCGTGTCTGCGCGGGGGAGTCCGTGAGGATAATAGAAACAATCCTTCTGGTACTTAACTCCGGAATGCCCTTTATGCGTGGGTTTGAGAAACGAGCGCACACATCTCGAAAGGAGCGGGGTTCAGTCCGTGTTTGCGGGGACGTCACACAGACAACGAGTAACATAATCAATAGATCACCCCGCACACTAAATCACGTGTGCTCCCGGACTTTGCGTCATGCGCTCAGCGCTTACATAGTAACCTGTTGCTCAGCCGTCATTCCATGGTGAACAAGAAGTCCGTGCGGATCTCGAAACGCCATTCTTGCTTTGTTTAGACATCGCTCAGTGACCTGTTTTTTCAACAATGCCTTTACCTGACCAGACGGTATTCCGTCGAACTCTCGATGCGTATACAAGAAGGAGAAGCCGGTGCCGCTGTAAATGGCTGAATAGGCACCGACCTTTCCTGTACATCACATCAATAAAGAAAGTTAAAAAAAGAACGCGTGAGGTCATCACGTGTATATGGTTTTAATTTATCTACAACATGCTATATATGTTTCCTCGTGGCTGTTGTATACCATGACTTATATGCAGGTCGTCCCACGTAACTTAAGCCAAGGCCGTTTAGAGCTGAAAGCCGCATCGCCTGAAATGGCATTGAACGCACACTATTAACAATAGCCTATGTCATCCATACTACATTCTATTTCCTCCCTGACTAATTAATTATGTTAGATTACCCGACTGTTCTCTGTGTGTTACGGCTCACGTAATCCACTTTTCGTGTGTTCCTTGCCTCGTCCGCACTTTCACGCGCTGTCACCTGTTTGTATGTGAGGATATACGTGAAAATAAAAGAGGGAGTCGTAAAAGGAAATTGACGTTGAACAATTGAAAACCACGCGAATAATTTAACAGAAACATCTCTCTGGGAGCGGATTGAGATGTCGCAGATAATTTTTACTAATGGGCGTGCTTTTGTATAAGTGGAATATCATTTGTACTATCGATTGTGCAGCAGAACAAAAGCGCGCCAATCGAGACTTTGAGGCATGCTTATGGCTGGAATTGGCCGTGTCAGCTGGGGGAAACAGACAAGCAATTAAGCAAACATACAAATAAACAAACATAAAAACAAGCAAATAATTAAACAAGCAAACAGGGAATAGGTGCACGTATAGCAAGCGTGAAAGGCACCCCGTCCTCTTTGCAGCGTGTTTGCACAGAGTGTTGTATGAACAAATCCTTCGGGATAACTGCTTTCCCCGAGCGTCGCTTGCGATGTGAGGGTGCATGACCGTAACGCGCGTTAAGACGAGGATGACGCATTCACTGTGATACCGGCTGAGGCCACCGACGTGCATCGAATTATCGCGGAGGTCGGCTTTTATTGGTACAAGCACGACTGTTATCGTCAACGGCGCCTCCGTTAAGAGCTTCGTGTGGCTGAGCACGCGCGAGCAAGCGAAGAAGCAAGAAGCAACGCCTTCCGGTGTGCCGTGGTCGCCCCTTTCTCCTCTTGAATTTTGATGTACGCGCTTCGTCGCGGTTGTTGGCGGTGTCGAATTCATTAGGACCGCCTCGGCCGTATGTGTGCGTTCGTATACGCATATAAAGAGAGGACTGTCAACTGTCAGTGTCGCGGCATTTCAAGCCCGAATTTTCAGTGCTCGTGGTGCACTGACTATATAGCGCGCGCTCACGTTTGTCGGGACATGCGTCCGAATGTATACTTAAACTTCTGTGAGCGGATGTTGGAGGACAAGCGAATGATAACCTGACCAAAGAATTCAGCAGTGAGCCACGATCGAGTACGCAATTAATTTCTCCGTGAACAACAACAACAAATTCTTCTTCTTCTTCTTCTTCTTCTTAGTAGTAGTAGTAGTAGTAGTAGTAGTAGTAGTAGTAGTAGTAGTAGTAGTAGTAGTTGTAGTTGTATACCAACAGTGTTACTTTTTTGTTCTATTGCCTGTTCCGAGACACTATATGTAAATGAACAACGACGTAAAAGTCACTACTACAAGTAGTGGCAGTCCTACCGAATAGACACCAATTTTAAAATTCCTTGAGTAGTAGTCACCCGCGAGCCTGTCATCGTTTCGCAGCATCCTCGCTGTTGGTCGATGCGTGGTTTAATCGTGCGACTGTAGAAAATGCACAGGGACGTTCGTCGTTATTGCGACTCCCTACATAACGCGGTCACAGTGGGAACCGCCAACTTCATGCCAAAGGCAAACCTGTGAGCTATTGCTGTTGCTTGCTTTTTAACGTCCTAAAGCCGCACGGGCAATGACAGACGCTGTCGAGCTATCGGCTGACGCAAGCGAAGTCCAGCGAGTATACTGCGGCCGCAGCAGGTTAATAAGTTAGGACAGTCTTCCGCCGCGCTCATTACGCCAACTGCTTCGGCCGCTCAGGAGAAGAGGCCGCTGTGCTTACTCGGGGATCTGCCCCGTCTAGACGGCTGGCTCGCTTTGTTGGTCTTGGCCATTGTGACGGCAAGCACAACGACTGAGGTGGATCGAGGGCTCCTCTGTGCGGGTATACGCGTCGTATTAGGTATAGCGCCTCTGTACTGTTTACTTATTGAAGTCCCTTTCCGTGGCGCGCACAACCGCGTGAAATATTCACTCTGCTATACCTCAGCCTTTTATATGCCCGGCGGAGGTAGCGGAACCCATTCGCATTATCTATTCCAACTATTATTTAAGCCTTCCTTTCTTTTGTGCACCTGCAGTTTGTCTCTATTCACCGTCGACGCCCCATTTGCCGCTCCAGCGGCGATTTCATTGCGAGCTCCATTCTATATACACCTTTTAAGAGAACGATGAAGTTTCTGACGCGAGAAGTGCTGCTATTTCATATATATATATATATATATATATATATATATATATATATATATATATATATATATATATATATATATATATATATATATATATATATATATATATATATATATATATATATATATATACGCATATGATAGATATATGAGAGTGCAGGAGGCTGGAGTGTATTGACTGGAAATTTTGTTATGCGGGAAAGTGCCCGACGCAGCAGTAAGATACCAGCGTCGACGAGTTATTTACGCTGTGGAGGCATTCGTAGCGTAAGTTTCCAGTGTTTGCTTTGAAGAAAAAAAAGAAGAAAAAAACTCTTTACTGCCGCGTCGTGTCATATAGAAACTTTTCACTTGAACCCCCCTCCCCGTGCGGTTTTCTTTTCGTGGCATACACTTTTGCCGATATCGTTGAGCGAAAGGCGCCGCGCGACTGGAGGATTGTCGGCGATATACGAAGCGTTGCTGCAAAAGAAAACAACGCCGTGGATTGCCGACGTCAACTTCAAGAGTGCAGACCGTGGCTGTGTTCGGCTACTGGCCCCGCTATGTTTGGCGATACATTGACATGGTCGTAAAAGAACGCCATCGTCTAAGCGCCGTCTTTGCTCAACGCAGTGCGGCGTTTGGTTTAACAGTTTGTAAGACTCTCTCACTGTCACTCGACTCCGCGAGCTTCAGTTATGTGTATCAAGGGCAAACATGCCCTCGCAGTAATAAATCCCAGTGGGCACGTCATGAGTGGGCACACACTTCGGTGAACCAACCGTCGCGACGCTGATTCGGCATCGTATGTCCTTTAACAGCAGCGAAGATCCTAGTTCACTAATTGCTCAACGAATGCCTCATGCACCCTCCGATGTCCAATTACCCTACCTTCGCTTCCCGCCGGCTCTATCGAATGTACGCACGGCTTATTTCCTAGTATCCGACTAATACTCTGCCGTTCGTTTTCTATGTAGGCTTATTTTTCCTCGGCAGCCGCTCTGTTAGTCTAACGGACCAGCGGTTATTTGCTGTGCACATTGCGTTCGACGATGCTCCCTGCACTGTAATGCCGATTCGGGATACCTATTTGCTCAGGGTTACGCCTGCCTCCTTCGTTAATGCCCCTTCCGTACAACAACAGCCCTCAAGGCTTATTAGTTCTTCTTCGACCTTAGTGGTAATTTTCTGAGGTATGTAGTGTAGCCTACACGTGCGGTCTATACGACATGACAGTGTTGCGAGGGCAGTCGCAGACGTGCTCTGCTCGATACCACAGTCGTCACGCTGGCAGGGGCTTGTCGGTATACCAAGAGAAAACGATTCCGTGGAGCAACTCTAGCCTGCTCTATAGCTAACCGTGACGACTGACCGATACCGGTAGTAGCCTACCTTCGATGTCATCCTGAAAGGTAATCGAGGCCTGGTGAAACTTGGAAGTGTGGCAGTTTGGGCTAGTTGGTATGACATGACGATAGTTATAGCGTGAGAACAGAACAACGACAACAAGACAAGAAGGACACACTCGTGTCCTTCTTGTCTCTTTGTCGTCGTTCTGTTCTCGCGTTATAACTATCGCCTGGCGAAAGCTACGAACGAAGGCATTGTTAAAATGTTTAAGGGTAACAAAGTTGCACAAGCGACTGTAGACTGATACTGACGCTGTAAAAGAATGACGGAATGGGGCGCTGTGAGTGTGTGTGTGGGGGGGAGAGGTTGTGTGTTGGTGCGTGTTCTAACTTATGAATTTCACTCTTCTAAATTTCAGTTAAGACTTGCACGATCCAGGGGTGACATACCAGTTATACGAATCTGCCTTCCCCTGCCCACGTGATACGATACGAACCTGCGTTTTCTTTCCGATTCCTACACGATACGACGCGCACATGTCTCAACGTGATTCGGTTACATTCTCATGAAACGGCGTTGGGTTGTTAGCGTACGTACCATAAACAGCCAAACCGCAATAACCACACACACACACACACACACACACACACATATATATATATATATATATATATATATATATATATATATATATATATATATATATATATATATATATATATATATATATATATATATATATATATATATATATATATATATATATATACGCTCGTGTTAGGTGTGACCGATTGAATGCGGTGTGTCGCTCACTGCGGGCAGCGGCGCAGTGTAAAAGAGCGACGAAAATAACGAGACGGAGGCCCGGCGAACCGTTTTATCTTCATTACTGGCCGAGGTGAAGCATCTAGAAAGGGGTCGATGCGTCACCGCTGGCGCTGGACAACCAGTCGCAACACATCGAATCGCCTCGTTACTGCGAAGAAAAAAAACTCTCCTTTCCCATCGCAAAAGCTGGCAGATTACACTTGATAGAGGAAGGCCGACGGAACCGACATGCCCACACAACACGTTTTGTTCTTTAATTTCTTTATTGGGTCGAGCGGGCAGAAACAGTGTAGCGCTCGGCAGTTCGAGCGTCCGAGAAAAGGGGGGAGGAGGGGTTTGCAAGAGCTATTGGGTTTGAAAGGGGCGCACAACACGAACTCGAAAGGAAATCGTCGGTCGCCCTTAATTAAGGCCTCGCCACGTTGCCGCTGCTAGTGCAACCCCCGCCACCTCCTTTCGATCCTCCCTTGAAGGCGTCAACAGCCGCCGCACCATTGCCGCTTCTGAGAGAGACGGATGCCTTCGGTTCGCTCGTTGCCCGCTGCGCTTCTAATTTTTTTTTCCAGATTGTGTTTTTTGGCGGTTGTTGCCGCTGCTTATGACGCGCCTGCCTTATGCAGTCCGTCACGTCACTCTTTTAAAGGCAGTCTTCATTTGGCTCTCTGCTAATATATATATATATATATATATATATATATATATATATATATATATATATATATATATATATATATATATATATATATATATATATATTCCTTGCCGTCGTCTTCTTGGCCACCGCTGACTTCCGTTCTGCTACAGGCGTTCTGGAGATGCGCTGCTCCACTCTTAGTCGTCGCTGTTAGCGAAGTGCGGGGTGGGTGGGGGTTTCGTTCCTCTTCTCTATTTATTTTTTCGCTCTATTTCTCGGTAATGTTATTTCGTCCCTGACGGCAGCACCGGATGCGCGTCATAGCACGACTTGCAGAGAGACGAAAAAAAAAAAATACGGCGACCGAAAAGGGAAGACACAAGAGCCCACAGCCTTTCTGTGCGGAGAGCAGCAGCAGCGAAGGGGTTTGTGCGCGCCGCGTCGGTCGCTCCTGGGACCGTGTGTCGCCGGAAGCCGGGAGCGCCGTCTCCTTTTCGGGCGGCTCGTTTAATCGCAGAGAGTGCGTGTGGGTTCTTTCGGTTCGCGTCATTTGAGGACGCCCCAGAGAAAAAGGAGAATCGACATCGGTGGGGGGGGGGGGGGGAGGGGGGTTCCTTAGGGCGATGAAATCACATAATACAGTATTGTCTACAGACCGGAGTGGTGAAACTTGCGGCTTGCCTACATTTCGCGCACACGTGAGTTCGAAGTGAAAATGTTTGCTTATGTGACATTACTTGTCCAACGGGACCGTCGTATACTATAGATATGCGTGGGCTGAACGACTTTTTTTTACTAGTCTGGTGGAAACTGTGGTGGTGGTGAACGGGAAGGGGGTCTGCGAAGCGGAGGAGGAGGAAAAAACCTTTATTGATGCTGGCTGTGCCAGATAGCCCTTATCCCCACCGGGCTGGTTGACACGGAAAACTTGCGCATTTTCAGTAATACTTCACTTTGGCCTAGCTAATACACATTCCGGATTGTGTTTTGGCTATGTTTGTCCATAGGCGGCAAAGGGGGAAGAGGGAAATCAAAATATTGTCGGGGGGGGGGGGGAGGGAGGGCGTCACCCCTTCTGGCGCCGCTTCCATGGCTTGAAACTGAATACAGCGAGGCGCCCGTGACTTGGTTCGTTCTTGCTGTGTTTTTTTCCCCCCATCCTAAACCATCCTCGAAACCTCGTCCTCCCCGCCATTGCCGGAGGTCATGTGGCGGTTCGAAAGGAGCAACCCGAAGAAGGAGGCGCCAAATGCGATCGCTCGAGCACTGCGGCGCGTTTTCTGGGCACCCCATTCATTCCCCTCTGGATGAAACAATGAACAACGCAGCTGCAGGAAAAAAAAAAAAGACTGCTACATCCTACGTTCCGCGCCCGCGCGTCTTAATTGCCTATAGTTGCGGGTGCGTGCGCGTGCTCTCGATATAGTTTTTTTTTATTTGAAAACATCCCGCTCGCTAACGCGGCTGGCCTCGTCGTCCCTCGCCTGACGCCTGAACTACAGCTGTAAAAATGCGAGGATATTTTCGACCAAAGCGCCCCACTCTCGGTCCGCTCTTGCCATCGTCGACTGATCGATGCCTGGCATCGATTGCAGCGACGCAGTGCGGGCAAGAGTCCGCAGCCAAAGATAGCGATCAGAGGACGGCTGAAGGATCGGCTTATATATTAATCTCTCCTGCAAACGCACTCTTGAGAATCTGCGCGGGAAAAAGGCGCGGGAGATCAGAGCCGTACGTGCTCGCGACGTCTGTAAATGCGTGATAGCGTGCGATCCGGATATCGGTTCTTTTTCAAGTTGTGGCCCTTCTTTATTATTATTATAGCATCTTTGCTTTCAACCCCGTGTTGCCAGCTCTGTTCGGACTGGTGCTTTATATAGCGTTACCTTTGCTGTGTTTTATTTCCTTAGATCTCACGAATGCTCTCTGCCTACTCTGTGGAACTTCCACACGTGATTCCAGTTATCCGTGGTTTATATATATATATATATATATATATATATATATATATATATATATATATATATATATATATATATATATATATATATATATATATATATATATATAGCCGACGTTGCCTGATGGTAGTGCAGGGCTTGTGAGTTGTCGGGTAATGTTTGGCGTAGAGTGGAACGGGTCGCAATCGGTGCGTGAACAACGATCACAATGTTTAATAGCATAGATATTTATGATTAGCGGAGATGGCCTTTCGACGCCAAGTCGCACATACAAACGATTACGCTCATTTTATGCCCGAGAGAAATGCCTAACACGCAACCTTTCCTTTTAGCTTGCAATAACCTTATTTGTAATTTCTGTATGCGAAATGTTCAGCTCAGTAAGTGTGAAGGGGGGGGGGTATTTAATTAGCCCTATGGATTCGGTCAACTTTTGATTCTTGGAACATCTATGTAAATTAAAATTAAATGCCAGTTTCGAGCAAATTTTCAGTTTGTGTGAGGGGGGTGGCTTGGGGTATTGGGTGCTTGACAGCATGGATGTACAAATATTTTGTACACGTATAAATTGCATGTGCGCTTCCGCTGTATTAACCGCACTTAATAAATGCACGAGAATAATATAGACAGGTGTTTTCCGCTTCGGAAATATCATTGATTTATTGAAAGCAAGCTGCATATCGAAATATGTTCTTGCCTTTTTTTGTAATAATTGTTTTTATCTGCATGCTCAGTATAATTAATATTTAATTTTTCCTTTTTTTTTCGTCCCATGAGTACTGCTATTGGTATACCAATGTACACGTTTTGGTTGACCTGGGGAAATCGAGCACACGTCGTGATGGCACCTGCAATTGTCCATCTTCTTCTGTCGTTTTTCTTTTTGTACTTTATTGCCATTAAAAGTAGGAATATCATCAATCTACATTTGGTAGTCAACGGCTTGCAACGTCCTAAATTCAATGGTCCATGAGTCGATATAGGAGGAGATTTTGGCAACAGCTGCTCGCCATAGTGCCATTTCGATCAGTACGTGTTCGGGCGGAGAAGCGATCCCAAGTTTGAATGGATACTGCACTTTAACCCATTTGCGATGGTTGGCCTACATTTTTTTTTCTTGCACAGCGGTGTTATGCTTATTTAATATTTCGGGCATACTCGAGGTTGACAGCTGCATAATAAAGTAATATTTCAACTTGTGTAATACTAACGCTTGAAGTAGAAACTGACATGCGCGGATCGTTTTTTCTCTCCTTACTTAGGGATCGAATCCCGGCTGCGGTGGCTGCATTTCTGATGGAGGCAAAGATGCTGTAGGCCCGTGTGTTTAGATTTGGGTGCATGTTAAAGAGCCCCAGGTGGTCGAAATTTTCCGAGTCCTCCCCTACGGCGTCTCTCGTAATCATATACGGTGGTTTCGGGACGTTAAACCGCGCGCATACCAATCAATCAATCAATCAATCAATCAATCAATCAATCAATCAATCCCCTTACTTAGCGCGCGTATCTTGGATGCATTGCTGACGAAACCGTGGTTTAGTCTTTTCATCTTCGTGTATATGTTCGATATCGTGAAGATGTGAAAACTAGAAATAAGGAATGCCGAGGTGACCGAGTGCATCACAGAATGTGTTGCCGGCGCGTGCGTGCGTGTGTGCGTGCGTGTGCGTGCGGTTATGTTTGTGTGTGTGTGTGCGGTTGAGTGTGTGTGTGTGTGGTGTGTGGTTGAGTGTGTGTCCGTGCGTGCGGTGTGTGTGTGCGTGTGTGTGTGTGTGCGCGCGTGTGTGTCCGTGCGTGCGGTTGAGTGTGTGTGTGTGCGTGTGTGTGTGTGTGTGTGTGTGTGTGTGTGTGTGTGTGTGTGTGTGTGTGTGTGTGAAAGAGAGAGAGGCACGTGGTGAGAGCATCTCGCTTTCGCTATATGCGTTTATAGCGAAATTACTGGAAGAGAAAATTGGGGAAAATAAACATCCCAAGGGGTTACTGCGCGTTCTTCCGCACCCGCTGCGCGCGATACCCGCAGAATTAAATTTCGCCCGCGAAGCTTTTTCATCTCGCGGCCTGTCAAGGGCAGACAGGCCCTGTTTAAGGAAAACAACAGAACACAGAAACAGCATAGAAAATGCGTCTTTTTGTGCATTCGCAAACATTTTTCACGGTGAAGACAGTCTCGAGCTGCAGGTTTGTTGTGCTATAGCAAATCAGTTCTGAGGAAAGCCGCAATTGTGGAAGGCGTGGTTTGTGGATGAGAATGAGAATTGTGGTTCACCCGAACTCATAATTAACAGCACCGGTCTGTGCAGGAAGCCCGTGCGGCTTTTTTTTTTCCGAAAGAAAGGTGCGTAGCTGATGAAATAAATCTTCCTGTTCCCCACTGCGAGGCCTTTCTTACCGAGACTGCGCTTCGCTGTGGCTGCATATTAATGATTGTTGCGGCTTAACGTCCTAACACCACGGTACTATTACCAGAGGCGCAGTATCTATAGTTCTTGAGTGTGCAGTCAAGTTTCGACACACGGGCCTCAAGAAGTTTCGCTTTGATCAAAAATGTGACCGCCGTGGCTGGGTTTCGAACCTCTCACATTCTGGTCCCCTGTCGAGCACCTTTAACCACTTGACCGCAGTGGCGCCGTCGCTGCTGCTGCAACGTATTAAATAACGTACTATAGATAAAGTGACAGTTCGGACTGATACGCGCCGCTTTGATATATCGATAGCAAACAAAAGCACGGTTCGTATTCGTACTCACGCTGTAGGTATTCCAATAAACGTGCGCCTAAGTTACGACTGTGGCGGCGCGCGCAAGTAAGCAGGCCTGCACACGTCACCCTCGATGACAGCCAACACCAGCAACATTCACTACCTAAATAGTGACTGCTGGTAGTAGACCGCATGTATTTACTAAGGTAGTAAATGTCTGCTGTCTACCGCCCCGCCGCGGTGGTCCAGTGGCTAAGGTACTCGGCTGCTGACCCGCAGGGCGCGGGTTCGAATCCCGGTTGCGGCGGCTGCATTTCCGATGGAGGCGGAAATGTTGTAGGCCCGTGTGCTCAGATTTGGGTGCACGTTAAAGAACCCCAGGTGGTCGAAATTTCTGGAGCCCTCCACTACGGCGTCTCTCATAATCATATAGTGGTTTTGGGACGTTAAACCCCACATATCAATCAATCAATCTGTGGTCTACCTGCAGTTACTGCTTAGGTTGTGAGTGTTGGGACAGCAATTTATATCTCAAAAGTTAGTAAGTTGTACAACCTTTTTTTAAGAGTGTATTTCAAGTTATACGCGAAAGCTGTAGTGCGCTGAAGTACACCGGTTTCACTACACCATCGCATATCGCCCATGTGTAAGATGACGAGCAATGTACGGCGTATCAAGATACACTGTTTTACAGGGAACCGTCATTTTCGTAGCCTCGCACTGTCTCATCCTTTTCTGGTTTCGCCGTTTCATTCCTGTTATTTTTTTAGTTGATTGACCTTCGGGCTCTCGAATTTATTTCTCAACTCTTGCGACACATCTTGTTCTCTCGCTGACAACAAGCTCTTCATCTCCCTATACTTTTACCCGTGATAACGTTTCGTCGTTCTAGCCCCCCGTTGAAGCAGCCTTGTTGAGGTTCGAAAAGTGACTCTAATTAGAATAAATTTCCAGGCGCACCAAATCTGTAAAAAAGAGACATTAGAAGTCCAACCGTAATTAGGTCGTTCCGCTACGATGCCAGAGGTAACATAAATACACTACCGAAGGCTTTGTACCCTGCAGTGCCTCCATCGATGAGCATATGCGAGGAAATTAAAAATACAGCCGCCACGTTGGTGTAAACAAACCAGCGGAACCGGCGCTGATATAATCAGGACAAGAGCGACCACTTTTATATATATATATATATATATATATATATATATATATATATATATATATATATATATATATATATATATATATATATAAGGGAAAGAAGTGTATACCTAAGGGCTCGTTTTTCCGTGTTTTAACACTATATTAATGAGATATAACAGACAGTAATGCCAAGGAATGTACAGGGGAAGTTATTAAAACCAATGGAATGTAAATAAGAAGAAAGAAAAGTGGATGAAAAAATTACCAACTGTGAGCATATATATATATATATATATATATATATATATATATATATATATATATATATATATATATATATATATATATATATATATATATATATATATATATATATATATATTTGATAGGGATACTCGTGGTTCGCGAGCTTTCTGAGAGTATACCCACACATTACTTAATGTGCAAGGCGGCCGAATCCAGTGGCGCCAATGTAAAAAAATAAAGGTGCAAGTGCGCCATTGGCTTCCTTTTCCCCTGTAAGAGATGGTTTAAGACGTCAATATATATACACATAGGTGTATTGGAACGAGGGAAGCGAAATTGCGTGTGGTCGCCGGCTGCGCCGTCTACCGTGTACCAGGAGTGGTCATGGAAGTCGGTCAGGTCATGCGGAAAGGAGACTGCGCGTTATGAACGCGGCAAGCGAGCCCCTCCTGTTTCTTGCTGTTCTTATGTACCTGTGAACCTGTGCGTCCGCGGTTCGGATCGATTTTGTTCATTCCCTACTCGCGCAGGTGTGCCGCATGTGTTCGCGTTGTTTTATTGTCGGCTCGTTTTCGTTTTCCCCGCTGTAGACACACGCCAGCAAATGAGAGCGAAGAGAGCTCTTTATTGAAATACCGAGAATTCCGCCGGGGTATGTAATGTATAGGCGCCTATATGTCACTCTGCGTAGGGAAGTGTGTATAGGGGCAGGAAAACCTTAGGACGGGAAGGAGGGCAGGTCAGGTAATGGGCTGAAACAATCGCATTCAGTGTAGGTATAAATTATAGGCCCTTTATTGTCCAATGTACTTTTTTAATTAAAAGAAAAATATTTACTTGTTGTTAGGCTATCAGGAGTGCCGTTTAAATGACTTAATATCAGAAAAAAATGCAGTAAAATAAAATAAAAAAAAGGCAAGACGGATTATATCGGTTTATTCTATTGTTTGGTCCAGCTTTACTATGTCCGCACCGATATGAATACTTTAGAAAGCGAGTTTAGGTCAGCATATATGTGCAGTGTTTCTCGTATATTAGCTTTCGAAATTTCCTTCCTTCATATATCGACGGGTCTCGTTCCAGCACCATTAATTGATGCCTTCAGGTAGTTGTGCACGAGGGCTTATTCATCACCTATTCGCTCGTTAAAAGGATCACGTGACGCTAGCTGGCAAAGAAGAGTGTGTTTCGCACTCGCCGTCATGGTATACGAGTGGCGGAGATCTACGCCCCCATGTTTGCGCGCACAAATACGTACCCCATAAAGTAGTCGAGCCGCAGCTCAGTATATAGGTATAAAACAAAGCGCCTACAGAACGGGTATTCCGAAGGTTGCACGTTTTCTCCCTGCCGGCGGCAAGGTGTCTTTTCATCCACTTTACTTGTTTCGCATCTATATATCACAATCACTACAAATATACTTAAGGCAGTACAGTTAACCTGTACATTCGGTGGCTGTACAGGTTAACAGGTAGAAGGAAAAGAGAAGAAAAGTGAGCCCCGTAACTGTCTGCTTCAGGGACAGTTACGGGGCTCCAGTCTACCTCAACAGTAGCTCACAAGGGATGGGGGTGAGGAGGAATTAAAAGGTTAGGAATAAAGGTGTAGAGAGAGAGAGAAAGATGGATGAGGTAAGCGTGAAAGCGTGAGAGCGACGACATATCGAGGGGATAGGAGAGATGGGAAAGATGAAAACACGGTCACAGGAGTCCGAGGACGGGGCCATCTCCTGACGCTCTTGTTGGCGTCAGGAGATGGCGTAGAGCAAGTCAAATCGATCAGAGCTACACTGTCGTCGGAGGTCGGCGTCAGGAGATGACTTAGGGCGAGCCCAGTCGGCCAGAGCTACGCTGACGTCGGAGACTGCGAGGGCACAACCGGTCGGCACGGAATCCAGCGAGCGAGTCCCAGCAGCCGAGTACCTTAGCCACTTGACCGCCGCGGCGGGGCTTTCTGTGATTTGCAGAGATGGGACTTGGAAGTCGTTTGGACCGGTTCTCGGCACTTGGACTTTAGTAGAAATAGCAGGCCTGAGAGAATCGAACATTATTTCGCTGTCTTGAATACAATTTCTATCTTTAGATAGGGTTTGAAAGCTTGAAAGCTAAAGTCCCTATATATATATATATATATATATATATATATATATTGCTACCTGTAGGCTGCCACAAACCATAGTGCGAATGCGCGTATGCGCCCGACGAAGAAGATGAGGGTCGCTGGCTGCTCGAGCTCGGAGCCAGACTGGCCAGTGCTGCAACCGCTCTTGCAAATATATTTTTCGAATATATTCGCAATACTTTGTCTCGTTACTCACGTAACATATTTGGTGGAGGTGCTGGGTATGGCAAGCAGCAGAGATGGGCCGTCTGGATGGAAGTTATGCCGGTATAATGTGCCATTCTGGAGTACGAACGAGCGATAGGATCGGTTCGATGGGGAGGAGTCGAGGCGCTCAATGATAGCTCGTAGGGCTGCATCACGGCGTTGCTCGTCGGCTATGTGGTTCAGTTGAGAAACGGAGCACACGCAGGCGTCGTTGTCAGGTATGGTGGCCGATGGGCCAACTGGATAGCGAGAAAGGCAATCGGCGTCCTGGTGCAGGCGTCCAGACTTGTATATCACAGCAAAGGTGTATTCTTGCAGTCGCAGAGCCCAGCGACCAAGTCGACCTGTAGGATCTCTTAAGGATGAAAGCCAGCAGAGCGCGTGGTGGTCGGTGACGACGGAAAAGTGAGTGCCATATAAATATGGGCGGAATTTTGAGACCGCCCAGACAAGAGCAAGGCATTCTCGCTCCGTGATCGAATAGTTACGCTCTGCAGGTGTAAGGAGGCGGCTAGCATACGCGATAACGCGGTCGTGTCCCTGTTGGCATTGGGCGAGAACGGCTCCGATACCGTGACCACTGGCATCAGTTCGGACCTCAGTTGGGGCAGATGGGTCAAAGTGGGCCAGGATAGGGGGCGTCGTCAAAAGTGTTATGAGGTGAGAGAAGGCGGCAGCTTGAGTGGACCCCCACGAAAATGGAACGCCTTTCTTCAAAAGATCGGTAAGTGGTTGGGCGATTGCCGCAAAATCTTTCACGAACCGCCTAAAGTAGGAGCAAAGTCCCACAAAGCTCCGGACATCTTTGGCGGATTGGGGTATTGGGAAACTCGTGACGGCACGAATTTTCTCAGGGTCCGGTCTCACACCAGAAGCATCGACAAGGTGGCCCAGCACGGTAATCTGTCGGCGGCCGAAGTGACACTTCGAGGAGTTCAACTGGAGGCCAGCTTTGCGGAAGACGTCGAGAATGGCCGACAGACGCTCAAGGTGGGTCTCAAATGTAGGTGCAAATACGAGGACGTCGTCTAGGTAACACAGGCATGTTGACCATTTGAATCCGTGTAGCAGAGAGTCCATCATACGTTCGAACGTGGCGGGGGCATTGCATAGACCGAAGGGCATAACCTTGAATTGGTATAGGCCATCTGGAGTGATGAAGGCGGTCTTTTCTTGGTCTTTCTCGTCTACGGCAATCTGCCAATAACCAGAACGAAGGTCGATGGATGAAAAGTAGCGTGCGCCGTGGAGACAATCGAGGGCGTCATCAATACGTGGTAAAGGATACACGTCCTTTTTGGTGATTCGATTTAGATGCCGGTAATCGATGCAAAAGCGCCATGTGTTGTCCTTCTTTTTAACCAGGACGACGGGTGACGCCCATGGGCTTGATGAGGGCTCAATAATGCCTTTAGTTAACATCTTATTCACTTCAGCTTGAATAATCTGGCGCTCCGACGCGGACACGCGATACGGTCGACGGTGAATGGGAGCAGCATCACCGGTGTTGATGCGGTGCTTTACAAGAGAAGTTTGGCCGAGTGGTCGGTCGTCAAGGTCGAAGATGTCACGGTAGGAAGCTAGAAGGCGTGCGAGAGCGGCTGTTTGCTCTGGGGGAAGGTCAGGGTCGATCATGGGACGTATTGACATGTCGAGGCATGTGGCATCGAGTGGGCGACAAGAAAAATTGGTGCATGCGTCGGCTGCGAAAGTGGTGACGTGATCATCGGCTAAGGACCGCAACGTGGCGATTAGGATGCCTTCAGGGAGGACTTGCTTTGTGAAGCCGAAATTTATGACGGGTAGACGGGTCCGGTTGGAGGCTACAGTTACGATGCAGTGAGGGACGGTGACGTCACGTGCCAGTAGGACATCAGGAATCGGTGTGACGATGTAATTCCCATCCAATACGGGTGAGGTCGTGGCGAATTCGGTGAATGTGAGGGCTTTAGGCGGTAAGCGGAGGAAGTCTGTGGCAGAAAGGCCGTGTTGAGGTTCAGGGTGAATATCCGGCTGAAGAGGAAGGTCTAAGCAAAGAGTACCAGCGGAACAGTCGATCAGAGCAGAATGGGTCGACAGGAAGTCCATCCCTAAGATGAGGTCATGAGGACAGTTCTGGAGCACCGTGAATAGAACAGGAATGTAACGGTCGGCGATGCTTATGCGAGCCGTACACATGCCAATGACAGGAACAGTGCCGCCATCGGCCACACGTACAGCTTCGGTAGCAGGAGGCGTGAGTACTTTTCTTAAGCGGCGACAAAGATGAACGCTGATTATGGACACATGAGCGCCAGTATCGACTAGTGCCGACAGAGAAATACCGTCCACGTGTACATCGACAAGATTTTTGTTCGTATGAAGCGTCAATGGAGGGTTTGGTTCAGACAGGGATGATGCAGCACTACCTCCAGGGGCTGCACTGTCTAGTTTTCCGTCGGGTACGATGAAAAGTTAGGCGGCGAGTGATGGCGGCGTGGCTGGGGCGACGGGGAACGACGGCGTTGAGGGGACGGAGAACGAGCAGGAAGGCGGCTGTTAGACGTGTCGAAAGCAGGGGCGGTACGGCTGGACGAATACCGGCGAAGATCTTCATATGGGCTATAAGGTGCGAAAAACTGGCTCCTATGTGGCGGCGTCCAGGAGGCACGGCAGTAGCGGGAGACATGTCCAACGCGGTGGCACCGGAAGCAGATCGGTTTGTCGTCAGGAGTTCGCCATTCCGCCGGGTTGCGAGATCGTGGAGCAACAAATGGGTCACGTCGAGGTGGATTAATGGGAATTGGTCTGGAGGAGGGGCAAGAGATGGGGCAAGCATCAGGGAACCCGCGGTTGGCGAATTCTTGTCGTACGACCGCCTGAATAACGGAGATCGCGGGGGTTGTCGGCATCGTATGTTCGAAAGAAGTGGGCTGAAGCGGCGCTGGACTTGCTGCTTCAAGTTCCCGTCGAACGATACGCGTTACACTCTGCTCAAAGGGCGGTGTGACGGTAGAATCGGAGCAGGTGGACGTAGCCGCCGTGTTTGGCAACCGAGAAAAAGGAGGGCGCACCCGACGGCTTTTTGCTGTTTCGAAACGGCGGCATTCTTGAATTACACGGTCGATGGTCGAGACGTTAGTGTACACCAGCAAATTGAAGGCGTCGTCCGCGATCCCCTTCAAAACGTGTCCAACCTTTTCAGCCTCAGACATCGCCTCGTCTACTTTTCGGCAAAGAGCGAGAACTTCTTGGATGTATGACACATACGATTCAGTTGGCGACTGGACACGGGTAGCCAGCTCCTGTCGAGCAGCTGCGTGGCGACCGGTCGGGTCCCCAAAGATGTCACGTAGCTTCTCCTTGAACGTGTCCCAGCTGGTGAGTTCGGACTCATTTGTCTCGTACCAGACACGCGGGGTTCCGTCCAAGTAGAAGAGAACATTAGCGAGCATCATGGTAGGGTCCCAGCGGTGAGTTTGACTGACCCGTTCATAAAGGCGAAGCCATTTGTCGACGTCGAGGCCAGGTTGCGCAGAAAATGTCCCGGGATCACGGGGTGTTTGGACGGCGACAAAGGTTGTCGGAGAAGCCGCAGATGGTGAAGCGGACGCGTTGTCACTGAAAGCCATGGCGGGAAGCTGGAGGATGCGGCCACTGCGGAGCTGCGTGGTGAGGACGGGGATCGTTACTCACGTAACAATATATATATATATATATATATATATATATATATATATATATATATATATATATATATATATATATTACATAGATGGGCTGTACCAAAATTCGGCACGTCGCGCGGCCTCGTAAGCCTATGGCTATATTACTCAAGGATGTCAATTTGGATTACTGTCCGCATTTTCCTGTTGTTTCAGGCACATCGCAATATGCGTCTAAAATTTTAGACTGTATGTTATTAGGCACGCCCGTTTCGTTCTATGCTTGTTACGAGGCAGAAGGAGCCGGCCGCTGAGAAGCGATGCTGCTTTCGCAACAACCATAAATAGGAACAGGAAACTCTTGTCTAACTCGTGGCATTGCGCGCGCGGCCGGCTCGAACAGCAGCAACATGCACTTCATTGATTAACACAGCATTACCTTCTCATAAGTAAGGGGCGTGGCTGCCGTCAGGCGGTTCTAAAAGGCCAGCACATACCCACCCCCACCCCCCTAACTTATTATCCTGACGACGCCAGTGGTAGGGGAGGGGTGCTATTTTATTAGACACTATCACACCCTGTTATATTGTCAAATTTTGTAATGGCCGCATTTTAAGCCAATTAGAGATGCCGTAGGAGTACTCTGGTCCAATGGGAGTTGACTGGTGGGGAATAATAGCAATATGGCTAAAGTTTTACGTCTCAAAACCATGAGACGATTATGAGAGACGCCGTAGTGCATGGCTCTGGAAATTTCGACCGTATGGTGTTCTTAAAATCTATGTTTGGACGGAAACCCGTCTGGTGAAGAACATATATGAATACAATTAAAACAACACACTGACCACGATAATAAGATAATAAAAGGCACGACATTTCGGCCCACGTACGGGACCCTTGTTCTCAAGACTGACCATGATTAAGAGGCTCGACGTTTCGGCCCACGTACGGGACCCTTGTTCAGAAGACTGATCACGAATAAAAGGCACGAAGTTTAGGCCCACGTACGGGACCCTTATTCTGCAGACTGACAACGAATAAGAGTCTCGACGTTTCGGCCCCCGTACGGGACCCTAGTTCTCAAGACTGACCACGAATAAAAGACATGACGTTTAGGCCCACGTATGGGACCCTTGTTTTCAAGACTGACTACGAATAAAAGAAAATAAAGGCACGACATTTCGGCCCCCATACTATGGGCCTTGTTCACAAGTGCGTTGTTTTAATTTTCTTCATCTGGTGTTCTGTAACGTGCACTGACATCGTACACTACACCTTATGGAAGGATATGATGATTTCCAGGATATCATCCTGGTTTTTGCTTGTTTGCGGGCATTTAATCGCTATCGCGCTCACGCACCTCTGTTTGCAGGATGTCTTCCGTGTATGCGACTGCATTGACGCTGCAGGTCATAAAAATAAGATTAAAAATGTCTCGCGACAGTTTTCTGCGGTATACCATTTTATCAATAATCGAAAGATGGGAAATGAATGAAGGGCTCGTATCCTTTGGTAGAGACAACCTGTTGAAACCTTTAGGTTTCGATTAAGACACTCTTACCGGCAAGTCTTCCGTTGTACCGAATAACGCAGGTTCCATCAAAATTGCTATTCAATCTTCTAAATGGCGCAACTCATCTGCATATAACGAAGAGTTCCACGCTATAGTGTTGTGTTAACCTTTATCCTGCTCGTATCCTTTCGTCAATGAAGTCTGCTCTAAGCGGCGTATAGTGGCCGATGAATGTCGCGTATGATAGATATCGCCTACTGCATAAAATCTAGACTTTATTAGTATTTTTTTCCTTTCTCTCATTCATCCGCTGAAATGGCACTGCCGCTCATAAATATGTACAGTAGCCGAGACTATATGCGCGTATGTGGGTGCCTATATATGACTACGATGCTGCATATCCTTTATTAAAGGTCACTCTGGTGTTGCATGTCTGCTTACAAAAAAGTTCTTTCTTTCTTTCTTTCTTTCTTTCTTTCTTTCTTTCTTTTTGGACGCGCTATGATGTTCATTCTGTTTGCACGAAGAATACACAAGGTTTATTTATGCACTTGAATAACTCAAAAGCGCTACGTCACTGACGCGCCTCGCTTTATTGGTGGTGGTGGTGGTGGTTAGAAGATGAGAAAAGGCACCTAACTTCTGCAACCCGGTCGGGAGCACGGCGCAGTGCCTATCGCTTTATTGTTACTGCTACGTATACACTTGCCAATGGCCGGCGTGCGGCTCGCGCAGAATATGCATGTAGTTGTACACGCGTGTCTGGCGCTTCCTCGGCTACTCGAGACATCTCCCATTGAAAAGAAACGTTCGAAGAAGAGAAGTCTTGTCACATCTCGAATAACACAGTTGAAGAGGCGAGAAAGAATTGTAAGAGAGAGAGAGTGATAGATTCGGAGAGCCGGCGAGCCAAAGTGCTTTCACGTGTCTTTCCTTTCCACACTGTCATAAAACACATCACTCGCTATACTTCAATATGTCGACACCGCTTCATGAGTTGCGCGTATGCATGTCATTCGTAGTCTTCTATATATATAGCATGTCATTCTATATATTCTTCTATATATATGCATGCCATTCGTAGTCTTCTGTATACCGCCCCGCCGCGGTGGTTTAGTGGCTAAGGTACTCTGCTGCTGACCCGCAGGGCACGGGTTCGAATCCCGGCTGCGGCGGCTGCATTTCCGATGGAGGCGGAAATGTTGTAGGCCCGTGTGCTCAGATTTGGGTGCACGTTAAAGAACCTCAGGTGGTCGAAATTTCCGGAGCCCTCCACTACGGCGTCTCTCATAATCATATAGTGGTTTTGGGACGTTAAACCCCACATATCAATCTTCTGTATACCACGACGCTGCGTCATAATGGCGTCAACCAACGAAGTTAAAGCACCGCCATCTAAGGGGCACTGTTGACTTTAAAGTTATGCAGATCTAAAAAAATTAATAAAATTGCAGCGCGCGCGCGTGTGTGTGCGTGTGTGTGCGTGCGTGTGTGTTTAACTTTTTCGAATGATGAAAGTCTTCGTCTGTCTTGTTATTTTGTTCTGTTATTGTAGCGACATTGTGAAGTACACTGTCTCATTAATGAATCCGATATGCCTATAGCGTGATGAATGCATAAACATGGCAATGTGACGATGGATGAGCAGCTGCTTTATAGATTGAAAATGACCAGCCTCTTAGCCACTTCTTGTTCTTGTTTCTGTTTGATAAAGATATAGATGAGAAGGATATATGTTCTATTTATAGGTAGCGCTTGCGCATTTCCACGCGTCGTGTCTAAGCGAACTCAATGAGAGCTAGTGCATCGTACCGTATAAGATGTACAAAAGCCGCTCTCAAGAAAAATGCGTGGCGTGGTGAAAAACAGAAAGCGTTCTCCTTTGCAGCGCTAATTTGAAAGCTGCGTTGTCGACGTTAATTAGAAAAGAATGCGGGATGATACTAAGTGTAAGATTAATTCGTTCAGGAAGACAAAAGCGCAGCAATGGCTGTCTCCGTGTATTGGTGCTATGAATTGGGAAGTGCAGCGTGTGTCTCGACCGATGTAATTTAGCAAGATAATAAACGGTGTATATACGGTGTATATACGCTAGAAAATAAACCCGGTGCGTCCATTTCAGGAGCTTCGTTTATTTTTCGTCTCACCGAGATTGAAATTGTTTGCAAAAGATAATTGTTTCGACAGAAGGTTCATCTGTAGCCATACCTGGGAACAACTTTCTGTGGCATTGTGGCAACTTTCTTTGGCTACGGAGCCAAAGTGGGTTGGTGCTACCGCTGTAGAATAAAGAGCCACAAGTGCGCCCGTGTTTTCCGCGTGAAAATGAAAAGGAACGACATTATGTTCTACTGGATGCTGTTTATAAAGTGACGCTGCAGAGGAGGTATTTATATCTGTTGTTGCTTTCTGAAGAGTCGCTTCGCGTTATTGAGCGTCTGAAAACGTCACACGTTTTACGTGAACCTGATAGTCAAAATGGCGCCTTCGTCTTCAGGTAAGCGCGCGTCGCCCTCCAGCAATTCCGACGACTCGCCGAAGGAGCTTGTGTCGAATTTCACTCACAAATAGCTGTGCAAGCAAGTGACGTGTCAAATTGTGTGCAGTGGGATTACCCGAACACGGCCTTCATTTGAAACGCGAGCCCTACCGAACTATACTTCTCCGAGGAGTACAGCAGCAGTAGTTCCGCCCCCGTAACTTTCCCTTCATTGCCACAGAAAGTTGTCCCGGAGTATAGATAGTCTTTGCCGATCCGGAGAGTGCGTGACGCTGTTGCGAATCACGACACCAAAACAACGCACATTTGATAGCCAAACACTGTTGCTGCTTTAGCTACAGGCGGTTGCGAATTAAGTATGCATACAAGCTCTGCCCCCGATACTTCGCCGCTTCTGTCATTAACCTGTGCAATACAGTCGTTATTTGTGGTTATCTATTATTGTTAACTTCTTTTTTTTGCAGATGATGTAAGTTATTTGTGTATTACGAAGTTAAAGTTCCTTCTTCCCTTGTTTAGAATGTTACGTTTGGCTGGCAGTGAACTTTAAATCTTTGCCGAAGTTTTCCATAGGCCATCAATCATTGTGTAGTAGGCAGGCTTTCACTATGCCATTCTTCGTCATTCTTCGGAGTAGCGTAGTAGACGCTGCACACTTGCAAGGAATATTGTGCTTTTTTTTTTTGCGGTGGCTGACGACGGTGATGAATTATGCCAGACGTTTTTGCAGTCCGGGGCTCAAGCCCACCACACTTGGTACGCGCTCTAGTTAATGGCTGAACAAGATCATGCTTCTGCAATGAGTTGGAGCATTCGGTGGCCCACTCGTTGCGCGATTGGCATTGTGTGATACGTGTTTTTTTTTTGCCGTTCTAAAACGCTTTATTACTTATATTAAGGTGATTCCTTTCTTGACATCAAGCCTGCCTGAGGCCAATTTGCAAAGGAATCTCAAGCACTTGCGTGGCTCAGTGGTAGAATACTGGGCTGACTGACACCCAGGGGACCTGGGTTGGATTCTCATGGTGTCTTTGGTGATCTTTTTTTTTTATTTACTGAGCTTCTTTTTTTTTCACCGATTTCGTACGATGGTGGTTGCGGAAACAGCAGTACTATAGCGGCGGACAACTACGGCGCCGCACGCGACCTTTATTGTGATGTCATAACTTTGACAGAAAGAAAGAAAGAAAGAAAGAAAGAAAGAAAGAAAGAAAGAAAGAAAGAAAGAAAGAAAGAAAGAAAGAAAGGCACAAATTGTGCTGACCAGAAAAACAGTGAGCTCTGCGCTGTCACAGTGTAGTGATGCATAGATAGCAGGCCAACTTCCGTTAGCGCTAGTCAAACTTCACTTATATGTAGTTCGTGGAAAAAAAATTGTCAGGAACAACGGTTGTAAACGCAAAACGACGTATATACGTCAATGTAGTCGTATCGTCATAATAATGACCTGTAGCTTTCACGGAGTACGAAAAGCCTTCGGAGATGAATACCGCATACAAATAAATTATTGCCTCGCGAGCGATTATTCATAATAACCGGTGTCATTTATTACGCCGACAGAATAATAATACCTGCTCGCACGGAATACAGACCACCCGCGCGCGAAAAGGCAAATGCGCCCGAACCCGCAGCGTATGATACGCATGGAATCGCGCGGAAGCTGCCCACGACTGGTCAGCGAGAAAGAAGAGAGGACACACCAGAAACAATGTTACGGTGTTTCTTCTGCTTGTTTACGTACGTGTACATTCAGAGAGTCTGGCGCGAAGGAGCTGCCGAAAGTTCGCTCGTTTCGCTTTTCCCACCCGCGTGGCGCCTTTTATGAAGACGTCGGTGAATAAGACGGGAGCTAAATGAACGTCCATGAAGGTGACCCCGAGCGCCGCGCGGTTGATTAGCTTTTCCCCGTCACGTGTTCTTCTCAGCCGCGTAATGTTTTAGGGGAGGTCTCTCAGTTCATCTTCCACGCGAATGTGTGCCCTAACGTGCCGCCTTCATACGTTACAGTGCTTATTATATTGATTCACTAGAGAAATGTCTGACCTTGTCCGACAGCTTTCTTTGTTCTTTTTTTTCTTTTTTGGGGGGAGGGGGGTTCGCTTTTGCGGGCTTCTTACAGTTTTTTTTTGAGGGGGGGGGGGGGGTTGGCGAAGCTCGGGAAAAAGCTGTGTGATAAGCGGTATGTTGCTGGCGTAAAGTTATCAATTTGTTTCTTTGTTTTGTTTTGGATTCGTAAAACAACACAACGAGGTGCTTGCTGCTGCGCACCGTCGGGGGCCCGGGAGGATATTAAACTTCCTGTATATATACATCCTGCGCGCGCAGCAGACCGCCGCGGACACGCAAACCGTGTGCCCTGCATGCTTTCCCCCCCTTTCTCTCGCTCTCCGCATCTTCTCTCACGTTTCTATCCTCCGTATCGTCTTTGTTTCTTAGGCTCCTATTCTTTCAACGTGTTTGACGCTTCATCGCACGCTCTTGTCTCTGTTCTTGTTCGACAGCTGTTTTGTTTCTCAAGTTACTCGTTGATGTATTCTCGTTTCGTTCTGCCGCTCTGCACACCGGTTCTGCTTGGATGCCGACTCGCGAGAAGCTGGTCTATCCGGTGGCCTATAGGCGCGATGAACTCTGTACGTTGAGAATTTTCATGACAGTGAAAACACTGTGTACGTTAAGACTCTCGTCCAGTTATCTGATAGGTCAGCTGTGGCTGACGTAACGAAGCAGTAATCAACACGTTGGTTAACGATAATTGCTGACGTCTCTCCGCGACCGGCAAGTCTCGGGGTCCTTTTTCTTAATGTGTGTGTGTTTGTGTTTATGCTAGTGATATAAGCTGCGGGCGGAGTTAAGTTCGACATCCGCGCCGTCGCGTCCGTCTCGACCAACTGCGCTCGTCCTCGTTTCTTGTGTTGTTTGTCGGAAGTTTGTGCGCTGAGAAGTTCAATGATGCATTACCAACTAGCCCGATCCCACACTTTACCCCATCTCGAAGAATCTTTCTTTCTTTGCTAACGTAAACGTTCGAGCAAGCCTGTACATTGTGCTATTACCATTACCAAAAAAGACCAATCAGAAAGACATAGGCAGAGCCTTGTTTCATTGCGTCCTTCTTTCTTGCGATATCTGCCGCAAGAACTCCATGTGCAGAGACGTTTATAGAAAAAAGCAAGCCAATGTAGTATAACGATAAACCTGGAATCGCATATGCGCTTTCGAGTGGCAATCGAGTTCTTCCCGGAAAGAGATTCCGCGCTCGTGACCGAAAACGTCGCGCACTGAAGCTCAAAGCGTCGCGACGAAAAACGGGAAGTGAAGCTAAATACGCCAATGTACTTACCGATAAGCATAGGACTCGTACGACCGGCCGAATGCGAGATGAACAAGTGACGTTATTCTCGCGTATAACAGCTATAGCAGGGCGAAAAGCCGCGCTTCCTCTTGATCCGCTTATCTCCTTGGCAGCACGGCTGAAGCTGTAACTATATGCAGAACTATACAGAGCGGTGAAAAAAAAGGAAAAGCCGTATATACGTCGACGTTCACGCTAATTTTCCAAACGAGTCGCGCTGTGCGCTCAGGTGCCCGTTCACGCAACAGAAAACTCGTGTCAGCCGCATACACTTGGTCTCTCTATACGCTATACGACGTCATCGCTGCGCAATGGCGCTTAGAATTATTGGAGAGCCGCTGGTGGCGGCATAAGAAAAAAGGAAACAGAATAGCGCGTCGCAGCGTTGTTCTGCTTCTTCGCAAACAGCAGTGCGGGGATGCGGTTCGGAGGACTCAGCTAGCCATGCGGGCGCAGTGCGTTACAGTTCGGGCTCTATACGACCTAAAGAACACGCCCAGATGCTTCCAACGGACATTGTCTCCACATGTGTTCTCCCTTTCTTCTAAGTTCTGGGATAGGAGGCCTCCCTTGTGTTCTGCACACGGGACGTATACAGTATACGTGCTCGCCGCATCGTCGCAGCGGGACGACGTCGTTGCTGTAGCGTCGCCTTTTCGTGGACTCCTCTCAATTCGTGCCTAATATTTGATGAAGCGCCGGAGACACGGCTGCGATGGCCCCTGTCGGTTCGGCTCAGTGGCGAAATTGAAACGGTGCTTATTTTTGCTTTTTTTATCCCTGGTTCGCGGGAACCTGAGTGCTTTAGAATGCTTGGATTGAGGCTTTGAATCTTTTGTAGTACGTACGTGGATGACCAGCTATTGTTCTTCGGGTATACAAGCGAAGGATCGGAAGTACCTCTCTTTTTCTTTCTCTTGTTCGTTGTCCTTGACTTAGCACTGCCATTCTGATGTTCCGCACTGAATAATACAACGAGTATACTGCAGACAACAAAAAAATCGCATAGAAATAAAATTGCAGTAAAGATGCACTTTTTGGTCTTCCGCGGGTTTCGAAATTTTAAGCGCAACGCACAACGTCACGTGGTGTCAACTCCTCTCCTGAAAGATTGTTCGGGTTATAAGTGTAGCCTTATACTATCCCTAATTAATTTTTGTTCTGCTGGGTAAGTTCATCTTGCATCGGTGTAGTCATAATTCTTTTTTTATTCTTTTTGTGTGAAGACACATGAAAAGTGTGAACGCCAGAAGATGCACTTGCGAAAAAAAAAAAGAACACAAAGTTTACCTGACGTGTCGGCACCCCGTACGGGAGCCTAATTTGTTAAAAATATATGGGGTGCCGTATGAGATGCCGAGACGCCTTGTATGCTTTGTGTTGTTTTTTTGTTGGTGTATTAGATTTCATGCTCATGAAAATTTGAAAATTTTTCTAGGGGTGGGGAAGGGCCCCCTTTCCACTCCTCTCCCGACCCTTCTTTGGCTATCTATACGCCAACGCCATCTTGCGTGCCTTTGTGGTTTCATTTTCTTTTCCTTTCCGTTTGCGAACTGAGCGAGACACAACCTATCCTCAGGAAAAGACAATTCCACTCCACAATCACTCCTTTATTGTGGCGTATTTGCACGGAGTCTGCCGGTGCCTGTGTTTGTTATCGAGCGCAGTGGATTCGTCACAATGGTCCTTTGTTCGGAACTACGAGCTTGCTGCATTGAGTCGAGTCGCCCGAAGACGCACTCTGCCATTCTTCCGCGATAGGTAAACTTAAAATTCGTACACTGTAACACCCGTAGGGTGTAAAGAAATGTTTCTTTGTACATTCACAGTTTCTACGGAGGTCAATATAAACGCAGTTCACTGTACTAATGTGATAACAAAGGCGTATATGTATACCCGAAAGAATCGTCGATCGAGACGTTTTTTTTTATATAAAGGGAGCGCGTTTTGTTCTGGCGAGTATGAAAGAGCAGGTTTGACTAAGAGAATTAACGTATGGTTGTGCAATGATTACGTTGTGAAGCGAAGCTGGTACGCCGGTGGTCGTGCAAAGGAGATAAGCTCCTTGTGACATTATCCTGTCCAGCTGCAGCGTGACGTCTCCCAGGAAGGACAATAGCCATAATATTTTGACTCGATTAGAAAGGAAGACCCCAATCTTCGCTGCTGCAGTGACTACTATAACCTTGTAATGGATCACTTAGCTATGTCTGTCCCCGTCGCACACCCTACCTGGAGGCAGTCACCGGCGCATCGTCCAATACACGGTTTCGCTTGATGTCTGCTTCTCTGTCGTCAGAGGAATGTATATATGCATCTATTTTAGGAGCGCCTTTTCATGATAATCGAAGAACAGTGGGCAGCGCCACTTGCAGCACGTGTGGCGTATGCCTGTACTGTGTCGCCGCGCATACCGTATTCGGAGATGTGAGGCTAGCCCATCGGACATCTTTTGCACACTCACAACTATATCGTCGTTTTAAAGCTTTCGCCGGCATATCGTCGTTTTACAGAGTACAGACCGGCAAAAGCACCGCATGCTATGTGTTGAAGTGAACGATGAACGCGTCATTGCCCTATTCTCACATCTCACCGCTTCCCTCAGTGAGGAGTAGATAATAGCCATAGTTAACAAAGCTTCCCTTTATCGCTACTTTCTTTCAGTTGCGCGGGTGTGTGCTGCGTCGAGAGACTTTGAAAGGAGAAAACGTGGTAATATCGACGCGCCGGCTGAAAAGAATCGCGACGCGTAAGGCGAGCGCGGGAGAAAGTGACGCCCAGTGTAGCCAACCAATTTCTAAAAAAAAAAATATCCTACACGTCGCGGTTAAAATGATCCTACTTCACCCCTGTGCATTTTTTTTACAACCTTACATTTTATCCTGCGCCTAGAAACAGCGCTGTATAACAATAAAAAAGGCGCAAAATGCACTAAACTTTACTGCGTGCAGACGTGTGTGTAGTGGCGCTGAAGTTGGTAGCTACTTTCAAAATTATTTTTAAATAAAGTTGAAATTAGAATGAGGGACACGAAATACGAAAATGGGAAGCGAAAGCGTTACGGTATTTGTATGGGAATAGGGTTGATTCACAGCTGATAGAAGACTCATCAGCAGGTATACGGCTGGCAATGTATTCACCTTTTCATAAACGCCTCCCTGGGCCCTCCTTGGGCTGTGCAAATTGGCGCGTCCCCTCGAAAATGCACTGGAAACGCTGCGCCCTTAGCCTTTGTACTGCCGCGCACAGCCCATCATGGCGGTGTTATTTTCCTTCCTGTGAAAAGGTGTATATAAGCGATATGGAGACTAAGAGTGCGAAGTGAAACATCAAACAGGCGGAAAATATGCATTGCACAGCGGTGAATAATGAAAGCAGACTCTAGGTAACGACCGAAAGGGTAAATTCTAAATGAGCACAGGTATACACTTTACGATAATGCAAAGGGATGGTGCCATTTGAAGCGAGGTCGGGTTGACCTAAAGTACGCATAGTTATAAAGCGAGATTCAGTCAAGAAGAGAAATTCACTCATGCGGGAAGTTAAAAAAAAAACAACAACGACGGAGTACGTCTAATTGTATGGGAAGAGGTAACACGGTTGTGTGTCGCACTATAGCCTATATCAACTCTTGGGTTTCAGGCTCATTGAAAAGGCATTTTTCCTGTATAATAATAATAATAATAATAATAATAATAATAATAATAATAATAATAATAATAATAATAATAATAATAATAATAATAATAATAAACCCTTGTGGAACATACCCTCGGCGGGTGTGTTCCACAAGGGTTCGACATTTAGTACCTATACCCAGGAACCACGGATACACATGGGATATTTTAACGCGTGAGCGTTAAACCTGACATCGGCAGCGTTTACCCGACGAATGCAAAGAATAAATAGCAAGGTCCCAGCAGGAATCGAACCCAAGCCTTCTGCGTGGCAATCAAGCATTCCACTCCAGAGCCACGCCAGGTATCGCAACTACTTTTCAAATAGATAGACCTTGATGTCCGGGAAACGTCAATTGCGGTTACAGTGCTGGCTATCCAATTTTATAAGCATTATATATGTTTTCATATGATACAACCGTCACGTCGCGTTAACGTCAATTGTAATTAGGTGCCATGTGCTGAAGTTACTCTATGTGGCAGTGTCCCGGGCTACTGTCCTCGCGAGCACCAGCGCTCATACCAGCTTATCGCTTCTGGTGTTGCTAATACGTAGGTTGTGTAAATTTCCGGAGCCCTCCACTACGGCGTCTCTCATAATCATATGGTGGTTTTAGAATGGTAAGCCCCACATATTAATCAATACTTACGGTGTTCCTGTTAATATCCTTGCGCAAGTGCACACAACCGGTTATATAAACATCTGCAACCGTCTTCAACATACGTTTGTACGTGCAACATTTATACATATATTTTGCGTGATTTCATGACGTGTGGCTCCATAAAAAAATTACTGTCATGTTCTCTCCGCATGCTTCGCATAACGTCGATTCCCAAGGTACGTGGGATCTGCCTCCCCCCCCCCTATTTTCCATCGATTGCATCGATTGCCCCGCCCTCGAAAGATTGACGTCTGTTGTGCTTCAATTCAATCAATTGTGCAAATATTTTACGTCTGGCTTTGTCACAGAACGAGCGCTAAAAAAAAGAGCGCGCCGCCAAATCCTTGCGACAACGGGCGGTAGAAACGCCGCGAGGTAAAAAGAAAAAAAAAAGAAAGCAAACATCCAAGGCTCCCGGGCGCGCGCTCTCCCCGCAGAAGCACGGCTTCGCAGACGAACCTCCTCACCCCACAGCGGCGGCCGGGCAAGCGCTAGAAATTTCCAGAACGAAGGAGGCGTGGCTACGCCGAGCTGAGTCACCCGACGCGGAGGGCTGACAAACCGTCTCGCCTCTCTCCAGCCTTCGCTGCGTATCGCGCCGACGAAAGGACGAGAAATTTCTGGAAGGTGGCGCGGAAGGTATTTAATCGAGCGGCCGAGACGAGAAAGCAGGAGGTGACGGAAGTTAACGCCAGAGCGCGTAGGAATTCCGCCGTGGAGTCGGCGAAGGTTCTGCCCGTAGTGACAGAACAGGAGGTGACGGAAGTTAACGCCAGAGCGCGTAGGAATTCCGCCGTGGAGTCGGCGAAGGTTCTGCCCGTAGTGACAGAACAGGAGGAGACGGAAAGTTAGCGCCGGAGCGCGTAAGGATTCCGCCGTGTAGTCGGCGAAAGTTTTGGTCCGTAGGGACGGCTCGAGCTACAGGCAAGAGCGTGGGTTTACCGCTATCGAGCGAGGACGCGTGGCAACAGCTGCGTGTGTGAAGCCGACGGATTTCCGGCGAAGAAGTTTGAAGCTTGGAGAGTGGCCTATTGAAGACGGGAGTTTTCCTGGAAGAGAAACTCCGGCGAGGTTTCCTGGAAAAGAAACTTCAGAGAGCTACGGAACGACAACAACGCTGGACTTTGAGTGAGTGATTCTCGGAAGAGTATCATTCAGACTTTTGTTCCAAGGACTTTGGACTGAATAGGTTTTCTATCGCTTTAGTCCTTAAGTGTCTTGGTTGTTCAATGCATGTGACTGCATTGTAGTGCGTATTGTTGTCCGTGTCCGTTGTTTCAAGTGTGGCTGATTGTGTTGTGTAGTACGTAGATTGATTGGTTTGATTGGTGTCATATTGTATGCAACTATTGTGGAGTGTACATTCTTATGTATTGTTTTCGATCTGCCATTATTGAGATTATAATTTGTTTGTTTATCAACTCTCGGCTCTGACTTGTTCTTTGGGCCACGACCGGCGTCCGCTGGCGCACCAAAAAGGACCACTTCAAAATTGTCCACGCTTTCGTGGTGCGGTTCGGGGGACCGATACTTCGGCTCTTCGAATTAGCCCGGCGATCGCCTCCCTAATAACGGGACAGGTGTGACAATTAATCTGGCGTCCGCGACAGGACCTTTTGGTGCACAGTGTGTCCAAAGTAGTGAGAAAGAGCCTCGAGTTGTTGATAGTGCTATCGGAACGATTTTGTGTGTTGTTCAGTGTTCTCGTTAACGAGTGCAGGGGAGTGTTCCGATAGACTGATTTAGGCAGATACTTTTTGCACGCGGCAAGGTTTTATTTGAGAGTTGCGAGACACCATGGATCTCGAAAAGTTAGTTGCTCTGGGTGAAAAGATGGGTCTTTCTGGCGCCGAACTACGGAAGTGGGTCACCCAGAGGGAAAAAGAAGAAAAAGCAGCCGAGCTGGAAAAAGAGAGGTTGGCGGTCGAAAGAGCCAAAGCGGAAAAAGAAGCTGAGGTGGAGAGAGAGAGGTTGGCGGCAGAGAGGGCCAAGGAAGAAAAGGCAGCTGAGTTGGAAAGAGAAAAGTTGGCAGCTGAAAGGGCGAGAGAAGAAAGAGAAGCGAAGGAGCGACAGCTGAAAGAAGAAAGAGAGGAAAGGGAGCGGCAGCGGCAGCACGAGATGGAACTCGAGCGGCTCCGTTTGCAACAGCGGAGTGAAACTCCCATCCAAGCTAGAGTTGAAAGCAGCGAACGGGAAGATCACGGCTTCCGCTTGAACCCAAGCAAGCTGCTCGTAGCGTTTGATGAAAGGAAGGACGACCTAGACGCGTACCTCCACAGATTTGAGACGATTGCGAGGAGCCAGAATTGGCCGGAACAGCAATGGGCAACTGCTTTGAGTACTTGCTTGAGTGGTGAAGCGCTCAGTGTGTACGGTAGGCTGACGCCGGCCGATGCAGCCAACTATGCAAAGGTGAAAGCTGCTTTGCTGAAGCGATTTAGATTTACCGTGGAAGGTTTCCGGGACAGATTTCGGACAGGAAAGCCAGCTGATGGGGAGACGGCTACGCAGTATGCCGCCCGACTTAGCCATTATTTCGACAGGTGGATTGAACTTTCAGGGACAGCGCGGGAGTACGAAGAGCTTAGAGAGCTGCTAATTAGAGAACAATTTCTTACTAGTTGCCACCCAAGTCTGTCACTGTATTTGAAAGAGAGGAAGGCTGAGTCACTTGAAGGAATGCTTGAATTGGCTGATCAATTCTTGGAAGCACAAGGTGGAACTAATTTGGCCAAAGTCAAGAAGGAGTGTCCCGATGATTCGAAGAAATTGGCTCCCGAAGAAAAGAAGCGTGCACCAGAGAGCATTCCGCGATGTTTTCTGTGTAACCGAGCAGGTCATCGTGCGAAAAACTGTCGAACGATCTTTACGAGCCCTACGACAGTAAAATGTTTTAAGTGTGGTCAGGCTGGGCACAAAGCAGATGCATGTCGGAGCGGAGTGAGTCAAACTCACCAGGTATCCTGTGTGCAAGCGGCACCGAAATCTGATAATAATGCCGTCACTGATGGATTCGTAGAATTGAAAAATGGGGAGAAGGTTCCTATTGTTGGTGCTGTAATGTCAAAACAGCCAACCGGTGTTACGAAAGGAATGCCAACGCTGCCTGGAAAAGTTGCGGACAAAAAGATTACGGTGTTAAGAGATACCGGCAGCTCCACGGTTATCGTGCGGAGAGATTTGGTACGGGAAAGGGAGTTAACAGGCAAAACGAAACCGGTTTGCTTAATTGACCGTACAGTTCGGATGCTTCCCGAAGCAGAAATCGAGGTTGAAACCCCGTACTTCAGCGGGAAGGTTACTGCTTTATGCATGACGACCCCCCTGTATGACCTTGTCATCGGGAACATCGACGGGGCGCGAGGGCCAAGTGATCCAGAATGTTTGGGAGAAGACCCGAAGATAGAGCCCTCGCCAACACAGCGGCCGCGAGATACAGTGGAGGAGCATACCGTGACGGATCTCACTAGAGCCCAAGGGGAAGCTGCGGCGCAAGAGACAGCGAAGGAGAAGACGATAGTGTCGAATAAGTTCACGGGCCGAGCAACCGGACTTACGTCGGCACGACCTCAACCGACCGACAGTGTAAAGGAGACGGAGTTGGCCAGCCGGGAAAAATGTAAAGGCATGATCAAGCGGGTAAATGAACAGACAGGACCCGTCGAATGTAATGACCCGTTAACGCTGTCGGAAGTGACAACGATGGCTGAGACGCCGCCTCAGATATCGTCGTTGGTAAGGGCTCGCCGAAAGGGAACGTGGAAAAACAAGAAGAAACCGAGCGAGCACCGCAAGAAAGGGCGCAAGCGCCACACAAAGTACACAGGGTAGGTGCGGAGGTGGAATCAGAATGTGTCTGGCAGGGCTGAGTGACATATGTTGTGTTAATGTTCTTGTTATCCTGTGTCTCAAGTGGATGTCGAGCGAGTCAGTGTTCTGTGCGATGATGTGATGTAAAGTGTTGTATAATTGTTGTATAGACAGAACTTTGTACGTTTGTATTGGTTGGAATGTGTGATGAAGTGTTGTAGGCATCTGTGGCTATATTTCATGTGTTGTGGAATTGAACTACAATGTAAGATTGTATTGCGTGATCTATTGTGAATGTGAAGTGTTATGAGCGACTGATGGTGTTACAGTCTGTGAGAGTGTGTGGTGACTTTTCGCGCTCGTTTGTGTGGTTTTGAATATTATGAGATAATATTCTTAAAGTGGGGGGCAGTGTCACAGAACGAGCGCTAAAAAAAAAAGAGCGCGCCGCCAAATCCTTGCGACAACGGGCGGTAGAAACGCCGCGAGGTAAAAAGAAAAAAAAAGAAAGCAAACATCCAAGGCTCCCGGGCGCGCGCTCTCCCCGCAGAAGCACGGCTTCGCAGACGAACCTCCTCACCCCACAGCGGCGGCCGGGCAAGCGCTAGAAATTTCCAGAACGAAGGAGGCGTGGCTACGCCGAGCTGAGTCACCCGACGCGGAGGGCTGACAAACCGTCTCGCCTCTCTCCAGCCTTCGCTGCGTATCGCGCCGACGAAAGGACGAGAAATTTCTGGAAGGTGGCGCGGAAGGTATTTAATCGAGCGGCCGAGACGAGAAAGCAGGAGGTGACGGAAGTTAACGCCAGAGCGCGTAGGAATTCCGCCGTGGAGTCGGCGAAGGTTCTGCCCGTAGTGACAGAACAGGAGGTGACGGAAGTTAACGCCAGAGCGCGTAGGAATTCCGCCGTGGAGTCGGCGAAGGTTCTGCCCGTAGTGACAGAACAGGAGGAGACGGAAAGTTAGCGCCGGAGCGCGTAAGGATTCCGCCGTGTAGTCGGCGAAAGTTTTGGTCCGTAGGGACGGCTCGAGCTACAGGCAAGAGCGTGGGTTTACCGCTATCGAGCGAGGACGCGTGGCAACAGCTGCGTGTGTGAAGCCGACGGATTTCCGGCGAAGAAGTTTGAAGCTTGGAGAGTGGCCTATTGAAGACGGGAGTTTTCCTGGAAGAGAAACTCCGGCGAGGTTTCCTGGAAAAGAAACTTCAGAGAGCTACGGAACGACAACAACGCTGGACTTTGAGTGAGTGATTCTCGGAAGAGTATCATTCAGACTTTTGTTCCAAGGACTTTGGACTGAATAGGTTTTCTATCGCTTTAGTCCTTAAGTGTCTTGGTTGTTCAATGCATGTGACTGCATTGTAGTGCGTATTGTTGTCCGTGTCCGTTGTTTCAAGTGTGGCTGATTGTGTTGTGTAGTACGTAGATTGATTGGTTTGATTGGTGTCATATTGTATGCAACTATTGTGGAGTGTACATTCTTATGTATTGTTTTCGATCTGCCATTATTGAGATTATAATTTGTTTGTTTATCAACTCTCGGCTCTGACTTGTTCTTTGGGCCACGACCGGCGTCCGCTGGCGCACCAAAAAGGACCACTTCAAAATTGTCCACGCCTTCGTGGTGCTGTTCGGGGGACCGATACTTCGGCTCTTCGAATTAGCCCGGCGATCGCCTCCCTAATAACGGGACAGGTGTGACAGGCTTATGCTGGCGACATGTGAATTAAGACATTTCCAGTTGTTTGTTTGTTTTTTCAAATTAAGACTTAGTTTTCGGATTTACTACTTGGGAATGTCACACGCGGGAATGTCGCGTGCATCGTTCACTTCTTTCGCTGATTGATGGTGAGCAAAAATTGGAAATTACCGTACGCCTATATATAAAAAACTGCATTACCGCCCTACTGCCCCGCGTTTCCCGAAAAATTCCGGAAGAAGCCTACGAGTTGGGTAATTACACCACGGTTGGCAACCCTTTTGACGCCACCGCGTGTCTTATTTTCTGGTTGTGCAACGAGCGGTCCGTTAGCAGCTTGAAAATCGGGAGATCTTCGGCGACAACATGGTATCGACCGATCAATAGAGTGGGAAATTGAACGGTGCGTGTTTTATTTCTGCGACCCTTGATAAAGTGGACAAGTTAACCGAGGAAGCTCTCGTGGGCTCCGGAAATTCGCATCGTGGAATGTTTCGCCAGCCACTTAAATTTAAGTGTGACCATTAGGCTCCTCGAGAATGGAAGGCTTGCGAGAAGTTAAATGGATTCGCCACGAGCCTTGGCACTGCTGGCAGGTGGAATAAATTTGCTGAATGAGACAGGCACATTCCGCGAAAACGTACGACCTCCTGAAAGGTTGCAGAAAAAAAAAAACAAACAATAAGTTCGGTGACAGATGTTCGATCCGACGTCTTTACCACCGTCGCCTTTACGTTACACTCGCAGGGATGGGGCTATACTTATGTGCACGGCTTCGTGCTCACTCTTGCGTGCCTTATTGAGTGGCTTTTACGGGAATCGCCTGTGTTTGCTGCACGGTATTAAACGAGCCTTCGCGTCCATGTACAGCCGCGTGTACTTTATTCTTTGGCAATCTGGGACCTTAAGTGCTAGCCTTTTTACAACAAAGAAGGAAAAAAAAAGAAAGGAAGAAAGGAAGAAAGAAAAGTGGGACCGCGCGACAACCTTCGAGGAGGTGCTGGCGCGCTGCTTTTGTTTCCCGTAATTTGTTTCCGAGACAAATCGCTGCGCCATCCTTTCCGCTCGATAAGGGATTCTCTCGCTTTTTTTGCGTCGATTCTCTTTGTTCATTTTCTTCTCCTTCTCGTCGTCTCGCTGTACTTTTCGCTGGGGCGCATGCCTCTCCATCTTTCTATATATTGTGTACCGCACGACCACACGTGGACACGAACACCCTATTCACTTTGCTTTTCTCCGTGTTATCTTCCTTCCGTAGAGACGGGCACTCGTGTGTACGCCACTTTTAGGGAGCGGGATGCAGGGAAGAAAAAGGAGGGTAAAACCCGAAGGCGTTCGCCGTCGCGTCTCCTGTCTCCTATCGTTGTGTTTTTTGTTTTGTTTTTAGAAGGTCTCTGTTGTCCTCTGCGCGTTTCTGAGACGGTGCCGTAATGGGGACGTCAGGGCAGAGGGACGTAACCAGCTGCAAAGTGGACGTTGAAGGAGGAAACAATTGAGGGTGCACTTGTACGCCAGGGATGACCGTGAAAGGAAGTGTGGGGTTTACGGGGTTAGCGAGGAAAGCAGAAGAGCTGCTCGGGACCAAATCGCCACTGCGTATGTGTGCGGCCGGAAAAGATTGTGGAGGAGGAAAAAGTGAACATGTTTTTGTTTGTTTGTTTGTTTGTTTGTTTGTTTGTTTTGGAAAACGGCGCCAGATGACGTAAACTGCCCCCTGAGCTTATTGCAGCCTCGCTGTCGGCAAATTTGCCGATGCTGCGCTACACTGCCATTATCTCAGGTCTCTATTTATTCGTGTGACGTTGCTTTTGTACCGAGAGTTTATTGCTTTAGCTCCCAGTTTAAAGAAAAAAAATCACTAAATAAACGAGAGCGACGATACCGAGACCGTGCGGCCTGTACCGTCTGTCTTTGCCTTTTTTGGACTTCGCAAGGGAGAAGTTTGTTACTTTTTGTTTAGGGAGTTGGAGATGTCATTTGCTGCGTGCTGAACGTTCGAGTCAGTGTTTTCTTGACACTGACGGGTAACTTGCCGTCTAAAAAGAGTCAAATATTTATTACTGCTAGCCTTCTAAAGAGCTCTTCAAATGTTCCCTGAACTATCGAGTAAAATAAAGTCGCGTTAGCTGTAACGCGGTCACATCTCTCCCGCCTGGTGATGTTGTTTCGATGTTAAGTGCTTGCATCGCTGCGCTGTCGTGAACTTTTTTTCGCCTTCAACACACGTGCTAGACAACTCGTCAGTGCCTTTTTGTCATTAACGTAAAGCTCTTACTCGAAATGCGTCGTACTTGTCAGCACTCTTGTTTGCACAAATTCTATTCATGCTCCCGCGCCCCTTCCGATAGCTTTCTCTGTCTAACATGGTTTGCGCTGCCCCTAGGATTGGAGGCACCGCAATCTTCCTGCAACTCACCTGATTCGGCACTGCCTTCGCGGCCGGCCCTTTTGCTGGTGTATACATACAAGCGTTTATACTTCCTTTGTGGCTCTGCCGCCAGTTCTAATCCGATAGGCCGGGATATAATACCGTGGCAACGCTCCTCCGCCGCCTTCACGCGGGCTTTGCCACATCCAGAAGGAGTTCTGAAGTCGGCTTTTCCCGCGTTGTTTGACGGGGTGAATAACTTGTAAGTTATAACAGCTGTATATGCGAATATAAACAGAACGTCCCGAAATGACGGACTGTCTAACGCTCCGCTGTCTTTACGCCATAAAAGTCAACTTTCTCTTGGAAGCTTTATGTACGTAGGTTCTAGATAAATGAAATACTACACATTATACAAGTGAATAACGTTCGCCCCGCCGCGGTGGTCTAGTGGCTAAGGTACTCGGCTGCTGACTCGCATGTCGCGGGTTCGAATCCCTGCTGCGGCGGCTGCATTTCCGATGGAGGCGGAAATGTTGTAAGCCCGTGTGCTCAGATTTGGGTGCACGTTAAAGAACCCCATGTGGTCGAAGTTTCCGGAGCCCTCCACTACGGCGTCTCTCATAATCATATGGTCGTTTTGGGACGTTAAAACCCACATATCGATCATCATCAAGTGAATAACGTTTCAAGTAAATAAGTGATTTTTGCATGTTCTTTCACTCCCGCACTTGCGCTTGCATCACTTTGTATTAATATGCGAGATGGTATACGACGTATACTTGCCATCAGAAAACTTGAGGAGTGCAGCGCTATAATGTTTACATCGCATACATTGCCGCCGTGGCGCACACAACAGCGCACAGCGATCCACAGTCGCCTTTATGCATATATTTTCTCTTCCTTCATTCGAATTGTGCAGGACGTTCGCCGGTATGGGGACGAGCTGAACGTATCACCCAAAAAACCAGGCCCGAGTTGTATAGAAGTACACACAGCGGCGGGCGCTCCCCCGCGTGCCCCCTTCGGGCCGCGCCATGGACCACTCGGTGAAGGCGATGCACCGCAAGGCGGCCTTCTCGAGACTCCTCCGCGGCCGTCGCTTCGAGAACGCCGACCTGGAGCAGCTGTACCAGCGCTACACTTTCAAGCTGCAGCAGTCCTCGATCGCCAGCGTCCTGGGACTGCTGGTGACGCTGAACGTGACGCTGGCGTCGATCGACCTGGCCTACCGGCGCGGCTCGCCCTCCCTGCTGGGTCTCCTGCACCTGGTGCACGGCCTGCTCTTCCTGGGCGCCTTCAGCTTCATGGCGCTGCGCCGGCTCGAGGACACGGCGCTGCTGGCGCTGTGTCACGGCGCGCTGGCGCTCGCCTCCACCTTCTCGCTCCTGTCCATGCCGTGGTCGGTGGGCGACGGCTTCTGGCAGCTCAGGAGCGGCGCCCCGGCCGACGGGCTCTGGGAGCTGCTGTTCGTGCTCTTCCTCGCGTACACCATGCTGCCGGTGCGAACCAGGGTCGCGCTGCTGCTGGGCGCCGCCCTGTGCGCCGTGCACACGCTCTGCGCCGTCTTCTGCGCCCACGTCCCGCCCGGACAGGACAGGACGGTGCAGGTGAGGCGACCGTTCTCTATAATGCGCCTTGTCCCACGGGAAATGCCGTATAGTGCGTGGAGTTTTGTGCGCATAGATGTATTTCTTCCCGGACTTCCAGCGCGGTGCTCAGCGGCAAGGTCAACACAGAAGAGCCGTGGGCCGCAGCTTTACGAAGTCTTACGTTATTAATAGAACCAGCTGTGGGCAGTCAAACAGATCCTCGAAGTGGCCGAAAGGCCCTTTTGGCGCCAACGTGGGTGCTGCCCGCTTCGGGCTAAACCAGCGCGTCCTATAATGGAGTTCGATAAAGTTTTTCATTCTATCCATCCATCATTCACCTTCTAGACAGGCGGATCACCCTGTGAAGACTGTGGCATTGGGCCTGCGATGCTTTTGCGTGCCACAATCATAGATGGCAATTATCAAGGAGCATTAAATCCCACCAGCGTGACGTCACCGTGGGCAGTTAAAGTAACGCGCGCGTATTTTCTCTGCATCGACGTATTAGTACGACTTTAAATGGGCGTTTGCAGAGACCCCTTTCGTGAAGAGATTGCAGAGCTCCGCATTTGGACGCTTGTCAGAACTTTCTGTCCCCTAGCTGTAACCCGTTTCCCCTGACCCAGCGGCGTAATTGGTAGCAGCATGGTGAGTGATGGTGGTGTGGGTGAAACAGAGCAGAATATTAAGTCGCGCTTCCTCCTCCCTCTCCTTCACCTTCATTGATGCATAGGCGATAGTGCTCGGCCACCGCTTAGAAATCGCAATCTCTTGTTTTCAGTGTTTGTTGCAATTGCTCCTATGGCAGCTCGAAGCGCGTAAGCAGCCCCCATTTCTGCCAGGTTCTCGACAATGACGGATTGAGAGTCGATATCTCCTAATGAAATCCGCTGTTTCTAAGAACCACGGGCAGCACTTTCTAAGAATAGATCTGTTTTTTTTTTCTTCCTAATTTTGTTCTTTTAGTGTCGTTCGTACCACCGAGTGCGCTGTCCTGCCGAAAAGCTGAAGGCTTGGTTTCGTTCGAAACAATCACGAAATACAAAACTCCATTATATGTGACTGTGTAGAGAAACGAAATGGAAGAAATGGTTACAAAGTGCGATGCCGCGACCACCGTAGCTCGATCAGCCAGAGTTGGGTAACCGTTACGAGTTTGAAGTGTTTGCGTTGCGGCACTGTCGCGAACACTTTTCGCCTTCAACACATGTAGAAGCACGCGTCATGTCGTTTTTTTTGTGACTTAGTCGTGCAAAAAACAAAGCATCGTGAAATAACCCTGGTATCTCTATAGTTTCTCTGAAACATACATATTGGACTCGGCCCCGACTGGTTTTGCACGTTTTCACGAAGTTCACGACTACTGTAAAGCCCGACTCCGCCTCATGACCCTGCATCCGCTGAACAATGCACTTTGCGGACGCTGCGTCATCGTTCGAACCGCTGCTCAGACAAGCGCTGTTTCTGCGTATATACTTCGCGTGCTAAGTGGACAAATATTGACGTAGTAAAGTATGCTGGTTGCAAAGAGCGCGCTGTGCGGACTATTTTACGTAAGACACGTGGGCGCTGCCATCTTGGGCTGTTACGTCGATGTATTCTCGTTTTTTGTATATTGCGACGCGAATTGACGAGGCCACGAAATATCGTATACGCAGCTATGTAGATACCCAAACGTTCTCGCTAGTATACGTCTACAGTAACGCTGTTGGTTTAGTTGTTAAATATGTAAAACACGAAGGTCAACTATAACAGCCATTTATGATGGCACTGAAACTTCTCCGTAAAATAGTGTATATATAGGCAGCAGTGTGCGGGAGAGGGCCTCTCCGTCGCGATCACAATTCTTACACCGTGGTCGCGCGATGGAGGCGCTGCCCTTCGGGCACTTCGTCGAAAAGCCCGGCGTGGCTGCGTGCCCTTGGCAACGATATCACGTTTCTTCCGCGTCCGTGATCATCGCGTCTGCCGCTGACGTTTTAGGGGCGAAGCTCCTTAGGGCGTGGGCTGTGCGTCCCCTGTATGTAGCCACCTCTAGTTTAGTTCTTGCAGTGTTCACTAGATGGCGGTACCGTCCCCTGTATGTAGCCACCTCTAGTTTAGTTCTTGCAGTGTTCACTAGATGGTGGTACCGTCTCCTGTATGTATCCACCTCTCGTTTAGTTCTTGTAGTGTTTACTAGATGGTGGTACTTGTAGCTGATGATGAAAAGATGCAAGATGTTATAAACTAGAAAGAACTACTTGTAGTTGATGAAAGACGCGAGATCTTATAAAATATGAATGATGTCACATATGGCGCGTGTCATTGGTGTAAGGCAAACGTTCGATTTAGTGCGGCGACGTACGCTAGGGGGAGCGATGTAATAAAATCGAGTGGGCAAAATGTACAGAGGATTCATGGTTTACCAGGTTTACCTCCGGAGCTTCGCCCACTCATCATCATTCACTTCGTGGATATGGCGGAATTTTTTTCATTGCACCGTATACATGTATGCATTGAGCTGGTTCGAAGAATAACCGCTCGCGTTTTATTTTATTGCGTGCTACGTGGCGCTTTCGCGCAAGTTGCTTTTCAGAGTTTGCTTTAACTGTGCGTCAGTGGTGTTACTTTACGGTGGATTCGGTAAAGAAAGAGTGAAATCATTGTCTGCGGGTATTGCTCACGACATGTGCGCCGAGCGAAACCCCGCTGTCCGTAATTTTCCAAAGCTTACGGACCCGACAAAAAAAGAAAGAAAAAGGTAGCCGTGTTCGTGGGAACAGTTGAGACGAAACACCGTATGCGTTTCCGTAACCAACGATTATTCATCTAGATTATACACTAACCAGTCCGAACACCGCGTATACAATTAAAATCAAGGGACCATAATTTGCGGTCCTTGCGCGTGTGATTAATATTAACCCCGCTTCGGGCCCACGTCTACAATGGAAATCGTAAAAGACACCTCGCTTCTCCTCCGTTCCTCTTGGTGCGAGGAGTCTTGTAAGTGCGCGCCACAATTTGCATAACTTCCGCTTCTGCGGGCTCGTACGGAGCCGCGCTTTTATATACGCGTTCCCGTTGTGTACGTACGAGACGAGAAAGCTTTCCTGCATCTGCTATGCTCCCACACGCTCTGCGAGAACGTGCACCCTCGTGCCCGAGCCCTTAACCGCCGCTAACTACAAGTTCGGAACGGAGGTGCGAGGACGGACGGTCGTCTGTAATATGCATAGTGGGCGATTGTATGATCGGCCATCTGTTCAGCGGTATAGTTTCCGGAGCACTCCAAGCTTTGGTTGTAGCAGACGGTTCGTTACTCAAACGTCGTTTCGGATATTTAATTGGTCGAGGTGACTCATAGCGACGCGACAGCTGTATCGCCAAGCGTGTTCGACCTGTGGACGAGAGAAAAAACGTCGCCGTGCTGGTCAGCGCGCGGGAGTGCAAAGTGTGACGTCAAAGCCTCGGCAGCACTGGGGGTGGGGGGGGGAGGGGCGTCACGCTTGTTTAGGGTAGCCAGAATAGGATTATGGTGTCGTTCAAGGAGCCGTTGCAGGATGGTAGGAGGGTCGACTTATTCCTTGCAGGCGCAGTGGCTGAGCTCGCGTGTATAGGCATTCTATATAGGCGCTGCGCCGTTGCTCCCTTGCGGGCTGCAGAAATTAGGCGGCTTCTTCCTTTTCTAAGAAAACCACTACCACCATTCGCTCAGCGTGAGATCGGAAGGTCGTGGAATCACATCCCCAAAGGGCCGGCCGCATTTCCGTGGAGGCGAAATTCTGTGCTCCTAGGTTTAACTGTACGCACGTTAAAAAAAAAGGAAACCTACAGCCGATCGAATCTTTCGATCACACTTATATAGGTTTCAAATGAAGGCAGTAACGATCGCATTGGCACATAAAACTTCAAGGGCAAATACAGAACAGCGAGGCTTGGCCTTCAGATTAGCAACATGCGACGCCGGCTGTTGCCAGTGCACTTCTCTCTGTAAAAGCTTAGATAGATATGTGGGGTTTAACGTCCCAAAACCACTATTTGATTATGAGAGACGCCGTAGTGGAGGGCTCCGGAAATTTCGACCACCTGGGGTTCTTTAACGTGCACCCAAATCTGAGCACACGGGCCTACACAACATTTCCGCCTTCGTCGGAAATGCAGCCGCCGCAGCCGGGATTCGAACCCGCGACGTGCGGGTCAGCAGCCGAGTACCTTAGCCCCTAGATCACCACGGCGGGGCTCTCTGTCAAAGCATACCGCAGACGAAGTCACGGATTCGCGCGAAAAGTGTTTATATGGTAGAACACGCGGCTGCAGAGGTTGTATAGTTACATGAAACTTTGAAACGCGTGCGCGAATAGGTTCGTAATGAACGCGCTACGAGGCTTGTATGACACAGTAGCTTCGCGCACGTGTGCGTGTGCGCGACGGCACGTCCACAGCGCCATCCTATTGCTGTGCAGAGCATACGAAAGAACAAGCCCGTGCGAAACGCGTGGGACGGCGGGCAAGTACAGGGGAATCGCCGGCAGTTGTGTTGCGCAGGGCGTGCCTCTTCGTCGCGTCTCTCTCTCAACTACCGCATATACTCTCGTAAAAGACCCGCTGCCGTCTCCCTCCCCCTCGTTTTCCCGCGAGGAATGCACAGAAATGTTGAGATAGGGTTCATTAACTGAGAAAACGATTGATTGATTGATTGATTGATTTGTGGGGTTTAACGTCCCGAAACCACCATATGATTATGAGAGACGCCGTAGTGGAGGGCTCCGGAAATTTCGACCACCTGGAGTTCTTTAACGTGCACCCAAATCTGACTACACGGGCCTACAACATTTCCGCCTCCATCGAAAATGCAGCCACTACAGCCGGAATTCGATCCCGCGACCTGCGGGTCAGCAGCAGCCGAGTGCCTTCGCCACTAGAACACAGCGGCGGGGCAAAACTGACAAAAACGAAATTTCGGCCGTATTTCTCTAGAAAGGTGTAGCTATTTATATCTGGAATGATTGATTGATTCATTCGTTGGATGATTCATCGATTGGTATGTCGTCTACTCGTTTCTGTTTTAATGCACTTACCGGTTTCGTAATGTTTGATAGACTGTATGATTAATTGAGTGAGTGAGTGAGTGAGTGAGTGAGTGAGTGAGTGAGTGAGTGAGTGAGTGAGTGAGTGATCACCGGAGCGTTTTCTGCCGGAAGCGGAAGGCCTTGGTTTAGCAGTGTAGCCATTCCAGCAGCCACGAGTTCATGAATCTAAACGCTTTGGCTTGGCTGATAAGCCTCTTAATTATACAATGGCTAGCGGTACGCAGCTCATCGCATTCAGTATACCGCGTTCACGCCGCTTGAAACCGCCAGTTTTAACTTCGGTATCATTACATAGTAGGGCATTGCGGTCCCACGCCTCCGGTAATATCCATCAAAAACTGTAAAATTATACTAGTGGAAATGAATGAGAATGAAGTGTCAGTGGAGTAGCTGTCAGTGGAGTTTGTCATTTCCCTTGCGTTGCTTCTGCTTTTCCTGTTATGCTCTTACAATGTGTCGTACTGACACTTCAACGTCGTGATTCATCACAGGTGTGATGATACCTGTTATCGACGAGCATTGTAGGATCAATCAATCGGAGTTACAAAACGAATAGACGCTAAACACCAGCCTCTATTATCACGTGTGCGTTTGCTTGTTTGTTTGGTTTTGCAAGCGAAGTTAACAAGACAATTGACCATTTGCGGAAAAGTGAGCGCCCCCTGTCGTGTAAACAGGAAAGCTTCGCTCGTGCTTTTGGTTGGAAAACATCTTCGTCAACTAACACGCTCAATGCAGTGTTTAGCGGTTTAAATGCGCTTGTTTTGTTGCTTTAGGACCAAAAACGCATGCCCGTTACTGAAACAACGGTGTTTGCGTGAAAACGGCAGTGTTCGCCGTTACTACGGGTCATATTGATGGAACGCCAGGCTGATGTTTTCCAACCAAAACCAAAACGCCCGTACAGGAACGCTACCTGTGCGGTTACTGCTCATGCGCAGTGGTTTTCCCGCAAATGGTCAATTTATTTCTCAAGTATAACAACGCGAGGCGTTGGGGGGTTGGGAGTCATTACGCAGGTAAATGCGGTACACTTCCTCCGAAAGAGAAATGGAGAATGGCGGGCGGATCGGGGCCGCGAATCGAGCGTCTGAATCGTGCTCTCGATTCTTCCTCCGAAACGAGCAAAAGCGAGATCGCCGCTCGTATATACAAGCTTATAAGAGCGTGCACGAACGGCCGTGCGCGCCTCTCGACGCTGTCGCGGGGCGTCGACGCTTTGTTTGCGTGGAAATTGGTTCGACGCACGCGAGATGTCGCCGGGGACCGTGGCCTGCTTTCCGTGTATGCGCGCGCGTGTCTTTTTAAGCACGCGCCTGCCTCGTCGCGCTTATAGAGACGAATGCGTTCGTCTGTCGTGCCTCCTTCGTTTTAAGTTCGCGCGTTTGCGCCCCAAAAGAAAAGAGGTTGGCCTGTTCTTCCCTTTGTCGTGTCTCACCCTTAAATTTGGAGATGTTTCGACGCTGTCACTATTGAATCGTAAGGTCGTTCGTTCGGCATATCCGTTTGTTCCTGTCTCGAGTCTTTTCGCCGCGTCGCTCAAGGGCACCCGTGAGAACGGCTGTGGCAATTGTGCCAGCCCATTTGGCAGATAGCGCGGGCTCGACGGATTTACAGGCCAGTTTAAGCGCTGTTCGCCAAGTGTGTTATTAAAGGAAGGTTTTAATTAAGTGCATTACTTAAGATCGCAGAAGCGCCGCCACACGGAGTTTTTCAGTTATATACTCATGCGTTTGGTACGCGATACGTACGACGTCGATCATTAAATCGATCGCACGTTAAAGAACCCCAGGTGGTCGAAATTTCCGGAGCCCTCCACTACGGCGTCTCTCATAATCATATAGTGGTTTTGGGACGTTAAACCCCACATATCAATCAATCATTAGATCGATCTAAATCTAGTTGGCTTCTGAGCGTTTGTAGCTGAGCACAAATCGTAAGAGCCAAGGTTTTATAGCAACACCTAGTGGCGCTTAGATCAACTATGTGACATGCGAAACGTTGCCTCCGCGATCTCTATGCCGGTGGACGCTCGCGACTTTTCAGCGAGGTTGATGTGGAATAGCGCGGCTTGGAGTGGGGTAACATTCAACCGCCCGGAGCTCCCTCTGCACAAGGTGCGTTGCCGTTGTGTAAATATTTTGTGCAGTGGAGGTGGCACACAGTGTCCGTGCCGCTCCCGGCTCTCCCCAAATATGTTTTAGTCATGGCATACGAAGCGAAAAATGACCATTTCGAAGAGCCCTCCCCCTCCTCTCACCGAAAAAAAAAAAAGGTGTCTGCCAGAGCCCGGGCCCTGCCCGCCTCTGTACTGGAAAACACCGCGACACACGCAAATGCACAACGATCGTCCGTGGTACGGGCACTTCTTGTTGTCCTTCTCTGATGGCTCATACCCAATGCAGGGGATGGCCGAGTAGTAGGTGAATTTTTTCAGTATTTTCTTTATACTACTCGCGTGTGATTGTACTACGGTGAGCGTACACGTCGCGGGTGCATGGTTGGAGTGCATGAGAAGTAAACGCGAAAAGTTTATAACTGCTAAATAGTAGACTGGCGCAGCCTTCAAGGCTGTATCCCATTTTGTTGGCGTTTTAGAGTAGTGATTAGAAACCCCGGCAAATATATATATAGTAGTAGACAGAGGTCCTCAGTCGGGAGTCAGATCAGTCAGTCAGTAACAATCACGTAGAAGTAGCTGATTAGTTCGCAAAACAGGAGCGTGAAGCTCGGCAGTTAGACAGAAAACGTCAAAGTAGGAGTGCGACCACTCGAAATCAGCAAAACTCTGACATTGCGGACACTTTGAAGCCAACAATGTCAAAATTGGGCGAGAAACGAATAAGTTAGGAGAGAATTAATGCGTAAGGGGGAGGGTCGTCCGAGCAATTAGCTGGCCTAAGCTCGCAAGGTTAGAAACCGCGCCTGGTGGCTTTCTTTCTTTAAATAAAAACGGACCTTCAAACGGTTACGAAAAGGTCAGACGAGCTACGAGTCATGTGAAGTTGAGAGCTGATAATCAGTCATGGCGGTATTCTACAGTGCTAAGAAAGTGCAACAAAACCCCATACAGTGACTCCACAGCCACCATAGTTCTCCATAAAGAAGGTGACAGAATCCCAATAAAGAAGGGTGTAAGGCAGGGAGACACCGATATCTCCAATGCTATCCACCGCGTGTTTACTGGAGATTTTCAGGGGCCTAGATTTGGAAGAGTTAGGGATAAGAGTTAATGGAGAGTACCTTAGTAACCTGCGATTTGCTGATGACATTGCCTTGAGGAGTAACTCAGGGGACGAATTACAGCTCATGATTACTGAACTGGACACAGAAAGCTGACGAGTAGGTCTGAAAACTAATATGCACAAAACTAAAGTTATGTGCAACAGTCTCAGCGGAAATGAGCACTTCGCGAATGGTGGGGAGACGCTGGAAGTTGTGAAGGCATATGTATACTTAGGACAGGTAGCAACCGCGGAGCATAACCATGAGAGTGAAATAACTAAAAAAAATAAGAATGGGATGAACCACTTTAGGCAAGCTTTTCCAGATCATGAATGGTAATCTGCCACTAAGCCTCAAAAAGAAGGTGTAATATAAGAACAGCTGGATCTTGTCAGTGCTTTACCTACGGGGTAGAAACCTGGAGGCTTAAGTTGAGGACGTCACAGCGGGCGATGGAAAGTAAAATGATCGGTGTAACCTTAACAGACAGGACGAGATCAGAGTAGGTCTGGTAAAAAACCAGGGTTAAGTATATCATAGTTGAAATCAAGAAGAAGAAATGGAGATCGGCCGGGCACGCAGCACGTAGGCAGGATAACCACTGTTCATTAATTAAGGGTAACTGACTGGATCCCCAGAGAAAAAGGCAAACGCACGAAGGGGAAACAGAATGTTAGGTGGGCCTATAAGATTAAAAAAAGTTCGCAGGTATAACGCGGCAGCAGAAAGCAGAAGACCGGATATTGGCGGATCATGGGTGAGGCCTTTACCCTGCAGTGGGCGTAGTCAGGCTGATGATGACTACTCAGAGTGTAAACTATCCGAAAAAGTGCCGAAAGGGCCGAAAAAGTGAACTTCTTCTTTCTCGTTGTTTTACTTTCTTGTGTGTGTGTTTGTGTGTGCTAATTGCACGTTTTGCTCTTTACTCATGTAATGAAGGGTCAAAGAGCGATTAACACAGAGGAGGCTCCGAAAGATTCATCTGATGTCCCAGTCAAGGCCGGCTGAATATCCACTTAGATGCTGCTAACGCCATCTAGTGGCTAAGTGCGAACGCCAACTGCATGACATAAAAAAATAAACTAATCCGCGCGGAGGGCTAATCAAAAGCAGTTAAAAAACACTCACCACGCGCGCCCGGACACTGGGGAGCAAGTAAAAAGTGACGTATAAAGAACGAGAAAACCGCGATGCGAAAAAAAAAAAAACGAAACAGCGATTCGGCCGTCCGAAGGCGAAAGCTTTCACTTTGCGTTGGTTACTAAGACGCGTTTCCTTTACCGCCATCCTGCAACGAATAGCAATGAGGTCCCCTGCCGACTACAGCGCGCAGGCAGCTCGGCGGAGAAGTGCGCCACGATTTTTCGAGGATGGCTTGGGGAGGATTCAACAAGCACTGCTTGCCCTGCGGCGGAAGCGAACGCCGCGGGGTATGTACATACTTGATGCAGCTGGCTGCCCCCCCTCGAAGAGCCTTCTCGGCGGCGAATGACGTGACGTGGCTGCGCAAATCGGCGCGCGCCTTCCTTTCACGCGGGGGCAAACCGCTAATTGAAGGCGAAGACGTGCCTTGCACCGCGCCGGACAGTCGTTCACGTGGAGCGACGTGACTTGAGCTGCCGATGAGCTGCCGAGTTGGCGGAAGCTGTGGCATACGTACGTGTGACCGCCGAGTTTCAGTGTGCTTTCTGTGACGCCGCGTGTGCGATATGTTGCTGTCGGACTGACGTGCGTTTTTGTTTGCCTACCGTCTCGGAATGAACCGAGCGGTCATATCTGGGCTACTTGTTACATGCGGAAGATCGCCACTTGGCTCTCGGATATCGTTCGAAGCCTTCGGAGGGTGCTCGACCGTTAGAATGATCTTGAGTGCTCGGAGGCGTAAGAAAAAGAAAAAAAAAGTGCCGTTGTTGGTTAACCTATTTCACTGTCGTCGGACGAAGATAGCTCAGTAGGCGTTGAAAGTCAATGCCAATGGACACCCAGGCGCAAATATTCTCAACAGAGCACAAGAAGACTAACTTGCGCAACCCGACACACGCGAAAAACTGGACTCATACTGTGGTGTCAGGTTGCGAAACTTATTCTTTTTGCTTTAGGATGCACCAACTCCGCCAACAACAAGTTGTTCTAAACTACATACGCAACGAATTGACGCGGGCGCTTGCATACTACAACAAATGTGTGGCACCGCACCGTTTGGTAGAGGGGCTGTCATTTAGAAATTACGATAATTATGATTTTTCATTTACCTCTAATCCGCGAGCCTCCAGGTGTTCCTCCGCGCTTTAGCCGGTCACGTTGGAGTTGTGTAGATCTGAAGGCGTCCGTGCCGGAGGGGGTGGGGGTACTATCTGTTCGGTGAAAGAAATATACGCTCAGGAGCGTGCTTCTACTTTGAATTTTAAACCGCGTTAAAGATCGGTGTCATGATCCGCAGGCACGATGCCCTCTTTGCGAGGGCCTGCGCACGCATGTGTTTTAGTGGAAGCTATAGTTAGAGCTCAGAGTGGTGAGAGCTAAAATGTCTTTAAACCGCTCTGCGAGTCGTTTCTTTATCGTCTTCGCTAACCTAATTTTACAGGCGCTGTCTCACTCGCCGTTAATTTCTTCGTAAAACACGTGCGAAATGGTCAGCACTGAGTGTTGAGTCAGCGCCTCCTCTATTTTATCAATGCCAGCCAGCTGCGCCCGATCCAGCCGTTCACCACCCTCTCCTAACGGTTATAAACGTTGCCCTATGCTGTATCCCTTTCCTGCTCTCGCCTATCGCGTGTGCTCTGCATGAGGTCAAGGGAAAGGGAACCTAGAGTGGAACCTCTCATGCAGTGCCTCACGATGGAAATCACATGAAGTATTCTTTTGTTCTGTATTTGTACAGATTCGTGCGGCGCCGTCTTGCATTCGCCCTGTTCACAATGTTGGTGGTCACGCTTGCTATGTAAGACACACGGTGCTTTTAAATAGCGTGTCGCCGTTCCTGGCGCTCTGCGGGCAAACCAATGGGGAAGCGTCACTGCGACACTACTGCAGACGCTGTGCTGTGGTGCTGCTGCAGCGTTGCTTCGAGCCACGAAAGAAAGAGCACGAAGGAACAAATCTGACAGACGGATGACATCGGAGCGGGATATATGTCTTTCGCAACTCCGGTGGAAAGCGCTAGGAAACTCGTGTGACGCAAGCAGTGCTAGCCGTCATGTAGCGTATATCATCACGACTTCTCCCTGAACCGCGGTGCAAGAATACTTTAGGTGAGCCACCGACGCGAGGCGAGTGCTTGGCGGGGAGGCACCGATTATGTTCTCGTTTGCGGCGTGCCGATAGATGGCTCGCCGGACTGAGGACCGTGGTGGGCTGCTGGCACATTCCGCAAAGCACATCCGGCACGTGAGCGACGGTTTCCAAATCTGAGAAAGCGGGCAATCGTGTGATCTTAACCGCGCGACACGCAGAGAGCGATGCCGTGAAAGAGTAAGTGATAACGGAGGAGGTTGACCGTGCGCGACGATAAATGAGCACAGCTGCTTTCCTACATCGCGGGGCTTTCCTACATCGAGAAGGGAGGGAGAAAGGAAGCCGGGGGCACTCCAGGGGCTTTACCGGGGCATAAAGCCCCTTAATATAGAGATATATCCAGGGAGTTTACCGGGGCAAAATTTGCAGCGCCATCTCCCAGGCTCCTAGCGAAGCAGAGCATTATCGGGCAGTGGATAGTACCGGCGTTCGCTTACCTATAAGGTATTCTTGCACCGTACCCCGAACTGAGCGGACCGACGTCTCCCGTTGCACTGGCATTGAAAGAAATGAAGGAGGCGTTGGAGCATATGAGGATTTCGCGCTTTTTCGGCTACATGCTGCTATAGCTGCTCTTGCGCAGCCGAAACCGCACAAAATGAAGTGTAACCGGTTGGTCGCGCGCGATAGTCGCACGATAAATGGCAGAACGGACACGCGACTAGGGTACAGGCTAGGAGACAACTCACCACTATAACATTCCTCGTATACAGCCCACAACTGTAACATTCCTCGTAGACAGCCCACAACTGTAACATTGCTCGTAGACAGCCCACAACTGTAACATTCCTCGTAAACATCCCACAACTGTAGCATTCCTCGTAGGCAGCTCACAACTATAAAATTCCCCGTAGACAGTTCACAGCTGTAACATTCCTCGCAGACAGCTCACAACTATAACATTCCTCGTATAGACAGTTCACAATTACAACATTCCTCGAAGACAGCTCACAACTATAACATTCCTCGTATAGACAGTTCACAACTACAACATTCCTCGAAGACAGCTCGCAACTATAACATTCCTCGTAAACAGTTCACAACACAACTATAACTAACTTTTCTCGTAGACAGCTCACAACTATAACATTGCTCGTATGTGGACCGATCGAGAGCTCATTTCCTTGTGCGTAAACGGAATCCCGGCTAACGAATTCTGACGTTAACGGAATCGTGGTTAACGGAATCACGAATCGTCGCGGAAATACGGCGAACGCCAGGAGAGAGTCGTTCTTTTTAATATCCACAGATTGTTTAGGGGTCCTCCAAAAGTTGGTCACGTTCCATGCACATCCTGAAAGAGGAGCCTTCATAGGTAAAGTCCCTTGTGCGAAACGAGCGCGGTCGCTCAAGGCAGTGGAGTCCTGAACTGATGGCCCCACCAAACGAGAGCACACGCTGTATATACATTCGCCAATAAACGTTTATTCTCTCTCTCTCATTTTTTTTAGGTGCATATCACTTTGGAGGCCATGATCGCGTGCACGAAACCAACGTGCCTCGTCACAACACTATAACATGCTCACAATAATTCATCCCTTAGGTATCAATCCGTTGGAATAATCTACCTTCATCGTTATTAACCATCACCAACCACACTCGTTTCAAGAATAGTGATACACTTGAAATAATTATTCGTACTAACGAGTACAGTTACATGCCTATTGGTGTACATTTGCTATTTAGTGTATCCTTTGCACATTATTATTCTACGCGTGTTAATAAAGTGTACCCTCTCTTTGTAATGATGTACTATTATGTAACATTATTCTCTGCACTGTAGTCAGCTTCTAAACTGCATTTCCGCCCCTCACCTTTACGATGTACCAAACGTACCCCGAGGGTCTCATAAGTGCAAAAATAAGTTATAACGCTTATCGTTTTATTTGCGCGGTGCAGTTTTATTGTGCAATGTTGATGACAATTTTAATTGAATTCTAGGCGTAGCGCATATTCTGTACAGTTGAAAGTCTTCGCAACATTTCTTTTTAACATCTTTCATTCCCCTCATCCCTTTCCCCAGCACAGGGTAGCCAGCCGGTCTAACAACTGGCTGACCTCCCTGTCTTTCCGCTTAAACTTTCTTCCTCCTCCTTCCTTCCTCGTAGTTTCTCTCGTAACAACCATTCACCACTCCTTTCGTGCTCGCCCACGTAGGTTTTTTCAGGAAGAGAGAGAGAGAGAGAGAACGCCTTAATGCAGACGATTACAGACAAACCGTTATGTCGGTAGGTATGACTAAGGCCACAGCCCCCTCAAACCGGCATTCGTCACACTCGGGCCATGATAGCGCTAGACGTATACATATATAGCAAACGATTTTCTCGAAGATTTGTAGAAAAAAAAACCTAGGCGAAGTAGTTGTGTGAAAACTTTGGGAAAACGCAATCAGGTGACACTATATATACTCGTCTTACTGCGCGATCACGTTAACGTAATTGCGCCAGCCCAATGTAATCGGATCGCTTGGTGACAGAGCCTCGAGATAAAATTACTGTGGCAATTTCGTTTTCTCAACGCGCAATTCTGTAGGTTTTGCTGAACCTTTCTTTCTTTCTTCCTTTCGTTCAAACGAGAATACGCCGTTCATCTGTTGAAACTTATGGTGGCGAAAAAAAAACAATTAAGGCGGATTTTGACAGAAAGTATATAATCTAAAATCAAATAAAGAAAGTCCACACGCTACAGCCGGCCGCGTTGGTGCGAGTCGGTGGGTCAATACAGAATCGAATGCTCGACTTCCAGTCACACGAAGTCCGTAATCACGATTTGCATTTCATCTAAGAAAGGGGACCAGCTTTAAGAGCGTAACACTACAAACTCGCGATTGCGTAAGCGTTCTGAATGTGCTGAGAACGCATTGGAAAGCAGCGACCTACGCATGCAGTCGCAGTTTGCTTTGTACAAGCGTTTAGCGACGATCAAAAGTCGAATTGTGTCTCATTTTCCTATATTCACACACACACGCGCGCGCGCGCGCGCGCGTCATTGTTGTTTTTTTTTTATTTTGTTGTATAACTGCTCGCATGAATAAACTCCAAGTAATCGTGATGCGGAGTGTATTAGCGAAGGCGGCCGGCAGACCGAAATTGAAACTCCCAGGACCATCGCAAATCTGTGCGAATACTGGCCCTGCTCGGTGTAGGATTACAGTGTGACTGGGCAGGACCAACGATACTAGTAACGTAGGGCAGGACAATATCACGCAACTCTGAACACGCACTTGTCCCGATATATTGCGCTTTTGGATGGATGTATACGGACGGACAGATCGTGAAGGCGAAATGACCCATCTACGCAGCTGTAATTCAATGCTTTGCGTTAGGTTGATTGCACGACGCTACAAAACATTGCACATATTGTCACGTGCGTCGTCGTCACTGGAATCCACAGAAGACGAGGGTGCGGCAGACAAGGTTTATTAGTACGGAGGCGTACTTGTGCCTCTCGCTTAGGACACAAAAGGAACACTAACAGGATCGGAGTGGCGTGCCCACGCACAGCTGCCGTTCCACCAAAGAACAACCCACAGCTTACGTGCTGCCAGTTATTTAAGCGCTGAGAAGATAACACAGAACGTGCACACACCTATCATCAGATCCTGCACTGTCTGATACGATGGGCCCATCCGAAGTTAATCGCAGTCCGCTCTAGCCTATCTAAATGACGCGAGGGCTGTCGCTCTATAGTGGCAGCTGCGCAGAACGGCATGGCACGTGGCAATATTTATTGCACTCGCTTTTTTTTCTTTTTGTGTGGTCATAATGGGATATTTTGTTGGGCTAGCACCATGCAATACGTCCTATTACAAGAAAGCGCTGCTCAAAGGGTCGTTACACCTGAACGAGAAGTCGCGGGACCCTAGAAGCTTGAGCGGAGGACCGTGGCGACGGGAGACAAGCTTCGGGCTTTGTCCCGCCGCGCGCAGGACCACCCGCAGGCCGCAAGCGACGACCCAAGCCTGCGAGACGGCTTTACTGCTGGCGATACGACCTCTCTGCAATGCGTGGGGGTTGCGAGGTCATCGTTAGCATTCGTTGAGCGGGATCTGGGGTGTATTCGTGGCACATTGCGAAATTTAACTAGCGAGGTCGCTGGCAATTAATCTGTGATTTCCGCGAAACTTGTGTTTGGAGTTCCCGAGTACGAGTATGCCGCTGTGCTCGCCGTCTTTTTTTACGACGCGCTGTAAATCCCGGCTGACCATGCTGCTGCTCCTTGAAGACTGCGGGAGAAACTATTGAGCCGCAAGTCTGTATAAGTGAACTGTTGGTGACCGCGGCTGTTCGGTTTGATAGTATAGCTGTTCAGGGCCCACGCGAGATTTGCTGCCTTTACTGCGGCCCTTCCTCATACACTAGTGGACATCATACTCCCGTCAAGTGGGATACGAGAGAAACAGCCGCTCGAGTCGCATTTGGGGCGGCCCGGTCAGTCGGCTGCATTATACGGCGGAGCTTATCTTCGCCAGACAGCGAGGTCGCCAAGCGAGCGCCCTAAGCAGCTTGGCGCCGCGACCTGGCGAAATGGACGCCCCCGCGCTACGGCCTTTTCCCGTTGCACGGCCGTGGCGTTCAACTGAAATCGCCAGCGCGCGCCGGCCCAGCGGCTCAAGAGCTTTGCGTCGGTCGCATTCGGCCCAGAAAGAAGCGCAGTGTTGCCTTTGCCCGGCAGGGAGGTCGCTATCGCCGCGGAGACAGCGCAGGCACCGTGCGTGGAAGCAGAAAGGAAGAAGCGAACGAGTTATTAAAGTGAATAGATATGCGTTACGCTTGCGCATTCTGAGCGCTATAGCGCCGCAGCAGTGCGCGTGGACCGAGCTAGACTTGCCGTGCGATTGGACACTGTGAGAACCACTCCCCTTCTCGAGAGTGGGTATAAGCTCCATCCTCCGTGGCTCGAAGGAGTGTAACTCAAGTGGGCGAACGCTGCGCAGGCGAGGGGTTGGACGTTAATTTCGATGATGGCTGTCATCGTGTCTTCGCCGTTTCAAAATGTAACTGTGTTCTACTCTCCCAAGCTTCGCCAGTGCCTGTCGGGCGCCGTCTCTCTCTCCTTCCTTATCAGCCCCACTCGTTATCTTTTTTCCGTTCTTTCTTATCCCGAGCATGGCGTCTCCGCCCTAATTAGGCGTTTATTGAGCCTCCTGTTCTCATCACGGCCATGGCAATGGCGTCTGCTCGCAACGCGCGCTTGCGATGTGGCCCGTCCCTTATCGCGTGTCTCGGTTTCTTCGGCGAGAAACCCGAGAAGGAAACTTGGGAGGAGGACGCGTCCATGTGCTGCGCGGCGTCCCGAAAGGGGAAGTTAGGCAAGGAGGGGAACACGTGGGAAATGGACCCGAGGAGAGCCGTCTCTAACAGCTGCTTTCTCGACGCGAGGAAGGTGCTGCGTGAGCCGTTATTGAACGCCGTTTAACGAGCGGCGCGCCAGCCGGCATCTCTCGAAGCGCACGCTCGCAACGTTGGCCGGTTTATCATCGGTCGCTGATTGAAGCCCCAGTAGCGAGCGCCTTTCTCAGCTCGCCGTTCGGCGACTGCGTCGTGCAGCGAACGGGGCACCTCGACACCATCCTCATCTGAAGTGCCTGTACGGGACATGATGTGTTTGTGCCTCTTAATCTGTGTATGAGAGAGAGAGACAGAGACAGCACGGGGCAGTTGCCCTTTCCTACTCGCTTCTTCGTGGGTTGCGCTAAATAGAACCGCACAACAACCGACGGAGCACAAACGGAAGAGCAGTGAGGAAGCTGCCCGTATCTGTGCACAATAAAAGAAAAAAAAAAGCCGGAACGACCTATTGCTCGGGAGACAAAAGCCCCTGCACGAGGTCTGAGTTTATTTAGCGCACCGCAGCTGGGATAGAGAGGAGAATCTACTCCCGAAAATGCGACCAAGCGTACTAACCAGGCCAAGCGCGTGTTTCTTTCTTTTTTTTCTCTCGATTTTTATTATTATTTCCCGTTTCTTCCCGCCGTATTTGGGCTGAACGCGGGTAATGGAATTTCCTGCCGCGTCCCGGAAGGGAAACAGTGCCTCGGCATTGTTCTCTCGACAAGCTTTCTTTTTTTTTCTTATTTACACGTTTACTTATTTAACGTCCGTTTTTTTTTTGTTTATTGCTTGGTATACGTCGTAAGCGCGTAATTACTCGAGGGAAGAAAACAACGAATAGAAAATTGCGGCTATGGCGCGGCGTTAAAGCACTGTAGTTAAGCGGAGTGTTGGTTACGAGCTTGCGTTACACATTACGCATAATCGTTGTCTAAAGGTTATCAGTATACAAATTAAACATTCTATCGTGACCGCCGCATGCGCACGTGATGTGGCGACATTACTTCGGCCTTTGTAGATGCACCCCAACTTGGTTAGTGCACGTCACGGATCCTGGGAGGACCTAAAGAGAAAAAAAAAAAAACGGAGACAGAGGGAGCCGGTCAGAAGGGCAACGAAGATCAGACAAATCGCGTCCTCTTCTGGCTCTCGGATGTGCACCCGTATTGCTTTTTTTTTCCTTTCGCCCGTGCGTTCTTGTTCGCCCAGGCATCCGCGTGCCTTCCGGCGAATTGTCAGAGCGTGCGATATCCACGAAGCTTCTAGTCGCCTTCCTTTCGTTCCCTATTACCCCTTCCCCCCCTTTCTCCTAGGGATCGCTTCGCTGCATGATACCGGCTCACTGGCCTCTTTGAACACTCGAGCGCGTTGGAATGTCTGTGGACTGCGATAGCGACGGAAGCGAAAAAAAGAGGACGCTAATGCCGGTAATGAAGGAAGTAAAGGAAGAGCAACAGTCTGAGAGGAGGAAAGAAAAAGGATGTAAAAAGGTTATCGTAGTGGCAGTCGCTGCGGTGCGCAAAGGAAGGACGGGTAACAAAATTTCGCGCTGATTAGCCTCTTTCGCTGCTGCTGTTGCCATTGTTTGTTTCCCAGAGGAGACCCTTTGCTGCGGGCGTTTTGTCTTTATGTTTTGCTATCTATCTTCAGTCATCGGGTCGGCTGCGTACGGCGACCGGTGCGATCAATTAACTCCCGCGACCAGTCGATTCTAGGCGGGAATGCGTCTCGGTTGCCCTTCGCATATAATTTATAGCTGCCCGTGGGGATTCGGAGGACGTTTTTTTTTTTTTCGTTTTCAGACGCGGAAAAACGCAAGACTTAAGCTTGTTTGTGCTTCGGTGTGCCGCTGCATCTCGAAACACACTATAGAGACGCGTTGACTGACGTGATTGTGTGGTATAAACACTGACTGTCATTTGAATAGAAGTGTGTGTGTGTGTGTGTGTGTGTGTGTGTGTGTGTGTGTGTGTGTGTGTGTGTGTGTGGATCGGGCTTGTTTGCTTCCGCTTCTCTTTCTATGTGAACTTCCAAAACTTTTATCAACACTTTATGATTCTTTTTCAGTCAGAATTTCCAGTTTTGTTTTCTGCTGTGCTCGCTCGAGCCTCATCTTCGTGATCAATTTTTTTTTCTTTACGTTCACTGAAAGAACCGCGGGAAAAGCACTGATTGAATGCGCACCGAACAGTCCTATGCACGTGGGAATAATATATATAGTGCGGTTCTCTCTCTCTACCCCCCCCCCCCCACTTTGAAAGGCTCCGAGTTCTTTCTGTTCCCGAAGACAGTGACTTTCGTTGCTACACATGCAGCTCGTGCCCCGTTTTCGGCGGAATGTCGCGCGCATATCGATAAACATGCATGTCCTATATGTACGCGTCGCACGTCTAACTATAAACAACTGGCTCGAGTACGTGTCGTATTGTTTTCTTTTTCGGTGGTGAACGCGGTGCCATGTACGTACCTCATTCGGTATGCATGCATTCTTCGCGTTCTTTTCGTCCGAGATAAATTTGCAGCGCTCGCCGTCTGCGGCGAATGTTAGACAGAGAACGTATAAAACTTTGGAAAACCAATCGGTGGCGTCGGGCGCTGCACGACAAGTGCTGAGCTTTCATCGTTGGTTGAATTCGCCGAGCTAACTCGTTCCCTTTGCTATTGGTCGGCTCATTTCGCTAATAGGTATGCACAGCATCCTGATTGGCTGAATGTTGCTCTGATACCCCCTATGGCTTAAGAGGCTTTGAATGCGGGTCCGGATTCGTAGCGACGTGACATCGCATTCTCGAGTACCCTCGCACATTGGGCTCTTCCCTACAAGAGCTGCGCACACGGTATGCCCTTGTGGCGCTTGTTTCAACTACAATATATAAATACTCGTTTAAACATATGTGACGAGTGAACATGCGTTTATTGAGTCCCGAAACTCCGGGCCGGTCAAGAGGGCCCTGAGACACTTCTTCACCATGGTCGGAAAACGCTACTGGTCAGTGGTCGAGGCTCTTGAGAACACGCGAGCCAAACATCGTAGTGCAATACACGGCAAGAAATTTACAGTTAGTTTTCCACAGCAGCTACAACTCGTTGCCTCTTTTATCTGCAGACGATGCCATTAACCAAAACGACTGCTCCCTATGTACTTCAATTATCGGCCACTGGCTCGTTGACCATCGTGGGTTGCGTAGTTACTGCGGCCGCCGCGAGAGGCAGCCACGTCCCCGCCCTCATAGTCATATGTTGCGCGCGTGACGTCACTTCTTTCTCCCGTTCCAATCCTCCCTGCTTAAGAGCGCTAGTCTGGACGAGATAAAGCAATTACAGTGTGCGACAACTCGGACCTCGCTCGTACTTGGTGTATTCTAAAATTTTTCGTGGTTGTAGATTCGTGATGCAATAACTTCGTTAATAAAGTCATTTCACGGTAATTAAAAGAAAATGTGTTGAACGCCTTCTTTAAACTTCGAAAAGCGTAGGACGCGTGCCCTTTCTCTTGTATAAAGCAGTAATAACTGGATATATCCGAATTCATCCCGTGGAAGCGACATGTAGTGTCACCGCGCACGCGATTAGGGATACGAGTCGCTTTGGTTGAGAGAGGGGGGAGAAATATGTAGTCACTTGGTACACTGCCACGTTCCCAATAATGCGACAGTTAATTCTTATGTTTCTTTGGTGCGGTCGTTTTTATCCTCTAATGCACCCGCACTCGCGACCGCTGTGACACGTTGACCGTGTCACTTACACACGTTCTGCCAGCGCACGTCGATACGATTGCATGACTCGCAGCTTGATCTCCCCAGCTGTTTGCCAATGTAGGCTATATGCGCTAAAGTTGTCACGAATCAACTTGTTATTTACTCGTACGGGACAATTCTCGGGCAGCATCGCTCGAGTGCTTTGTACTTCCATCTGTACGCGGAAATAGGTAACAGTGGGTACGATAAACCGTAATATATATAAATAATGAGAAAAAAAAACTACGCACTTTACTATGAACTGTTGAGGTATATACGTCAAACTCGATTGTCCTTGCTGTGTATAGCACCAGTGAGGGTTGTATACGTTTATGTTGGTAAGTAACGCCGCCGCTCGCTTAGTGACGATAATTTTCTTGCGCCGGCACGACTCTTCTCCTTGTGCTGTGATGACGGTAGTTGGACGAGCTACACTTGCGTAGGTACTTTTGCTACCGCCATCCTACCGCAACGAGCTGACGTTCGGTTCAGAAGCTCGTTCGGGGGTCGTTACAACTTTTCTATATCGGCATCGGCAGCGCGATTTCGCAGACGGAAAACTGAGAAGCGCGGGATGACTTAACCTAAGAGAGAGAAAGGGGAGAAGGGGGATGGGTAGCGTTAAAAACAAAACGTATACGCACATCTGACGGGAACCAGAACTGACGTTTTCATTCCCAGTGTGTGTGTGGCGCGCTCGCACTGCAAGAACGGCACCGAGGATCACAACATGCGCGAGCGGAAGCAATAAACACTCTTCTGGTCGACACAACCGCCCTTGCTACATCACCCCCCCCCCCCCCAAAAAAAAAAAGAAAGAACGTTGATTATGTTATAAGCACCACGCGCCCATTAATCTTCGTGAAACGGCCGCGTAAACATAACGTGCATGCTGCGCGGTTGACGTAAGTTGTTTGGGGATCTTCGGGGCGTTGCGGGGTGCATGACATGAGACGTTGAGACGTCTGGCTTGTGCATGTGTTCCTTGCTGCGGCGTCCACATTACAAGTGTTTTTGCGTTTCGTGTTTCTCTTTCTAGTATAAATAAGAGAGAAAAAAAGCTGTGTGTACCTTTTCGTGCACTTGTTCCTTATTCGTATCTTTAATTTCCCCTTCATCTTCTTCCGCTATTACGCCCTTCCTGAAAGAGACGTCGCTAAAAGTTCGTCCTCGAGAGGGCGATATATACATGTATGTATATGCCTTCCGAGCTGACTGCTGCAGTCCCATTCACTGTTCACCGAGCGTGTCCATGATTGGTCTATCTCCTGAGATCTCTCGTTTCGTCTATGCCCTTTCTTCCCAAAGAGCCGCGCCGTTCATTTTGGCGCGGTACGGGTGGCACCTAATCAAGTCGTCTCTTCGCGCCACTTTTTTTTCCCCTCCATCGCGCGCCTCTTCCCTGTCGCGTCGTCGGACGTGTTGAAAGACGAACTCCTCGGCCATTCTTCCTTGTCTCTGCAAATCACCCGAGAACCGAGCTCAGGAAACGCAGAAGGGTGGCTTTGTGATTTGACGCTGCAGTATATGTATATGGCAAGGATGAGAGTGTGCAGTACCCGCTGGAGCGGCCGTACTACTATTAAGAAACTTGACATCCCCGCATAGACTGCGACTATGGACTTCGTCGTCTCGCACGGTCTCTTTAGATCAACAAACTGGAGAGAATTAAGGACGGTTGATGGCAAAAAAAAAGCACAGCATATCAACGGAGTGCATGATGATGAGTGGGGCGAAGCGTCCGTCCGTCCTTGGTTCGTCCGTGCGTCCGTCTGTGAGACCGTCCGTGCGTCCATCGGCCCGTCCGTCCTTGCGTTCGTCCGTGGGTTCGTCCCTGCGTCTGTCCGTGCGTCCATCTGTGCGTGCGTCCGTACATCTGTCTGTCTGTCCGTCCGTCTATGCGTCCGTCCATCTAGTGAACACTCTGTAAGTACCGCCATCTCGCATCTTTTCATCATACACACGGCCTATAGAAGTACCGCCATCCAGCGAACATTCCAAGGACTGAACGAGAGGTGGCACTCGCGCACTTTCTTACGGCCTGCGCTTCGTGTCTACTTCCCACCTTTCACCGCCTCCAGTTCATGGCTATATATATAGAGAGAGAGATAAAGATGCAAGGAAAGGCAGAGAGGTTAACCAGACGCACATCCGGTTTCCTACCCTGCACTGGCGAAGGGATAAAGGGGAGAAAAGAGGTTGCAGAAAGATGAGAAGGTACACACAATCACGAGCACACTCGGGGAGCACACACAGTCTACAGGCGGTCGCTCAGGTTTGTTGACTTTAGGTAAAGTAGCAGTGCTTTAGTCGCTTTCTGCGCAACTGAGGCAGATGCCCAAGGTCCTAGTATCTTCTGCACACAAAATGGTCCGGGGTCAAGTTGATTCAAAACCATCCGGAGCTGGCATCGCTGTGTGTCGTAGCAAGCGCAGCTGCACAGGACGGGTTCGGTGGTCTCTTCAGCTCCGCAGTAGTCGCATGTAGGAGTGTCTGCCATACCAATGCGAAAGTACACTTTGTAAATGCAACACCCAACCAAAGGCGGCATAACAGTGTCGCATCGGAGCGGGAAAGTTGTGATTGTAGCTATAGCTTGAGCGAAGGATCCAGTTCATAAAATTGACACCTTTGGAAGCTGGTAGTCATGGGTATATACTAGTACACTATATTCATGGCACTGCGGCCCAAACCTCGTTAAACCTTGCTAAAATCAAGGAGGTTACGCCCGCGAGTTTAACGAGGCAACTCTTTCTGGTCAGATAGTACTCTAAAGGTTATGAGCAGCTTAGCACATACCAAGCAGATGCTATGGATTTCTGCGGATGTTACCCGCTGCGTTTTCTGTCTGCGACACCGGCCTTACTCAGAGCTTAATCAGGTCTCCTGTTCAAGATAATAAAATAAAATATAAGGGAAAATGGTTATATGCTTCAATATAGGATTTAACATTGCACACAGGCACGACCACGGAGAAAAAGAAAAAAAGAAGGGAGCAGTACGTCACACGAGTGAAGCCCAGCTTGTCGGCTCAACCAACGCCTCCTCTATAAAGATGCCTGAGGAATGGCTCGCGCACCCAGCGGAGTTGGCCTGCCTTCAGTTTTAAACAAGCACCGCGCGGTGGCGCTCGCGACCGACACTATCATCGCGGCGGCGGGCGGTACCAGCTAAGCGTTTTTCATCTGCGGCCCATAGGGGCGCGTCAGTCGAGAGTTGTTCGAGACCTGCAACTGTGCACCACTGTTTCGGAAGCTATGCAAAGTGTTGCGTTGTTGCACCGTCCGCCACAGGTGACGCTAGCGACCGACAACTTTTTCAAAATGAAGGAGGGAAAGGGTGTGGCAGCTGTTTTTCTTCTCATGCGGCAGGCATCTTTCTAGAGGAGGCGTTGGCTCAACACGTGATGAAAGCGTCAGGACTTCCGGTAGCTTTTAGTACTCTCGGTGCTGTTCCGTCTTTGAAACACCTGCGTGAGCCGGCCAATCTGCACCGAACCAGCGCATTTCGACTAAAAGCTACCAGGTGGCGTACTCCGAGGTATCGGCAAGTCTCGTTTATTGCGTGATCGCACGGCAAAAGGTCACGTGTTGGGCCGACTTTCATGGCTTCAAATCGGGTTGGCTTGCCAAGGCTGGGTGCGTGACGTCATGCTTCATCATGAGCTTTTCTTTCCTCCGTGGCCACGACATTAGTCCAGGATGCTGCTTGGGATTTAGAACTACGCCGGGGCCCACAGGCGCGTGCGCAGGATTTTCCTTCAGTGAAGGCTAAGGTTTGTCGCAGCGCCCACCCCCCCCCACTCCGAGTCGCAGCTCTTTCCTACTATTATTGGGTTAAATGTATGAGCCCGACTTGCACTCCCCCCCCCCATCTTAGGTGACTGGGATGGGCGATGGGGGCTTGCCTCTCGTGTTTACGTATTATGCCAGGACCTGCGAAATATATATATATATATATATATAAACAAACCAAGACCTACATAAGACCTATATTCATTGGCACTGCATTAACCGCAGAATTATTATTCTTTTTCAGCAATGATGATACACGTTTAGCACGGCGCGTGTAACGACCGAAACTTGCATTCTGGCGCCGACATACGTGTGTGCGAAAGTTTGCTGTCCACTTAAAGTTTGCACAGAGCAAGCTTGGTGGTTATGGTACTGAAAAAAAAACATCGAGGACGGAAAAAAGGAATCAACAATGCAGTTATATTACGGCGGATGTGGCCACTTGCATGTACTGCATACTCCCCGAGCCTGGCTAGTTTACGCATGAAGCTTCGACTGTTCGTGACGTTCTTCAGAATTCTGGAGCTTTGGCCTCTTTCACGGCACAAAGAGAGCGCAGGAAGAGGAAAGGCAGGGAGGTCAGTCAGACTGGCGCCCGGTATGCCCTGCACTGAGGTAGAGGAATAAAGGGCAGAATATCGCATGCGCGAAAATTTGAAGCGAGCGCTGTGATCTGCGCAATTTTCACGAAGAACTGCGTTTGACCATATTTTGCTGCCGCACCATAACGTTCTGTTGCAGACAGGATCACAGCGGTTTGCAGTTGTTTCCCATCGATCTGCATTGGATTTACCACGCGTGAACGCTTCGCCAATTTGTGCGTTAAGCGTTGGTCAAGCTAGTTCACTGGTTAAGCGTTATCTGCAGAAAGAGTAGCGAAATTACTTTCCTTCTTTTTGGTTGTGAGCACGCGTCACTTAGACGTTAGAACGTGATACGGTAGAAATAAATACACCTTTACCATGGGCCCTTTGACGAAAAAGTTTGCTCTGCATTCACCGGCATTCTGCTCCGCCGCGGTGGTCTAGTCAGTAAGGTACTCCGCTGTTGGCCCGCAGGTCGCGGGATCGAATCCCGGCCGTGGCGGCTGCATTTTCGGTGGAGGCGGAAATGCTGTAGGCCCGTGTGCTCAGATTTAGGTGCACTTCAAAGAACCACAGATGATCGAAATTTCCGGAGCCCTCCACTACGACGTCTCTCATCATATGGCAGTTTTGGGACGGAGTGAGACCTTACTACAATGTACTAACGTTCGAAAGGTAGCTATCTGGTTTAAGGACTGAACATTTGACGGTGAGATTACCCCAAGAAAAAGAGAAAGAAAGGTTCTGTTAGGACCTGTGGCTCAAACCATTGGCCCCTTCTTTGTTCGTTTGTTTTTGCGCTTACGTGCGCATGTTGAGCCATGAAAAAAGGGCAATATTTATCCGGCTTGTTTCGGAACTTCGGGGCCCACACGATTTCGAGCGACGTAAACGCGCGCAAGGTGCTTTCGATGCGCTTTTTGAAACGGCGCTTCCGTCAGCGAAAAGAAAAGAAAACTGGCTTTTCTTTCTTTTTGAGGGCGGCAGCGTCGACTGACGTGCGTAGCGGTTGTACATACGCGCGCACAAAAGCTCGCAATAATCACGCACGTACGTCCTATTGTCTGACGTGTGTAAACGCGGCGGAAAATAAAAAAAAACGTCTTGTTTGCGGCGATTGCAGTTATTGCTTGCACTTTTTTCTCCCCTTCTTTTCAAGCAGCGGTATCCGCCGTCGACGAGGAAGCACTTGATGACTTAAAGCGCCTTTCTGTCTTATCTTCTTCTTCTTTCTCCATTGTTTGTTCTCTCTCTCTTTCTGTGTAATCGCTTTACTTTTTCCTCGCTGGCAAGAAGCTTCTGCGAGCTGCTCGGCTCAAATTTGCACCGGAGTTTGCAGTTTCCGCAACCGGCGTATACAGGGGCGGCTCTCTAACGAGCCCTCTGTAATCGACTCACGTAGACGACGCTGTGCGCTATACAGCTCGTGTAGACTGCGTCTTCCGCTATGACAGCGTCGATAACACGAGGGAGGGGGGGGGGGGGGCGTTTCGTTTTAAGACGCAGCGCTCCCATTCTACGTCCTCGCGTATGTGTATATATCATTACGCGCGCTGACTAAGCGTCCGCGGGCGTCCTACGTTGTGTTGAGTCGCTGTATGTGCGTTTGCTTTCATTTCCTCCATAGTTATTTTTATTTGCTTTTTTTTCGTCGCGTTAATCACTCGAGCCAATTCTTTCAATGTTGGTGATGAAGACAGTGCTACAGGTGCCTTTCATGGGGTGCGGATCCAAGAATTTGGCGAAAATGTCTCTGTTTCGCACTTGTTTCATCAGAGGAACAGGTGCACGCGCAGTCGTAAACGGCATCTAAGGTAACACTGAAATTACCACCAAGAATTAATCCACAGTGGCTGAGTGCAGCCGGCAAGCACATGCTTATAACACGAGATATTTCGAGCGGAAGAGCATGCAGATCATCTTGCAAAATCGATAACGTCGCATTGGTGTCCGCACGAGTAAGTAACTCGGTCTCCCTTTCATATTACTTACGATTGCATAATGAAACTACATAGATTCGCTGGTTATGAGCGAAAAATCAGCGCTGTACATGAGCGCAAATTCGGGATAGATACGTGAGTGAATTGACTGATTAATTAGTTTAGTTATTTATTCTTTTCGAGTGCGAATCGAGCCTGCTCCTTCTGCGTGGCAAGCAGGTGCTTATATATGCGCAAGTTGTTAATTCCACGAGTGTTCAAAGGTCTACCCATTACAAAGCGGCCAGGCATACTTAATCATCAGTAGCAGCAAAAACATCAGTAAAGTGAGGTGCTGCGCAAGTGCACATGTCGTTGTACGGACGCGTACGTATAGTGGTTACATCGCTGATTCGCAATTGTGGCGTTTTATATATGGCCACTTCGCAACTGCATGTGCGGTTGGCATTCTAGGATAATTTTGATGCACAGACGCTGCTTTCTTGTTCGTTGCAGGTGTCCGCCCGACAAGCAAACCTAGGCTAGCAATTGAGAAGGCGTTGCGAAGGGGTCCCGATTACGCTATCGCGTTCTACTCTTGGGTCAAGGGACCTTATTAGGGCCGAGCTTTGTCCGACCACGTCCACGGTGTCCGTCACGGGGCGATGCGTGAATGTAAGACACACACACAAAAAGAGAAAGGGTTTAACGATAGACTAATATCAATCGTAATGGTACGGAGCAATATAAAACAGCCAGAAACACGTATACCCTCCATACTAGTCTGCGACTTCAACGTACTCATTCGGAACTTTAGAACCCAGCTTCGTCGTCGACTTTCGCTGCCCTCTGTCATCGTATATATATAAAAAAAAATCGCTATAGTCGAAATATAATTGTTTATGGGAATAATAAGAAAAAAAACGGTTTGCAATAGACCAGCTATGATATACGTAAAACACATAGAAGCACATATACTCCATACTAGTCGTCGACTCAATGCTACTTTTATGTCACTCAGGCTATAATATATGGGCAATTCTCGGGCAACACGTTGTTACTGACCCATACGATGCCCAGAGCTTCGCCCACTCGTCATGATCTACTTCGTAGAGATGCGTGGATTTTTTAAAATATATATTTAGCATATGTGCGATGAGCGGTGATGTAACATATGCCGATGTCAAGACGTGCCTTATTTATGGGCGCCGTGTAATGCCGTGGCGACTTGGAAGAGTCTGCGGACTTCGACGCGAGATGGTGCAACCGGCGGCGTACAAGCCGCTAAAGCATGCAGAAATGTCTTTTTAGTGTCTCGCCTCTTGAAGCGGTGACGTGGTGCGTCGAGTGGCCGTGCTGCGCTAAATATATGCGTAACGCAGCTTCGACCGGCTCGTGAACCGCGTGATTATGCAGCAGAGCGCAGGAATCACCTCCGCGGGAGGGATGTGCTCGTCGCGATGCTACCGCGAGAAAAGCACTTTGTGAACAGCGTCCGAGTTGGTTGTAATGTGCCATTGGTGCGACTGTACGTACTTTCGCTCGGTTTCCGCTGCTGAGACGTTGCTCTTTTCTCTTTTTCATATGAGAGGACACTTTAAAACATAATATATGTCTGGTTCGTCTTTATACAGATAAAGTATTACTAAAAACTATATATATTCGTAAATTTGATTTCGTTAACACTTGCTTTTTATTCGGCTGATTTCACGGTGAAGCTTTGTCAGACATCGCGTTTTTTTTTGCTTTAAATTTTGGGTTGTTACATCACCTACCACGTCGCAGATTTTATTTTCTGCCTCTTGAGGCTGTGATGGCGCAGCAAGTTTTATTGCTTTTAAAGTTTATTTGGGGGCTTATTGAGAACGGAATGCACTTCACAGAAAAAGAGAGAGAAAGAAAGCGAGCGAATGAGTGACTGAGTGCTGAAGAGGAATGCCGGAAGGTAAATCATATATTAGTCGGCTTTGTTACTCTGCACCAGGGTGGGTAAATAGGTGTCGAAAAGAAGTTGCAGAGAGGTATCAAAAAAATGTGTGAAGAACGCGTGCGCGCGCACACACACGCGCGCATAGAAAAAATAACACGGTCATAAAGTCCACGTTTACTGGTAAAATGACAAGCCTGAACAGGTCATCGTAAAATTTGTGGCGTCTCTGCTAACCGCGGTATATATAAAAAAAAAAAAAACTCGTAGGCGGCGGAAAATTTGGTATAGCGCCGGCAGTTATAAACTTTCATCGAACGCTTCAGCCACCTGGGGGCTTTCACGCTACAGCGTTTTGTAATGATAAAACATATAGACGCTGTCTTCCTGCACTGTATTAGGAACGTCTCGGTAGGCTTCCGCAAGCAATTGTGCGCGCTCAGACTCGCGCCACCCATGGCCATTTCTACACAACACTGACCGTGGCCGACATTTGTTTATGGGATCCGGTTGCAAGCGGTATACAAGGAGCGAGTTTCTCACGCGGCGGTATACACACTGCTGAGGCAGTCGGGGCTCGCATGCTCCCTCTCGTGACCGTTGTTGCGAGGCAAGAGGGATGCCGGCCCGGAGAACAGCGATCCGGCATGCGATGTGACAGGGTGAGTAGTAGTGGATGGAAAACTACGGATGGAGTTGCCCCCGCTCGGTCTGCACTGTGGGATGCTTACTATATTTAGGGCGTCCGCCGCCCGCGGGGGAATGCGAGCAGCTGGACGGCAGCTGCTTTATGCCACGGCGGGCAAAATAAACTTTTGCCCCCGCTCTCTGGCTTGCTTGCTTGTCGTGGAGTTTAGACTGCCGCACATACAGAGCCGCGCATGCGCTCGCCTCCGATGTAGTCAGCCAGCGACAGCGCAGCTGCGCAACTCTGCTGTGCTCTCAACTGCATGCGCGACTGTGTGGTGAGTTGGAAAATGGAAGGAACGGTGGGTGGGCGCCGTCGTGGCTGTAGTGGTGGGTCATCTATACTCCGCTGTTCATGGTTGTTTTTCGATGTACCAGTTATTGCTCTCTGACAGCCGTGTTTATCTCTTCGTCCTGACTGATTTCTATATCGTTTCATCTGCCATATAAACCACTCGGGTTTTTAAAACGCCCTCAAGGTTTATTCAAATATTCATATTACGTCAACATATTCGCACTGAACACATTATCCAGTTTATCATTACTCGCATCTCGTCGCCGCACCGCTAGCACTTATCTATCACACTTTTTTTTATTTTTACAGATCCCTCTGTAAGCCACTATATATACATTCTCGCCCCGACACTCATCTGCAGTCGCACCGGTCACTGCAACAAGTGTCTCGCCCACGTTCTCGCACCTTTTCGTCTTCATTTTTTTTTTTGTACAGCAACAGACTGGAACGGCCCTTCGAATCACATCACAGCTATAACCTGGCCTTACCACATTTCTGACCACTTTAACAGATTACTTTTCAACGTGGCTTTAATCTTTCATGTATAACCCACCCCTTATGTAATAACCCTTCAAGGTGGTCTTGAGGAGTAAAAATAATAAAATGAAATATATGGAAGGGTGGGGAAGCGATTTTTTAAATTTAACGTGAACATATGCGTACGCGGGCACATTCAAGCTCACGCACGAACCCACAAAATGTTGGTCGAACATCCCCCCTTGTCCTCTAAAAAGTTTCTGACCATGCTACTATCTTGCGTTCTGAGAGAAACTACTTCAAAGCACACGAACACAAGAATGATGTATTAAACAAAATAAACGAAACCTCATATTTACAATACCTCCACGCGACGTCAATCCGTACGTCATCCCTCAGCCAGCTCGAAGTTTGTACATTTCATTAAGTGCAGCACGTGTGGAGCTTCGCTTTTTTTTCTTCTTCTTCTTCTTGTGACGCCTGACGCTGCTGACCACGGCAAACGATGGGGCCGCGTGTAGCACGCGGTTCGTAATATACCATGACGAACCGCGGTGGTCAGAAACGCTTCCTCGAGCCTTTCGTACATTTATCGAAAGGTCGGGTATGGATGCACGGCTGTAGTACATTCCATTTTCACGCGTACGCGTTCGCCGTATAGCGCTGTTCATTTAGCTGTTAATAATATCCGGGGTTTCAAGCCCCAATGCTTGGATATGCTATAGGAGGGACGCCCTATAGTGGAGGGCTCCGGAAATTTCGACCATCTGGTGTTCTTCAACGCGCACTGACATCGTATAGTACACGGGCCTCAGTTGCATTTCGCCTGCATCGAAATGCTATACCGCTGTGGCTGGGATCGAATCCGCGACCTTCGAGTCAGCAGCCGAGCTCCGTAACCAGTGTTCCACCGTGGTGGACTCCAGTTTAGCTGTTCGAGGTACAAAAGGGCGAAATCAACAGGCGTCGCCGAAATAATTGTATAATTGTTCTAACGGCTCTGTAACACCCCCACTCCTGCTTGGGCCCATTTGTGGCCTGCAGTATTGTATAAATAAATAAAATAAAATAAAAATGCATCCTAAAGCAGTCCGTTCGTAACAGTACGTGCGCTTATCGAACGCCTGCTGTGCATCATGTGGCCATTCTAAAATCCACAGGTGGTCTGGGCGTTCAGCGAGCTATAAATGAGAGCTCTGGAACCGCTATAATCGGTCGCTGAGCGCTTATGGACTGCTCTACACATTACAAGGTGAGTAACTCGGGTGCTGCCAAGGTCAGAATCGAAGCTGACCGCGTTGTTCGGCGGCGACGCTCGTACACAAGGCGAGGGAGGAAGAGGGAGGTGAGGACCCCGCTTCATCCATCCCGGCGTGACAGGGAGCGTCCAGCCGTGACGCGCGACGAACGGGCCTGTATAGTGTGGCTCATATTTTGTTGCGCCCTCACCTCATCAGCGAGAATGTGCGCTATCGATCATAAGTGTCCCTGCTCGGAATTGAGACGGGCGCCGAGGCATCGCGTTCCCCCCTCCCTCTTCAAACAAGTGGCGAACAAGCGTCGCTGCCTCGTCGATTCGTTGATTGATCCGCCGACCACACCGCGCGCGAGAGGCTGATCGTGGATGACGTCGGCGCGGCATTTCTCGCGCGACGACAGGGATTGACGCGCCTGCAGTGTATATTTGACTTGGCTATTCATAGTAATCCGCGTTATCGGAGTTTGTTTTTTAAAGGCGGTAGTCTTTCTTGGGGACCTTAGACGCAAAAATTTAGGTCTGTCTGTCTGTCTGTCTGTCTGTCTATCTGTCTGTTTGTACCTTTGTCTGTTTGTACCTTTGTCTGTTTGTACACCCTTAACGGTACCCTAAACGGCACCAAACTGGCCAAACGATACTCCAGACGGCCGACCCCATCGGCAGCGCCTACCAATATTGCTCAAGCATCAGCGTTCATACTTGTGTGATTGTCAATTCAAAAGAAATAATTGCGCATGTCTGAGGCACCATAGCGACACGTCAATATTCTGTATGGTGCGTCTCTTACTAGAAAAAGCATACATAAGTAATTATAAGGACCGTAGCGTTTATCACGTTGCGCTGACCAGGCAACGCTTGCACGAAAAGGCAAGTGTTTCCAACGCTTTGCTAAGACGACACGGTAGTGGCACCTACCCGTCACCTTCCGTTTTACACCTTGTCACCTTAGAGACGGGCGCGCATGCCGAGCGCTTCGTTTTCCAGGATAACTGCCAGATAGCGGCCCCGCCGCGGTGATCTAGTGGCTAAGGTACTCGGCTGCTGACCCGCAGGTCGCAGGATCAAATCTCGGCTGCGGCTGCTGCATTTCCGATGGAGGCGGAAATGTTGTAGGCCCGTGTGCTCAGATTTGGGTGCACGTTAAAGAACCCCAGGTGGTCAAAATTTCCGGAGCCCTCCACTACGGCGTCTCTCATAATCATATGGTGGTTTTGGGACGTTGAACCCCACATATCAATCAACTGCCAGATAGCGCTGACGTCTCACGTGCGACGTCACTTGATGCGCTCGTTCGCCTCCGCTGCACGCTCGAGGTACTCTAGAATACCATTCACCGATTTTCTTGCGCAGAACATCAAATAAACGTTTTGTTAACTCTCTCCAGACACAAGACTATCGTCTTTCGGCGACATTTGCAGTGTAACATGCAGATACGAGGCCATTTTTTTCGTTTGTTTTCTGAAATTCGAAGTTTTTCGGAGCTTAATGTTAGTTTAGTTCCCATAAATCTCCAATGTTTGAAAATTCGGTGTTTATTTTGCATCATGAGTCGTTGCAGTGTCTTCTTATCAATTTTATTTTCCGGAAAAATGTGGTGCATTCTTACCCATAATCCTGTTTTGCCACCCTTTCATTTTTTTCTCACTTCCTGTTAATTTACGTTGTTAATCAGGATGTTGAAGTGCACTTCTGTAAACTACTTCTCAGCTCTTTTCACTAGCTTCTTTCATCATCCTGATGAAAAATAAGTGACCTACTCTTCTTATTATTATTCTCAATATTCCGAAATCTGCGATGAAATGATATCTGGACACGAAATTATGTGAACATGTTAAGTTCGCTTTAGAATTCTGGAAGGTTTAAAGTGCAAACACATGTACACACTGCCACACATACCTAAATACAAAACACCTACGTTTGTTGGCATTAGATACAACCACAAAGATTGTTGTAATAGACGCAAGCACACTTTAAGAGCTTGCTGCCGCTGACGGAGGAGCGCTGCTATCGAGTGATGATTGTCGGCATTGAAAGCGCCCTTCGAGCATTGAAAGTTCTATATTAAAACCGGAGTTTATCGGGTAAATTAAAATTTTTACCAGCGAACGTTCATCGAATTTATCCGAAAACACGGAGCCCTACCTCACGTATAGTATATGCAGCAACCTGCCATTGTTCGTTCGACACTTGCTCATTTTTGCTTTATTTTTTATTTGATATCCTTCAGTGTGACATGGGCATGGGACAACTTGTATGCGCTATTTCCTGGTCGACCGGTGTTTCGTATCCACCAGCACCGTTTATTTACGTAAAGGAACGAGTGTTGAAGAAACGAGCGCGTAAAAAGGCTGGGGGAGAGTGCCTGAAAAGTTGTAGAAGACTCACGACAGAACTGCGTGATCCAGCTGAGACAGCCAAGACGCCTTGCCGTGAACCTCGTGACAACACCGAGGTGCAATTTGGACGCGCTGCCTAGTATCGTTACCGGACTTCTGATATATGCGCTGCACTGGAGATCGCTCAAGGCAGGGATTATCGCAACTTGATGTGAGGTAAGTCGATAAATGCGTGACCTTTGAGTCATATAAAGAAATATTAAGTGTTTTAGCAGCATTACTCAGCGATCTCGAGTTAATCGTGCAGAATGGTCACATCCGTGATAACGGCTTAATGCGACCCAGATGACATGAAGCATGACCTGTTCAGCTCTATGCTCGTGTTCTGCGTCATGCACCACCGTGGAAGTGTACTTGCGTCGTCTCGTTGGTCAAATGGCTCGAAAAGCGACGCTTCGGCTGAACCACTATACGTCAAATATAATCTTTATGCTCATATATTTTAGGGTCTCAGCGCCACACTGACACATGTCCTGTATTAGAAAGGAAGTGTTGACGGCAAACACTCGCTCAGCTATGCATGGATGGCGTATACTGTCGGAATCGTCGTTGGCTTTTGTCGTGCCATCATATAAAGAATGAGCAATGAATCGGTGCGCAGTTGCTGGCGCTGGTGAACCCTGATATAGCTACATCTGTCGGAACCGTTCTGCAGCTTTAATTATCGTGTGCGATTCGGCGGATCTTGCGTGAATCCAGCGGCGGAGGCGACTGGGGTTTCACGCTGGCTCGTTGGGCGCCGTAGAAGCATAGCGATGTCTCGGGGCACTCGGTGCCAGGAGCATTGCGTCACTTCCGACCGTACAGAAAGCTATCTCGCCTCCTCGCCTCGTCAGAGCTTGCAATTAAGGCCGACTTACCGGAACAATAGCGGAGCGTTATCTTGAAAACCAGGATAAGTGAGTGCGTGTACGCACGTCTTGGAAGTGGTGACTTCCTTGTTAACCGTAACCTTCATCCAGCTTTGGCTGTCTTATAGTGCGCGAATCAAGACCGCATCGCTTAGCTGTACAGTACACGAAACAAAAAGCCAAGCCAAACATGTCTGAATAAAATCATAACCCGAAATAGTTCGAGCACGAAAAAAACGGTAATATGTATGCAGTACTCGGCATTCAGCAGCGTCGGCATTCACTGACTGGCTTCTACACGAAACAATGTAGAAATTTAGTTTTGTGCAAGAAGAAAACGCGACATGCCCATTCAGTGAGCAATAATGGCCTGTCACCCGCGCCGATATAATGCAACTCCCCAGAACTTTACGCGCTGCCGCGCGCAGGCGCGTGAGATAAGAGGGGAGGTCTGACAGTGGAAATGTCACATATACTCGAAGATGCGACATCATACGGAATATGTGTAGGCGACCACATGTATACTTTGATATTTTTCCACGATTTCCTACTTTCTCTGTTTCTCTTTCCCCCTTCATCTTCTGTTTGTTCCGTTTCCCTTTCCCTAGTGCGTTGGAAGCTGTCAGAGTCTATTTTCCTCAGGTTAATTACCTACCTTTAAAAATTGGTCCTATGTATTACTGAACTGTCGTCTGACGAAAATACTGCGCCACACGGTTACCGGGACAAAAAGAAGTTCGGGAGGACACCTGCAACGAAGTGGACACGACGAGCGCAATCGTTACGCTTGTCGGTGTCCACTTCGTAAGGTGTGTCCTCTCTAACTTCCGTTGTCCCAGTAATCGTAGCGCGGTGTTGTAATGATGCAAAACGAATTAGCCCCCGATGCATCACTTTGAACTGCCTTAGCTTCGGAAATCTATGAAGACGTTATCGAATTTTTTACGTGGCACGGGCCTATCAGACAGACTATTATACTACAGCGCTGCTCAACTTTCTTTCTTGTTCTTTTATTTCATGCGCGCCTGCCCTTTAGTGTTGCTCTTATTTATATCTTTATTTCTCGTTCCTTCTTCCCATGGTGTAAGATAACAAACCGGATTAATCAATTCCGCTTTAATCGTCTGTTCACCTTTGCGCTCACCCATCTCACTCTCTCTCTCCAGAAGCATGATAGGTGGCAGCACGATTTGCGCCTCACTTTTCAAACGCATATCGATGTGCAAGCGAACGGCGTCGTGTGCTCGGCGGCGCTTTATAGTCTCGTGTTGCACCCATGGACCAGGGCCGAGCCTGGACCGCTCCAGTAATCCGATCGGCACCGATATACGACACGATGCGCGGACATACAGACGCCGCCTCGCTCACTTTCATGGAGCGCCGCGTGGGGCTCGCTCGCTGTACTATACCCAGGCGTCGCGTCGGCGTCTCGTCACGTAGTGTAAACTATGGTGGCTAGAATTGGGAGGTGACGCCAACGGGAGCTCGGAGCCGCTCCTTCGTTTCGAGCAGCGCGGCGGTGGCGCTGTCGGCGGAATGGTGATGCTAGTTACGCGCGCGCGCCTTGAGCGCGCGGACCTTTCAAAGATGCTGTTGCTGAAGCATGATTCAGATAAATTGGCGATTCAGATAACTCACTGTGACGATGGCTGATAGAACGCCATTTCAAGCATTAAAAGAAATTGGCTGCCGCTGCAAGACTTCTGTGACGTTGAATCTGCGCAAATTAAAGCTTTCGTTCGCATATCCCTGCAGTGTTTTGGAGTGCAAGGCGACGGCGTTTTTAAAAAAAAAATATTACCAAAGTTCTGGGCGAGGAAAATAAAACAAATATTTATTGCACATCATATTATTAGGAAGATCTATTGCACATCATGGAATACAGGGTAAAATAAAATAAAAAATACGCACATTTACATACGCTCGGGAGTAGTTAAAAACATTGAAACATTGCACACAGACAGCGCATCGCTTGGCACTAAGTAATAAGAGGCATACAATCACTTTCCACTCGGCAAAAAAAATCAATAGAGCTTAAAGTTACAATATCAAACTCAGAGCACGCGTCTAAGCTTCAGCAATTTCATTCTTTCCTGCTTAGCGTTTCGTTTGCTGTTCTGGGCTTTGACATGAAAGTGGAGCCTAGTAAGAACATAAAACTTGATAATTTTGTTTGTGAGGGACATACTGTGGTCAGGGCAGCCAACAAGTGTAAGCTTTCTTAACTGCAAGAAGGAAACCAAGTCCATGATGCTGTCAGGTTTGACTTCTGTAACACTGAAGCAGTGGGTAAAAGTGTTCTCGAGAGTGGTCACGAGTTCATTGAGCTTGACTGATGGGTACAGCAGGCCTCCTCGGTCAACAGCAGCCGTGAGGGATGCTGCAGCTGGAGATGGATCGTTCTCGCCTTGTAGGAGCTGCTGGCTGCACTCTGCACATTTGGTGCTTGCAACGCTTTTTCTTGCCACATATCCAGCCATGCAGAATATGAGTCTGGCATCGCTGCTTTGCACGACCATGTCTGCATGCTCGGTGCCGTGGCCGTATTCATTGAGCACTTCATGTGCTTCGGCAAGGTTTCCTACGTCAAGAAGCTCGTCTAATTTCCTCCGAGGAGTGAGGTCCTTTCCGTTGTCAGCTCCCAGCAGACTTCTCAGCAGTCCTGAGGACACATTGCTTCCTTTCGGTGGTTTTGCCAAATTCTGGAAGCTCAAAGTGTTGACCGAGATTAGGAACTGGGAGGCAGTCGGATGATCATTGCATCCAGACATTTGTCGGACGATTCCAAACAGCCTCTCCAGGGGGTCCTGACTCAAGCGGCATGTCATCATATAGCTGAAGTTCAACTTCATCGTCATGTAGCGGAGAAGGTGTAGCGTGCTTGATAAGGTAACACGAAGCCCCTCGGCTGTACTGCGGCTTAGGAAACCTCCGGAGCCAGCAGCTGTTTCCCAATCGTCCAGGTAAGTCAAGAAGTTTTGAATGCACTTCTCGTGCATCCCTCCAGGCTTAAGTGCACCCGAACTGCACCTTGAAGTCATGGCCTCAATGAGCCTTCTCATTCTTTCCACAAAGCTGACTGTCGCCGCTGTGCTCCCATGCTTTTCTTCGATGGTTGCATTGTACAAGAAAAGGCCTCTGAGGACTTCATCACTGTAAAGCCGCACTGCATAATTTACCCTCATTTTCTCAAAGCCATTGGGATGCACAACCGATTTGCTAATATGAGGCATGGCTTTGAGAGTCGTGTCATGCTGTTCATCAAGCTTCCGGGCACAGTCAATAGGGTCAACACTGGCATGGCCTTCTGGCAGTTTCACGCCCGTTCGAACAAAGGTGTTCCTCACACATTTAAGAAGGTGTGGGAAGTCCGAGATGAAGTGCAGAAAACGTTCTGGGTCTGTAGGGTGCTGCCTTCTACATACTGTGTTTTCTTTCCTGCCGTGTATGCCGAATGAGTGCCACATGCTTCTGTTCCACGCAGCTCCATCAGTGGTGATAAAGTCTACGTGCAGACCGGCGTTTTCGCTCATGACTACTGCTTCGAGGATTATTTTGCCTAACGTCTCGGACTTCACATTGCTGCGTGATGCGAACACACCAATAATCTGGTGCCACGTGCCTGTAAAAGGCACGAACAATACTACAAGGCCATGGTCACATGCTACGGAGCGCTCACTCTCTGGTGTGAACTTCCCAAGGTCCACAAAACCTTCGATGGTGCCATCGGTTCCCAAGCTCAAGTGTTCAGATAGCTTAATCTCATCAATTAACAGCCCACCATGGCGCTGGAACAAGTCCATAGATTTTGTTTTTCCCGCCACAGCAGCAAACACTTTTTCGCTCAGGCCGAATCCACTCCTGTAACGCTTGAGATATCGACGTAGTGATGTTCGAGAAGGCAACGCCATGATGTTGTTTTTGCGTATATGCTCATAGAGGCGTGGGCTTTTCATGGACATAATAAGGCACTCTAGAGCCCATTCACTTTCATACTTCATCCCTTTCGTGGATTTTCTTTTAGCCGCAGCAAAGCACGCCTTGACTTGTTGCTGCTGCTTAATGGGTAGGGCCTTCACCGCTTCTTCAAATGCTGTAGAATCATTCCGTGCATTCTTTTCTTTCATTTGTTTGATGAGTGATTTAGCCTGCAGGACACTCAGGCGACTCCTTTTCGCTTGCGCTGTTCGCAGCTTAAGCCTGTATGAAAGCTTTTGGGACTGGGCCACATTTTTGCCTTTTCTTCGCCTGTAGGACTCACGATTCAGGAGTAGTCTTCTGAGGTGCTTGCATTGTGGGCAGGCTTTTTCTGGCGTTGGAGCAACCCCACGGCAAGATGGGCTGAAGGTTCTGCCATCAAAAGTCTTCTCCTTGTACTTTAAATTCACTCCAAATTCACCAGTTTTACCAAACCCTCTGCATGGTATCATGGAGTCGACGTCGCGAAGCAACTCTTCTGCCATTTCGATGTCGGTAATGTCAAGGGTCTTTATTTTTGTGGCTTGCACAAAAGCTGTCGCTTGAAGTTTGTTTTCATCTGATGTCATTAGCACATACTTGTCAATAGTCAACTTGTCACCATCTAGTGCGCAAACTGTAAACACCGTGGCGTTGTCGGCTCCAGCAATTAGATGTCGAGCCCAGTAAGCGCTGGGAAGACCACACTTGCGGACGTCGGGAATTGCGGGCACATTCGGAACAGGTATTTGGTTACTGTCGCTTTCTGTGCTGTACGAGCCAGCTGTCTCCTCGCAAGCAGACGTGCTTGGTTCCTGACGCCGAATTTTCGATGGTAGGCCGCAAGTGGATGTTCTTGACGTCCTTTTCTTCGGCACTTTCTTTGAAAGATACGCAGGAACATTTGGGAATATGGTTGGCACCGCGTCAGATTTCAGCACCGGTTTCCCTCGGGGAATCTGAACAGTTTCGCCGTTTATCACATGCGTGTAAAAACGCTCAATAAACTGCTCGTCGAAATGAAGCTCACATAGCGCCGACTTCACGTCCAACGACTTGTCGGCACGGGGTACGGCTCGTTGCCAGGCTTCGAAGAGGGCAGGGTCTTTGGGAACAGAGAAAAGAGAAGCACGCTGACCTTGCTCCCTCGATGACACATAGCCGCTCGTGCAGCCAGGAGCAAAGCAGTGGCGTTGCCTCGCTTTCGTAGTGCTGGAGTTCATCCTAAGGTCGGCACTCACACTGTCATGTCAGCAACTAAATACATTTTGCCATAAGCGAGACATCAACGCGGAAAACTGCACACACCCAGACACGCTTCCAGAGGCGAACCAGCGAACCCAGCGGCGAGTCGACGAGAGAGCGCGGAGCGCGCGCTTCGCCCGCATCACTATGCCGACAGGAGCGCCGTGGTGGCCGTCGCGGCGGCGCTTGAAAACGAGGATCGCGCGCGCTCGGCGAATATGCGGGCGCTGGCGTCACCTCCCAATTCTAGCCACCATAGTGTAAACAAAGACTTTCTCCCTCTGACGGCGCCGCAATATCGCCTTTCTCCACGGATGCGACGCACGGGACAGCGTCGCAGCCTTCAGCGCGTGACTTTAGAGTGCAGCCGTTATTGTTCTTTTTAATCATCTCCGTCTTTTTTTATTCTGTCGGGTCGAAGCTGCTATATAGGAGTGTGGCGGTTCGGGCTAGTTGGTACGACACGACGATAGTTATAGCGCGAGAGCAGAGCGACGACAAACCGATCGTCTCCTTCTTGTCCCTTTGTCGTCGTTCTATTCTCGCGATAGTCATGCTATATAGGCCCGAAACGATACTGCGCGAGCTTTGCGGGTTACATTATGTGGCAGCTATGTACCTGTCCTTCCAAACAGAAAGGGGGGGAAAGGCGCAAGAAACAAAAAGACGCACATATTCATACTGTTCTACTGTTAAGGGAAACTATAGAAGAAAAACGAGAGAGACGGGGGGCGTAGTTCGCTGATGACATTTATAAACACAACCGCGGGATATGAGGTGCGTGTTATATGCATGGCATTCGCGATGGTTCCGCTATATATGCTTCTGCATCGCGGACGTCCATGCTGTATGTGTGTGTATGCGCGTGCGAGCATGCTCCATACAACATTATGGCGTAAACGTAGCACACACAAAAAAAAAAGACGAGGAAAAGAAAGAGAACACCATAACCGCTTACTCACAACTGAAAGCTCTTTCGCTTCAACCGAAAATAAACGACATCTAAACCTGACGCTCGAATGAATCCCGTGCATGCACATCATGGGCGAGGCAATTAAAGGCAAGTAACCAAAATAAAAGCACACCTCCTGCAGCCTCCCCCCCCCCCCTCTCATTGGACTACCTCCTTTCCGTATCACTTCCTTTTCCGACAAGGCCAAACAAGGACTGCTAACGCACATAGAAGCCCTCTTGTTAATATATGGCAAGCCTCGGCATGTTCTCGTCTCGTGCGATCGTGGTGTTTAAACAATATCTCCGCCGCGGAGAATTGCGGCTTCGCACTGGCACTCAGCGCAGCGCATGGCCAAGTTCGTTAGGAGTCTCCCCTGCAAGGAAGACTGATGCTCTCCAAAGCCGTATGTTTAAACGTCGGTCTGTCTGGCCGACGTAGACGCGGCCACATGACAGAGAGAGATGCAATAGACGACGTTGGCCGTATACACGATTAGAACTCAACTTTGTGGTTAATGGGACAACCACGTCTACCAACGTTATCAAGCTTGTTGCCGATGTTTGAGCATTATCTGCCAAGCTTGTTACCAGCAAAAAAAAAAAAAAGTCAGGCCAAACCGCTTGGCTGTTCTCTTTAGCCGACTCTTTAGCACGTGCACCGTAACAGCTATTTTATAAATATCAATCGTATTATGCAGCGTGCATCGACACCTTTTATCTGTTTGATGAGGCAGGTCATTCGTGTCACCTATACAGGAAAGGTAACACAGTGGGGCTCGAACCCGGGTCCGCTGCGTGCCAGCCCAGTATTCTACCACTGAGCCACGCCGGTACTTTTTTTTTTCATGGTATTTATTAAAGTACTTGGGCAATAAAGACAATATCAAGCGAACAAAAGTACAATCAAATCGCCAAAGTAAGCGCTCAAGCGTTACTCATAAACACTAAATGGCTAACACAGCGTGAGTTCCTCACATGAACAGTTCTTCACATCGTGTTATACAAACAAAAAAGGGGTGAGGTCAAACAGTTCTCTAAGACGGAGTACCAGTCCGGTCTAAAGTCTAGCTCATCGTAGATGTTTTTTAGGTGGATAGCCATTTGAATGAAGTGTGCGCTTGAAGAGGTGGTGGGCTCTGCATTGCGGTCTTGCATTCGTGTCTTCCACAAGCTGTGCAAACCCATGAGGAAAAACATATCATATGGTACTTCATCAAGTGTTGCTGGCAGAAGATAACGTATTGTGTGAGAATTAATGACGAAACGTTTTTTCAGTGCTCGCTGAAGGACATCCCAAAATAGTATGGCATCTTTGCAGCTAACAAAGCAATGTTCAATCGTTTCCGGCACATCACATAGACGGCAGTTAACAGACGGAATGAAAATACCTTTGCTTTCTAACCATGTGTTTACCGCCAATGTTTCAGAGTGGAGTTTATAGAAGAATGTTTTTGAATTCGGTGGAATGTACATTTTGCGCACTCGCTTCAACACATCGTGACCAGGAAGATTGGCGTACAGTGAACGGTACAATGGAGGTGGGAAGAGTGTACTCAGTAGGTCCTTATAAAGCACCTTGCGCGTGACTGAGTACAGGTATTCTACAGAGAAGCGAGCTTTAAGGAACTGAACTGCGAGGTAAACTTCCTGCATGAATCCCCACAAGCATGGGCGTTCGGAGAAGTTGGATGAAACAATTAAATCTGGTAAGCAATCAACAAGTGTAACTTGCAAGAAGGAACGGATTACAGGATGGGAATTGTCCCGAAAAAAGAAGAATCGGGACACTATTTGCCATAGATAAAGGTGTTTTAGTCCTAACCCACCCTCACTAACTGGCTTGAATATATTATCACGACGCATGGGCTCAAAAGTCGAAGACCATATGAAAGTAGCGAAAATCCGATGAAAGCGTTGTATATAGAATCTTGCGCAATGAATAAGTTGCAATACATAGTAAAGTTTTGTCGCTAAGAAAGTATTACAAGCTTCAGCTCTCCCAAATATCGAGAGTCGATAGGGCACAAATGTCTGGGCCTGTCGTTCAAGCTTAGGGACACGTTCCTTCCAGTAATGCGCACTGAATCTATATGCATGCAATGGTACACCGAGGTATGTTGGAGGAGTTATTGTCCAATTAATCCCTGCAAAGTGGTTCGGTGTGCTACCCCACAAGCCAAACCACAGTCCTAAACTTTTAGAGGCATTTAAACGAGCTCCTGATACTACGCCAAACTTTTCAATAGTATATACCACATTTTCGACACTTGGCTTATCTGTGCAAAAGAATGCGACATCATCTGCATAAGCCAATACTTTAACCTCACTGCCTAATATTCTAAAGCCATGAATGCAACTCGACTGTATTATGCTTAAGCACAGTGGTTCTAGATAAAGTGCAAATAAAAGAGGTGACATCGGGCATCCCTGTTTTACAGAAGAGCGAATAGAAACTGGCTTGGAGAGTTGACCATTAACTATCAGACGAGTTGAGCATTCATTATAGCATAATTTAACGCCTTTAAGAACAACTTTGCCAACATTAGCTTGTTCGAGAAGAGAAAAAAGGAAGGAATGACGAACACGATCAAAAGCTTTTGCAAGGTCTACCTGTAGCATTGCAAGATGGTCTTGAGAGCCATGACAGTATTGAAGCATTGTTCGAGCGACATGTATATTGGTTTGTATGGATCGACCTCTGATGCCACATGTCTGATGAGACCCAATGAGAATCGACATAGCAAATTGCAACCTATTTGCTAATACTTTTGCGAAAATTTTGTAGTCCACATTTGAAAGCGATATAGGTCTGTAGCCCTCAACGAAGCGAAGTTTTTTCTTGTCAGTTGTTTTCGGTATTAACACAGTGTGACTTTTGCAAAAAGATTGTGGGAGGGTATCCCTCTCGTAACTCATCTGAAAAATATTCAGCAATATAGGAGCAAGCGTTTTCTTGAAAGCTTTGTAAAATTCGCCTGAGATGCCATCAGGCCCCGGTGTTTTCAATAAAGGCAAGTTGTCGATTGCTTGCTCGATTTCCTGTATAGTAATGGGCCCATTAATGATTTCACAATCACTGTCCTTCAAGGGGTTCACAAGAGAAACAAAACTAGCCTTGAGGTGAGCGTCAGGATCATCAGAGGGAGAGCTAAATAAGCTGTTATAGTACGTTTCGAACGCCAAAGTAATGTCTCCGTTATCTTTTATGAGCACATCGTTAAAGTACAAGTCTGGAATAGCTTTAGAAATCGCATGGCGTTGCTCATCAAGTAAAGCTTGGCGCGTCGGTTGCTCAGAATTTAAAGTGCGCTGGTTCCGAGATCTAATACGTGCCCCTTGGTAGCGAGCAGCATCATATCTCTGTAGTTGGCACTTAATATTCTTGGGAACTGTTCGCAAACTTGCCTTGGCAGGATTCATGTCGAGAAAGGAATCGCGTTAATCTAATAAAGCGTTTTAGAACAGCAAAAGAACAAGCAGTCGTCGCACAATGCGAGTAGCGTATTGAGTGGGTCGTCCAATGCGCCAACCCACTACAAAAGTTTTTTTTCTTGATCACCCATTAACCGTAGCGCATACCCACTTCAGCCATAATTCCTCATAGTCGTCAGCCACTGTGTGAACAATTGGCACAAAATTCCTTGCAAGTGTTTAGCAGATAGCGCGCTTCTCAGAAGAATGACGAAGTATAGCCCAGTAAATGCCGGCCTATACTACCCAGAATTATTATTCTTAATGCCGTAGTGGGTATCCAGGAAGTGTGCTTGCAGCAGTTACCCAGTGAGTGTTTAGAAAAGCCCCGCCGTGGTGGTATAGTGGCTAAGGTACTCGGCTGCTGACCCGCAGGTCGCGGGTTCAAATCCCGGCTGCGGCGGCTGCATTTCCGATGGAGGCGGAAATGTCGTAGGCCCGTGTGCTCAGATTTGGGTGCACGTCAAAGAACCCCAGGTGGTCAAAATTTCCGGGGTCCTCCACTACGGCGTCTCTCATAATCATATGGTGGTTTTGGGACGTTAAACCCCACAAATCAATCAAAATCAGTGTTTAGAAAAGGCTCTGAAAGGCCGCTCTTCTAGCTTTCGCTGTGACTGTGCTGCGCCTTCCGCACAGGCCTGGCGTTTTTTTTTTTTTTTTAAACGACCAACCTGCTCTTGAAAGCTGCGCAGAGTGAAATTCTTGCAAGATCTGTTGACAACGGATTTTAGACACGACAGAGCAATCCCGTTCGTCACCAGATTAGAGTGGAAGGAACGGTCTCAATAGCGGTTTAATTGACTTGGGTGCTCACATCCAGCAGACGCGCGGTGAAGAAAAATGCAGGGATAGATCGAGGGATAGTAACGTGTTGTCAACAGGCACTTGGTCGTCAACAAGCTTGATAACGACGCGGTTGCTCCATTACATACAACGTCGTCTATTGCATCTCCGTCATGTGGCCGCGTCTACGTCGGGCAGACAGGCCGATGTTTTAAACATATGGCTTAGAGAGCATCAGTCTTCCTTGCAGGGAAGACTCCTAACGCGTCTTGGTCATGCACGGCGATCGCACGACGCGAGAACTTGCCGAGGTTTTCCATGTTTTACAAAAGGGCTCCTGCGTACGCATTAGCAGTCCTTCTTTGGCCCCATCGAAAAATGAAGTGGTAGTACTCAATGAAAGGGGGTTTGTAAGGGTCTTCCTGCTTTGGTTGCTTGCCTTGTGCCTCGCCCATGATGCGCACGCGCGGGATTTATTCGAGAGTCAAGTTTAGATGTTATATATTCGCGGTTCGAGTGGCTATCAGTTGAGAGTAAGCGCTTGTGGTGTTATCTCTCTTGTCCTCGTCCATTTTTTTTTTGCGCTACATATGCCCCATAATGAAACAGTATACCAACTCACTCGTCTCTCCGTTTTGCTTCATGGAACAACAGTTGCGTGTCGCCCTACTGCTCACGACAAGGGCGATCATTGAACTGCGCGTATGCTTCTGTACTGTGCAGTACGGTTCACTGTTAAAGGCTTTATAATCGAATGAACGCCATCAACATTGCTTACACTCTAGCAGCAAGTGGGTAAAAATAAAGGGATCTTCATGTAGGTCACCAATATGTCAAGAAGAGTGAGAACTTCCTACCACCGACAGTCTTATGCAAATCAATGCCACTATGTTTCTGTAAGAAATATTTTAACGTGGTGTGCATGAATGTGTTCCCTTGAACTGTGGACGCGTCTGTACATGGCTACCTACAGCTGCAGAGCGGAGAAGCGCCTTCGTCGTGTACGCGTGCGTGCCGCGCGCTGCGGCCGTTTCACGTGCGCGGTGCCTGCGCGAACGCTCGATGCATGCGTTCGATAATAAACTCGTATACATTTTCCCGCACATACGGTTTTCGCAGTGTTTGCCTTTGTGCCTTCCCGGCGTCGACACCCGCTGCTCTTTTCCTTTTTTCCCCTCTGCCATCAGCCGAACATATACGTACACTTGCCCAATCTCCTCGTCGTCGCTGGTTGCATGGTTTATGCTGCCTGGGCCAAGACAGAGAGAAACGAAAAAAAGGAAGGCAGAGAGGTTAACCAGATGCTAGTACCCGGTATGCTACCCTACACTGGGGTTGGGGAATAGGGGGTTGAAAGAGGGTACAGGTATAGCCTGGGCCAATATCTGAAGTAGAGCTATGGAGATAGATTGATTGATAGGTAGGTAGGTAGGTAGGTAGGTAGGTAGGTAGGTAGGTAGGTAGGTAGGTAGGTAGGTAGGTAGGTAGGTAGGTAGGTAGGTAGGTAGACAGACAGACAGACAGACAGACAGACAGACAGACAGACAGACAGACAGACAGACAGACAGACAGACAGACAGACAGACAGACAGACAGACAGACAGACAGACAGACAGACAGACAGACAGATAGATAGGTAGGTAGGTAGGTAGGTAGGTAGGTAGGTAGGTAGGTAGGTAGGTAGGTAGGTAGGTAGGTAGGTAGGTAGGTAGGTAGGTAGGTAGGTAGGTAGGTAGGTAGGTAGGTAGGTAGGTAGGTAGGTAGGTAGGTAGGTAGGTAGGTAGGTAGGTAGGTAGGTAGGTAGGTAGGTAGGTAGGTAGGTAGGTAGGTAGGTAGGTAGGTAGGTAGGTAGGTAGGTAGGTAGGTAGGTAGGTAGGTAGGTAGGTAGGTAGGTAGGTAGGTAGGTAGGTAGGTAGGTAGGTAGGTAGGTAGGTAGGTAGGTAGGTAGGTAGGTAGGTAGGTAGGTAGGTAGGTAGGTAGGTAGGTAGGTAGGTAGGTAGGTAGGTAGGTAGGTAGGTAGGTAGGTAGGTAGGTAGGTAGGTAGGTAGGTAGGTAGGTAGGTAGGTAGGTAGGTAGGTAGGTAGGTAGGTAGGTAGGTAGGTAGGTAGGTAGGTAGGTAGGTAGGTAGGTAGGTAGGTAGGTAGGTAGGTAGGTAGGTAGGTAGGTAGGTAGGTAGGTAGGTAGGTAGGTAGGTAGGTAGGTAGGTAGGTAGGTAGGTAGGTAGGTAGGTAGGTAGGTAGGTAGGTAGGTAGGTAGGTAGGTAGGTAGGTAGGTAGGTAGGTAGGTAGGTAGGTAGGTAGGTAGGTAGGTAGGTAGGTAGGTAGGTAGGTAGGTAGGTAGGTAGGTAGGTAGGTAGGTAGGTAGGTAGGTAGGTAGGTAGGTAGGTAGGTAGGTAGGTAGGTAGGTAGGTAGGTAGGTAGGTAGGTAGGTAGGTAGGTAGGTAGGTAGGTAGGTAGGTAGGTAGGTAGGTAGGTAGGTAGGTAGGTAGGTAGGTAGGTAGGTAGGTAGGTAGGTAGGTAGGTAGGTAGGTAGGTAGGTAGGTAGGTAGGTAGGTAGGTAGGTAGGTAGGTAGGTAGGTAGGTAGGTAGGTAGGTAGGTAGGTAGGTAGGTAGGTAGGTAGGTAGGTAGGTAGGTAGGTGGGCGGGCGGGCACAGCGTATATACAACGTGGCTTTTCCACACGACATACGTATGCGCTTCTTAAGAGTGTATATGATGATTGTTTAAATGTGAGGGCGACGGAATTTCCGTTCGTCTCAGAAGCTCCGTTACCAAATAGCGCTCGTGCTTGCGGGTCTGAGGATGATCCTAAAGGTTCATTCGACGGCATGTCGACGAGCACTCCTGCACCGACGTCTGCCCGCGTTTCACGTTCCGTTTCGCCATCGACCTTCTTATACGTGTTTGTTCGAGATTATTGTATTTGTTACTTGATTCTCCCGCGTTTTATTTTCTTAATACAAGTCCGTGCTCTCAAATCACTTGACGTTAAGAGAGTGGCGGCGCCGCTCATCTGGCGCTCGCTAGGGGGAGCTATAGATGCCTATGCAGAAAGGAGAATTGGGCTGCAGACGGTGAGAAGTTAAAAGGAGAGGGCTGCAGCTTGCTCTCTTCCTACACCTCTCTCATCGGTCTTTGAAATAGGCAGCGCAGTGAGACGAGAACATGAGAAGAATCGCAAAGCACCACGCAGCGTTTCTGCGCTGCCCATTTCAAACACGTATGACCAATTCCAATTTAATTACCCAAGTGTCGATTCTCTCATGCTTCCTATCCTGCCGCGCTCTTTGTTTCGATTGATCACATCGGACTTGTATAGACCCGTATGTATGCCGCGGCTACGCAGATTCGATCCTCATGAAGCTGCGTAGTTGTATTACGTGGCCATTGTTGCGACCGGGGTTTCCAGACACCGGAGGTCCGGGATGAAGTTGTCGAGGCAGGAGGAAGAGAGACTTGAAGAGGGTTTATTTACAATATATACATTGCGAACTCCCTACACGGTGAGCCCTCAAACGTGGCAGGCCTCTACATGACTCCTAACATAGCGCTCCATGGTGCTTGGTTCTACATGGTTCTGCTCGGTTCTGCTCTGTTCTGCCTGGTTCTCTTCTCGAAAAAAAGCACCCCGAATGAGCCGTGGGGGCTCATTATAAAGGGTCTGTCCTCCCCAGATCCCTAGATCGGGGACCGCGTACAGAGGGCACCGTCCAACCACGGATCACACATTACCCGCGAGGGTGACGAGCACGCACGGTCCACGTGAACGTTCAAAATTGAAGCGTGGTCACTGCACGGCCATGTGGCACGAACGCGGCTCCCCCCCCGTCAAGGTGTGTCGCTGGGCGAGGGGTCTGGAGTTGATGACTGCATCCATCGAAAGGGCCGCCGTAAACAAGCTTCAAAGGGTGCCGAACGACTCGTTCAATTAGCGGGACGATTCCCGGCCGCCGCCGCCGCCGCCGTCTTCCAAAGAAGAAGCTGCACTTGTGGTCTCCCGAACTGCTCACGGTGTCGTGGCGGCAAGACGCCGCACCCTCCGGCCAGGGGGGAACAATACATGGCGGACACAGGCCGCCAACCCGTTTGGTGACTAAAAAGGAACATCAAAAGGAACGCCGATCCATTGTCAGACCTGGCGCCGTTCCTAACAGTAGGCAGCCGTTCCTAACAGTAGGCAGCCGGTCGTTCGGTTTGGTTTGAAGATTAAAGGAGCGCCGCTCCCTCGTCAGCTCGGGCGCCGGTCACAACAGCTCGTCCGCCGGCGGGAGAAGCGACCTGAGGGTGACCAGCTGCACAGGTTGCCCGAAGTGTCGCTGTGTAGTGCTGGCTTCCAGGCCACTGCTGATGACGCTCAGCCAAGGACTCTTTCCCTCTCGTTCCTTGTGGCTCCCCTCTGGGAAAAGCATTCATACACACCACCACAGGCACGGGAGAGCACCCTGCCCGCACTGAGACACGTCGAGTCCGACAAATTATCCAAAAGCAACCTTACTTGAGCAGTATTACCAAACACAAAGCAGCAATCGGGACGTTTCTCTGAGGTTTCACCAAAACTCCTAATCCCGATCCGATAATAATCTTCCCATCAAACTGCTTTCAAGAAAACTAACTGTCAAGTGATGCGCTCACCGTGGCATACCCGAGTGCTTGCGTGAGTAATCCGCCGTAACCCACCAGGTATCATACTCATAAAATAAAGCATTTTACTTCACGCTATCTTTTAGTTCCCGAAATTTAGTGCCGCCAAAGCCAGTCGTCAATTCCTTTTGAGAAGACGAAAGCATAACTGCCGTGCTGTACCTGCATCAGGAACATCTTTATTATACATCCGCAAACGCACATCACAGTGCTATAGTGCTCCTGCATGGATGAACCACTCATTAACTCTCGTGAGGTTACCACTCTACACTCAAGCTCATGAACTAAAACGTACACGTAAACCCACGAATACCTTTCCTTACTTCAACACCGGAGACATGCGAACAAAACAAAAAATAACAACAAAAAAACTTTCGCATGAATCCTGAAAACCTCGCAAGAATATCCTTGCGTCCGTGCGCTCACTCAAAATTCGTCTCTAACGTCGGTCCTACTTGACAAACGCCCCTAACGTGTCGTTATACTGCCGCAAAACGGTTACCTTTAAAACCAATACATACAAAGCTTAAAAAATAAACAGCATGGTACCTGCTACGTAAACGCTATCTAGTAGCAGAAGTACAAAACACATTCCAAAAGGAAAACTGACCTAAACAGTCAAAACAGATATTCAAAACTAAAAAATACAAATCCGCGGGAGAGCCCTCCGAAACGCTTACCGCTGTCACTTAATTTTGAGACGAACGCGCGGCGTCGCGTCCTGTGGGTCTTTCTAGGCGAACGGGAATGGAACAATGGCAAAACCCATTCGCTTCGCCTCCGACCCCCGCAAAGCTCTGCGCTGACAACCTGCGTTCTTACTCTCGCTGAGTACCTCGCACTCCCGCAGTCCATCAAACATGCCGTCGATAGAGCGACGAAAGGGTCTGCCTTTCTACCCAACGTGCTTTTTTTTTTTTCGTTTTGTCCGGCGGCTCGGACGCATACAAACCAACTCCGGTGCCGATGACAAACGCCTAATTCTGTACGCTCTAATGCGTGTCACTATCCTTCCAATAGATCTCCTTACAACGCATATCGGCAACTAAAACGATAGAGTGCTAACGAAAACAAAGTACAAACGAGTTATTTACAAAATCACTAAAACAAACAAAATGTTCCTTTCAACAGTCCCGAGTCGACGTTTTCTGACAGGCTAACAGCTGTTCTCACTAACTTTTAGTCTAACTCGTGGTGGTCGCGCCCGGAACGATTTTCTCGAGAAGCGGGGTCTACAACACGCGTCAATCGCCCTGCTACCGAACCCCGCGACGTTCCTCGAAGCCGACTTGCTGTCGCTTCCTGCCCCTCGAAAACCACCGACTCTTTTGCCCCGCACCCCGTCCAATGCACCGCGAGAACAACGGAAGGGTCTCTTGCCCCTCGACCACTTACGCACACAATGCGCTTCTCTTTTCTTTGTTCTCTGGCCGCTTGGACGCTTGCGATACGGCAACTTTCTTGAAATTTCGCTCCGCCATTTGAATACATTCCTCAAACGCGTCGCGATTTTTGCCTGCCTGTTTTTACGGCGCTTTCTCCGTTTTGCACGTCTCTTGGTGCCGTCTACGGAGCCTTTCGCCCATCTCTGATGCTCACCAGCACCCACATGCTCATCTGATTTTTCGCGCGGACTGTCTGGATAATTGCCTAGCAATCTATCCTTCAAACACTGCCGCGTACGATGCGCTTTTCTTTTCCGGCGGTTCGGACGCATACGATACAGACCCGTCAGAGATGACAACGGCACTTTTCTCGCGATTTTACCACGCCGTTTGAAACCCTTACTCAAACGCGTTGTGCTCATCTCGAGCTTTGCCTTTTTGTTGCCCTTCGGACGCTTTCTCCCCTGTGCACGCTTCTTTGTGCGGACCTGGGAGCCTTTCGTCCTACTCTGACGTTCTTCATCACCGATATGCTCCTCCGCCGTCTCGCGCGCCCAGTCCTGATGATCACTTATCAGTTCATCGCTAGACCGCGGCCGCGTAGATTGCGCTTTTCTTTTCCTCACTCTCCGGCCGCTTAGACGCATGCGATTCGAGCCAGTCAGAGAAGACAACGGGCCTTTTCTCGCGAATCCGCCACGCCGTTTGAAGGTCCTCGTCAAACGCGCCGCGCTGATCGCGAGCCTTGCCGCGCTTCTGTTTTTCGGACGCTTTCTCCGTTTGGCACATTCCTTGGTGCCAAACCTGGAGCCTTTCGTCCGCCTCTGATGCTCATCAACATGGTCTACAGGGCTGCAAGGTTCGATGGAACACTCTGTTAATCTTAACTCCGTTTCCACCACCACGGAACCCTCACACCCTGCTGCGACCGCGAGCTCTTTTCCCTCAGAATGGGTTAAAACCTGTTCCATTCCCTTACAGGCACTAGCCTTTTCTTCGGCCTCAAACGGCACCGCCGCTATATCTACAGATATCAGACATGTAGCCTCCGCTTCAGTTGTAAACGGCACCGCCGTTACATCGCACCGTTCGTGCGCTACATCTACAACTTTCTGACCTGTAGCCTTCTCTTCAACCTTAAACGGCACCGCCGCTACCTTGCACCGCTCGTGCGCTACATCTACGGATTGACCACTCTGCTGCAATGCCACCCCTCTACGCCGAATCCTATCTATCTCTTCGTCTAATTCCTGCATCCTTTTCATATGTTCTTCATGCCTGCGCTCAGCTTCCAATTCCTCCTGGCGCCATCTTTCCTTTCTTTGCGCCCTTTGTACTTCCATATGTTCTTCATGCCTGCGCTCAGCTTCCAATTCCTCCTGGCGCCATCTTTCCTTTCTTTGCGCCCTTTTTACTTCCTCCTCCTGGTCCAATAAGTACATATTCCCGAAGTGCTCGATTTCCTCATTGTCACTATTGCTTTCGAGAATCACTTCGCGGAGTTTAGAAGCAGGCATATCATCATTAAAATCTAGCTCCAGATCCCAACACAGGTTCAGCAGGTTCTCTCTCGTCAATCTCGTAAGATCCATGGCGACTACTTTGCTTTGGCTCAGCTGTGACAAAACACAAACCCACCAGCGTTTCAATTCTGGGTCTAGAGAAATTGAAGCCTGGCAAATCTCACAGCGGAGACCACAAGCTTAAGCACCCAAGTAGCACTACGTGGCCAACATCCCTCTCTACTTGTTTCCTGTTAATTTTCACTCCTGCTTTTTACAACATCCTAAAATTTAACCCGCAACGTACCCTTAGAAATTTTGAAACATTACCACTTGTTCCTATTGAATCATCTAAGCTTTCCTGCTTTAGCGTACTTGCTCAGATAATCATCCAGTGCTGCCTTGTGCTGAGATAACAACCACAGTGGCCAGGCAGTTGTTGGTTATATCTATCTTTTAACGAATCTAGGCTAAAAGACTCGATATATCTCAAGCACAAAGCCAGGCACTCACCCCATTACGTGCGGTGGTGGTACGCTGCTTCGATCCCGCCGAGTTCCAGGGCTTTCGGCTGGCCTCCGGTACATGTCGCTCTCCGTCGCAGACTCGTATCCCACCGCTGCCAACCAGTTGTTGCGACCGGGGTTTCCAGACACCGGAGGTCCGGGATGAAGTTGTCGAGGCAGGAGGAAGAGAGACTTGAAGAGGGTTTATTTACAATATATACATTGCGAACTCCCTACACGGTGAGCCCTCAAACGTGGCAGGCCTCTACATGACTCCTAACATAGCGCTCCATGGTGCTTGGTTCTACATGGTTCTGCTCGGTTCTGCTCTGTTCTGCCTGGTTCTCTTCTCGAAAAAAAGCACCCCGAATGAGCCGTGGGGGCTCATTATAAAGGGTCTGTCCTCCCCAGATCCCTAGATCGGGGACCGCGTACAGAGGGCACCGTCCAACCACGGATCACACATTACCCGCGAGGGTGACGAGCACGCACGGTCCACGTGAACGTTCAAAATTGAAGCGTAAATTGAAGCGTGGTCACTGCACGGCCATGTGGCACGAACGCGGCTCCCCCCCCGTCAAGGTGTGTCGCTGGGCGAGGGGTCTGGAGTTGATGACTGCATCCATCGAAAGGGCCGCCGTAAACAAGCTTCAAAGGGTGCCGAACGACTCGTTCAATTAGCGGGACGATTCCCGGCCGCCGCCGCCGCCGCCGTCTTCCAAAGAAGAAGCTGCACTTGTGGTCTCCCGAACTGCTCACGGTGTCGTGGCGGCAAGACGCCGCACCCTCCGGCCAGGGGGGAACAATACATGGCGGACACAGGCCGCCAACCCGTTTGGTGACTAAAAAGGAACATCAAAAGGAACGCCGATCCATTGTCAGACCTGGCGCCGTTCCTAACAGTAGGCAGCCGGTCGTTCGGTTTGGTTTGAAGATTAAAGGAGCGCCGCTCCCTCGTCAGCTCGGGCGCCGGTCACAACACCATGCAGGAGCGCAAACAGTCACACGTTGTACAGTGCACTTTTAAGGGCGAAGCTCCTTATTAAGGCTGGGTCTGTACATCATTCTATGCATGTAGTAGTTGTAGTAGTAAATAGCCACCGGTGGCACACGCCCGCTATAAAGCGGGTATGTGCCGCAGGGGATGTTCGTTCGGGCGTCCATCCGTCCGTACGTCCGCACGTCCATGCATCCGTCCGTCCGTCCGTCCGTCTGCTAGAATGTTCGTCCGTACGTCCTTGCGTCCTTCTAGTGAACATTCCAAGTACCTCCATCTCCCATATCGCATCCCCTGTGGTACATACCCGCTCCAGCCAGGGTACAGTCTGGTTCTAAAGCACAGTCTGGTTTTGTGCTCAGCGTTCAGTGTTTTGTTTCTTTTTTTTGCTTGTTTCTTTAGTTCTCTCTTACTCTCGCAAACATTTTTCAAGGTGAGAGGGACGCGGCAGGAACGAAGTTTGACCGTCTATGTTAGTGTAACTCATCCCCTGACGAAGGGAGGACCGCTCCCGAAACTGTTGGGAAATAAATATATTTAACCTTGTTGACAACGCTCCCGTTGTGCGATATCCCATACCTTCACGAAGACTAACTGGCCCATTGAATTAATACTCCCAGTATAATATATATATATATATATATATATATATATATATATATATATATATATATATATATATATATATATATATATATATATATATATATATATATATATATATATATATATATATATATATATATATAAACAGCCAGAAGAAATGTTCGAAGATCAACATACACATGCTTAAACAACAAAACAATTTGTTTAAATAGACGTATAGTGTAAACGTGCTTTGATGCGTGCTCAACTTTTGCATAACACGCACGAGTAACTGCCTGCGCGAATATTGCATGATTGTGCACCGTGCATGCGACGCGTGGAGCAGCGTTTCGGACATCTGTATGGGACTTTTCCCCCATTTTAGGGATTAAAAGGAGCCCGTACACAATCCCGAACGTCCGTGCGCGACGCAGTGCTTAATCCGCCTGAAGCCTTTTCCGTACTCGCCGCAGCCGTGTTCAATCCCGTGGCGTGTAGTCCTAATTCTATGGCTTCAAACTGTTCATACGCGAAGGTTTTGACGGTCAGGGAAATGAAATAAATATCGCGGAAGTGGCGTTACGTTGCTCCGCAGCACGCACGCAAGCGCCACGATGTGCTTGTTATACATATCAGCCCCCCCCTTCCCCCCTATTTTTTTCTCATTTTTTTTTCAGTGCTCCGAGTGAAGCTGCCACGATTTCGTGCGCATAACTTTGGCAAGCAAATTAAAAAAATCTTGCCGTCAACGCACGCTAGGCCCTTTTTTTCTTCTCTTTGGCCTTTTATGAAGCGCCTATAGCACGTCCATAATGCTTATGTTTGCCTAAGGGCGCTCTAAACATTAGTTAGTCCCCGTTCAGTGACATAAAGAAACAAAACAGAAACTGCGGTGTTGTACTAAAACCGAGTCTACAGATTGATAAGCGTGGATTGTGTACGTATGGCACATGATTTTGTAAAGCGCGCGTTAATTTTTCTCCCTCAAACGGGACGTCGAGAAGCGTCATTGGAGTTTGCAAGGCCTTGCGTCAGAGTTTGTCAACTGGGCCGATGCGCCTGTAGGTTTAGTCTTATATTGCTTGATGATGATGGAGAAGAAAAAAAACATTTGATTATAGAAGTTAAGTACAGGGACTGCACAAAAGCTAAAGGAGCTCATCAACAACGCCAAAAATGTTCCCAAACAACTCAAGGAAGATAGGCTCTGATGTTTTACGTGCCTAAAGTATACGATCGCGTGATGAGGCTCGCTGTGTGGGTGACCTGGCATCATTTTTTTATCCCTCAGGTTCTTTGACCTTGCACTTAAATCAACATACACGCGGATAGCACTGACTTATTGATTGATATGTGGGGTTTAACGTCCCAAACCCACCACATGACTATGAGAGACGCCGTAGTGGAGGGCTCCGGAAATTTCGACCTCCTGGGGTTCTTTAACGTGCACCCAAATCTGAGCACACGGGCCTACAACATTTCCGCCTCCATCGGAAATGCAGCCGCCGCAGCAGGGATTCTAACCCTCGACCTGCTGGTCAGCAGCCGAGTACCTCAGCCACTAGACCACCGCGGCGGGGCACGCGGATAGCATTGCGCCACCGCTCACGGAAATTCGGCCGCCGTAGAAGAACCTGTGTCTTTGAGTTTCTAAAGCAGCGCGACATCTTCTAGCTGCAACGGCAGGTAAAAGGCACGATTTGTTTGGTCTAGAATAGCTATTGAATGAAGACACCTCCCCAGAACGTTATTATTTTTCGATTCCTAGCTAGAAAAAACAGAACGAAAATACCCTTAACATTTATGGTCAGTCTGCCGTCGAGGATTAGTAAAGTCACTGGATCGGTAAGTGATCTCTTTCGTTTCGAAAAAGTGACCCGAGATTTACAGGTTCATGAATTGATATTTTTAGAAAGCAACGCAGTCATTTTTGTCTTGATAATCGAATATTTGTCTGGAGTTGCGGCGACGCTGCTGATATAGTATGCGCCGTATATAGAGACAGTTAGTGTGAGAATTCGCACACGGTTTCGCAGACCACCATACTCTGTTAATGCGTTGCCTTTGGTTTAAATCCATTCGCGCGAATTCAGGCTGCCTATATCTTTTTAGTAATTGTATAATACACGCGTATAGGACTAATTCAATGTATAGAGTTTGTTTTGTTCTTTTTATTGACGTATTCTGGCAACCGAATTGCCCGCGTATGTACGTCGCCACTTCTGCGCAAGAATCGCAGCACATTATCGCTGATATGCAGTGACTTGCCGTGCCCAGAGACGACGCTCCCATCGGCTTTCTCAAGTGAAGGTGAAGCGTTGAGTAAAGGGACTTTCTAGAATACGGGGGTAAGAGTCGCGGCTCTAGTTTTATAGCAAGTGCGGCAGTGGCGCGTCTTGGCAACCGCGCTGCGCATGCAGGCGGCGCGCCATATTTCGCCGCTGGCATTAGCGCGCGAAATTTTTTATTTGCTTTTTTTTCTCTACAAAACGCGCTCTCTCTGTCTGTAGCAGGCACGGAGTGTTCAATGCTCGGCACTGTTTAAAAATACCCGCCAGAACTTCGCGTGGGGGCCCCCGGACAGCCATGCGTAGCATCTCCGTGTGCCGCTTGATACCCGTTACTGCCACCCTCTGTATGTGTGTGGCTGTGTAGCGCTAAAACAGGATTAGGGTTTTGCAGGGTGAAATAAGTCCTAAAGAGTGACCTTGCGTTTGCACCGCTTATGAACAGCTGTTAGAGCATGTACTCGTATACAATTCTATAGCGAGGTTTAAACTCGACCTTGCATCTTCTTATGGACAAAACAAAAGAACAATAAAAACCACCTCATCTTCATTTACTTCCTCAGCTACTGCAGGTTGAATTGTTGGGTGTATTGCTTCTAAAAAAACAATATAATGACGTTGATCCATGCTGTACTATAGGCAATTCTGAGTGTATTTCGACTACCGTGGGCATCCTTATAAGGGCCACTTGAATGATCTAGGCACACTCGTGAGTTGTAATTTCGCCCCGGCCGAAATGCGGTGGATTCGGACTCGCTTCCACGCCCGGAGTGTCACAACGCCATAGTCGCTAATCTATACCCACAGATCAGTGTCCATTACTATGGTCGATGAATGCGGTGGCCTCTGCGCACGCGTTTCAGAGGAGTGTGTGATTCGAACGAACAACCCCGATGATGTTTTGAACAGGACCGAACTCACGAACAAGCTCATTGTATACCTCAGCATATTGGGTCCTATTCATTTATTTTCTGTATTTATATTTATTTTACCCTCAGGGCGCCCTAAAAGAATACAGAATGGAGTGGGTAATACAGGAACAATAAAAATGCAGAAAATAGAACATATAATGATGATGATGATGATATGTGGGGTTTAACGTCCCAAAACCACCATATGATTACGAGAGACGCCGTAGTAGATCGAGGGCTCCGGAAATTTCGACCACCTGGGGTTCTTTAACGTGCACCCAAATCTGAGCACACGGGCCTACAACATTTCCGCCTCCATCGGAAATGCAGACGCCGCAGCCGGGATTTGAACCCGCGACCTGCGGGTCAGCAGTCGAGTACCTTAGCCACTAGACAACCGCGGCGGGGCTATAAATACAACAAATCGACGAGGATACATGTTCAAACAACACTAAGCTATTACAGGATGAATACATAATCGGTTCGTGCAGCCTTGAATGATGACGCGTCGTCGACGTTACAAGAGCCACTCGCCCACACGAGTGGCTTACTGCACGTCTGTGTTGCTCTGATCTCTGCGGCGCTGAATGAATTTCAAGAGAACGTGCATGGTATAATGTACCTCCATTGCATCTGTTGTGTGCCCGAGGGACTCAGACGTGCTGACCGCATATTACCTGTTTTCGTCGCGCTGCACATCTCTGCGCGTCAGGCGCGGTGAAAGCATTCACGCGCACCGGGTGTCCACAGGCCGGTATATTTTCGGCACATCGAAAGCGCATGGCTGCAGCGAGCGGTCAACGACTGCATGCTCGAGATTGCGGCCTGACTTGTTTGTGCGCGTCTCGGCACGTCCGCGCGTGTGTCACAGACCGCGATTGTTGATGAAAAAAAATGGTGTTTAGAAAGGAAACAAAGATTAACAAATAACGATGCGGACTCTACTGCGGTTGGGGAGTGCATGTTGCACCTACAACGTGCGTGGGCTGTGTCGTGCGAGGGCCTTGTTTCGTAGCGTCATCCGCCGCGGTGGTTTAGTGATTTTGGTGCTCGACTGCTGGCCGCGGGATTCAATCCCAGCCGTGACATTTAGGTGGAGGCATATAACACAGGAGGCCCGTGTGATCAAATTTGGGTTCACTTTAAACGTTAAGGGTAACTAACTGGATTCCCAGAGAAGGCAAGCGGGTTAGGGGGAAACAGAAGGTTAGGTGGGCAGATGAGATTAAGAAGTTTGCGGGTATAAATTGCCAGCAGCAAGCACAGGACCGCGTTGACTGGCGGAACATGGGAAAGGCCTTTGTCCTGCAGTGGATGTAGTCAGGCTAATGATGATAATGATGATGATGATGACGATGATGAACAACCGCACGCGGTCGAAAATTCCGGAGCACTCCAATGCGCGGTGCCTCTCATAATTATACTTCGTGGTTTTTAGACGTAACACCCAGGAACAATTTTCTTTAATTCTGTGGCGTTCCTCGTTTTGTTTTCTCTGTTAAGACGTGGAACGACTTTATTTCTGATCAGGCTATAGTGCACCGCACGGAGACTCCTAAGCTTGGCGTACTGAAGCCAACTGGACAAGAGCCACCGAGACTTCATGCTGCTGAGGAGACGGCGCGCGGGACGCGTGACAGATGTGGTGCAGATCTCCGAAATATCCCGTTCTGCCCGTTTCTTTATGCGCTGCGCATAGTTCTCTGCGCATGGACTTATTTGTGGAGCCGTTATTTCACAACGATTTTATGCAATATAGGCCGCTAAAGCGCAATAGCTCCGTTCTCGTGTTCCGCCGCGGTGGTGCACATGTAGCGCGTATACAGTGCTCGGCAGCTGCTGACTCGAAGATCAGGAGTTCGATCCCGGATGCATTAGTCGCACTTCGATGGGGGCGGAACGATAGCGGCCCGTCTTCTGTGCGATGACGTTTGAGAACACCGGTTGGTCGAAATTTCTGGAGGTGCTCCTCCACGGCGTGCTTCGTAGTCACATCGTGGTTTTGGTTCGTGAAAGTCCAGATATCAATCACTATTAACGTTATTATCAGCAGTTCTCTATTCCAGTATTTACGACAGTATACGCTGCGTACGGATTTGGGCGTTCCGATTCAGAACTGAAACGGCGTAAGGGAGTTTTCGAAATATATGACACGCCGTGGTATAGCTTCGAAGGTTAAGTGGCCACATTTAAGCGGAGGGCACCCGTATACTTATAGATCACTTGCGTGTTAAAAAAAAAAAAAAACACTGCGTGGTCCCGGATCTATAGTAACGTTGGCGTGCACGGCATCGACCTCAGGTCCCCAGATATACTGCTTGTCTCTTTGTGATATTGCGGTTTTATCACTCAAGACCGCAACATTGTGATTATAATAGCAAGGCTGTGTGGCTAGCCAGTTGTCTGCGTCGTGTCTGGGTAGTTTTCAAGTGCATACGCAAACTCGTCACATTCATATGTAAGGCATGTGCGATGTAAGTTAATGTGACGCAAATTAACATGCTCATTGTTTTCAGTTTTCTTTGGTGCTATAATGTATAGGTGACCTAGCCAATGCCTTATAGTGCCGCCTGACATATCACATACTTATTAAGCCATTATTAAGAACAGCATTGCGAGAAGTCGCAGACAAAAGTTGTTTGCGGATTCGTCCTTAAAGCGTATACTGTGTGGTCGAACACTGGCCCGAGGCAGCGTCACACGCACTAAATAGGCTCTTAGGTTGGGATTTATATATGTGCGTGCAATGACAAAGCTCGTTTATCCAATACCCACAGCTGTGTAATTCGTGGCAGCGCCTAACTGAATTAGACGAGGGTAAGCAAAGAGGGAGCACGAGTCTATAGCGGATTCCCCAGCTGCCTCATTTTAAACGTGCGGGAGTATATCTTGTGGTAAGTTTCGGCGGGCATTTGAAGCGCCGTCGGACCACCGTTACAATGTGGCTACATATTGGCGCACTATGCAACACTTAACGGCATCGCAGAATCTCACTTGTTCTCCACACATCGAACGTACATGCGACGTGACGTTGATTGGGTCAACTTTTACGCGAAACTAAATCGTTGTCGCCTATATACGGGTCACGTACACGCAAGAATTAAAAACAGACGGAAGGGTCTCAGCAGAGCTGAGGCGCGAATACAATAGCTGCTTCCGGGTGGCCTGAGACGATGTATGAGTATACTGAAGGCCATGTCTTATCTAATTTGCACCGCCCCGACGCGTTTCCGCGAAGACGTTTCTCTTTCCCCAATCACTCTTATATGAACGACACTGTTAATCGATTGCGCTGGCACTCTGGCCGATCCGCGGCATGCAGTTCGTTCTGCGCCGACCTGCTTATACGCTAATAACTTAGTCTGTAGCTCTAGTTCGTATGCAGACTTGATTTAGGCCTCGCGGGGAACAATACACGTTTTGTGTTTACGCACGCGTGATTTAATTATCCGTTCTTACGCCTCGGATGTGTCATATATATATATATATATATATATATATATATATATATATATATATATATATATATATATATATATATGGTCGCGCGCATTCTCTCTGCAGTTCCGTTAGTAGCCCTTGCTATCTGTTCAACTATTTATTGCTTGTTTGTGTCTGCCGGCCTCGCGGCGACCTTGAGGATAAGATTAGTGAGACTTGCATGCTGGGTCCATTCGTTAAGCAGAATAATGCATGCAGCGCCATCTCGCAGATGTGGTTTCAGTTCTGCGCGTACGAGCATAACCTCCGAGATTGGCAACGGTGCGCCGCCCCGGCTCATCTCGGAGTATAGACCGAAAGCGGTATAAGGCGTAATCTCCTAATCGACTTATTCGGCTATTCGCCCCGTTGACTTTGGTGAACCTTATTCTGCGACTTTGGTTCTATTGTAACTCGATCGTTTTCCTGCATGCGAAAGAACGCTTTGCACTCGGTTTAGAGACCATAAGTACATAATTTTTTCGAGAGTTACGGAAATTGACGAAGCACGCGAGCGCTACAGTGGTCCGGCTTCGTAGTTGAGGATCGAGCGATATCGCTGAAATTGTTCAGAATAACGTTCTGTGCGTAATGTACGTTCATTGTCCTCGTGCGATTTCGACTGCATGTAACTTCGTTACGCGCCAACATATTCCGTGTGAGTTCCTGCCAAATTTGGTTTGGTTATGTGACTAGGTTTAATGCTAACATGAGATTTTATTTTACGCCTTTGTTGAGATTTTCGTGTGAGTTGGCAATTGCGGCAATTTTCACGTGATTTTTTAAAAAATCTCTGCGATGTCTTCTGCATTACATTTTCCGCGAAAAGGTGTAAAGGCGGCTTTGTATATAATGATACCAACGTGTCCGAAACAACAAGTGTTAATAAATGTATGCAATTACCCACAATCGGTAATACTAACGCGTCCTCATTCCCACTGTATTCAACCAGTGGCGTCATGTCGTGGAAACGTGAACGCAAGCTGTGGGTGAACAAATAAGTGGATATATAAAAATCGTTCAGTCGTCGTCACAGCCCGCATCATCGATCACCTTTAAGATAAGAGTCTTTCCGGGACGAATAAAGATGAACGCGGTGGTCAGGCGAAGTCCGAGCAATACCAGCAAGCAGCAACGGTATAAGACTCGTCTTATACCGTTGCTGCTTGAGGTGAAAGGCTGGACGTCCGTTCGAAAACCGACGTACGAGGCGTGCATCAGTGAGAGCAGTCAGAAGTAACGACGTGTTACATTGTGTGCCTTAGCCTACCATTTCATCCCGCGGTGAGCCTGTGTCGAAATACACTGTTTATGTTGTGTTAAAATTCTCGTTTACTGTTGGAACATATCCTAGAGGTTATATGTGTCAGAGCGCAATGAAGAAAACCTTCCCCAACGCGGGCTCCAATCGAATTTCTCTTTGGCTTTTGCTTTTCTTTTTGAAACGAGCGCATGTTGGAAGCGTACATCTAAAAGAACGACTGTAGATAAAGAAAAATGTGCATTGCGAAATAACGTGAAATGGAGGCAGACGCGCCGAGCCGCCCATACTGCGCTGAAAATGCGCGGCATTTTTATTCTTCATTTTACCGATCTATTGAGCACTGCTCAAAAAGTCTTGTTGAAAATTGGCCCCTTTGAACAAACGCGTTGTGCAGTACTTTCTATGTATATACAGAAACGAGTCGTTCCCCTAAGCGTTTTTGTTTCCAACCGAGAAACCAACGGTGAGGCATGATGAGCGGCGCTCAGCGATGAGGCCACCGTGTCACGCGTGAAGAATGAGGGGGCTGTTGCCGCGTGGCGGGGCCGAAAACCACGCGCACGCCTGGTCGCGTTAGAGGACGCATTACGTTACTCCGGCTTTTTTTCGGGGCTATAAAAAAAAGCGTCCCAGAGGCGCGGCGCGACGAAACTGGAGTGCTCGGAAAGAAAGGTTGGTTGGGGGTTGAACGCTGCTGGAGCAAGGTGAGTGAACTTTCGGAAGAGGGACGCTTGTGCCGAGAGGACGATGCTTCGCGCCTGCAGGGCGTCCGCGCGACCTGTAGCAAGTGGAGAGAGAGAGAAAGAAAGAGAGAGATTGCGTGCCCTTGTCGCGCGTCGCAGCGGTGACGTATGCCCCTGGCGCGCGTTGCATCCGTGAGCGGCGACGGATTGAGAAGGCCGCGTCGCGAAGGGACGTACGTGGGGTGCGAAGAGGGCGAGGGTGGAGACTGAACGGTGAGGTCTAGGGCGGCGCTGTGTAGTACGGTGTATCTGGCTCATCTGTGATGCGTGGGAGTCGATCCACGTATACACGCTATCGTCTAGCTGCTGCTTCGCTTCTGTGACGGCGGCGGCCTCCGTTCGGTGCAATGGTCTAGAAGAAGCCCAGCAAGCGACGCGTGAAAGAAGCGAGAAATGTTACGTAGGAGGACTATTCGGTCCAGCTCCTCGCGAATGGGAAGAAGGGGATTAAACGAGCTTCCGCCGACCGATTCTCGTCGTCGGAGTGGTGGCCGCTGTGTCGAGGATTAGCCAGCTGTGGAAGAGAGAGAGAGAGAAAGAGGCAGCGAGATATTGTTAAAAAAAGAGAGAAGAGAGAGAACATTTCGAGCCTTCTCAAAGGGCTCTTGCTTAGAGCGCATTACGAGGCTTTGCGAGGACGAAGTTTGTCGAGTACAACGTACAGAAGGATGGAAAAGACGGCTAGCATTTCTTGACTATTAAATGCTTGTCTCTGCTTATCTTTCACCTCTCTGTCCAGTTCGAAGTATACGACTAAGGAAATAACACGCCTTCGTGCTGGACAAACATGGTTCCGCTCATGCCGCTTATACGCTATCTCAATATCTGAAGAATATCTGAAGAATGGATGCGCGCGTAACTTGGCGCACAACGTAAACCAGTATTGTGTGCATGCCTTCAGATCTCTCCAGTATACATATAACCTTTATACTAAGTAGATAGAGTGTTTATTGGTTGTTTGGTTGGTCAAACGTAATTTTTGAGAGCATATGGTGGACTGGCTTAAGCCGAACGTGGACGGTTGGGTACCCACAAAAGACGGTTTCAAGTTTCATGTTTGTTAGTGAAGTAGCTGTACACAAAATGTAGATATTTAGCAGACTACAGGGTCCCATAGTTCGAATACTGTACGGCGATACACGAAGAAGCATGCGTGTATTAAAAATGCAGCGGCAATTTAAGAAAACGTAATATCAACGACGCAGTGTGGTACTACAGCAATGACTGAACTATAAAAACAGCTAAATATAGTTATAAATAAAACAACAGAAAAATAAGAATACGATATAACTGCAAAATGAAAAGGGCAAGATTTGTGACGGCAGAAGAGATAATCTCGGAGCTTTTTTTTTTGTAAGTCTAAACGTTATATAGACTTGTCGACTTCAGACGCAATAGTTGACCAAACAACAAGCACTGATCTCGGTGGTAATGATCAGCAGGAATGCTCTATACCAGCACTCCGTTCTTATATGGAGTTGCTGGGTAATTGTCCAGTATATCTTTCGCTTTTATTATTATTATTTTTTCAGAGGCAGTGCCACTTCTCCTTCTTCTCCTTTTCTGAGTACTTCTGAGGTTTATTTATTAGGAGACATTAGAGGGATGAGTAAAATTAGCGACTTCCACTACTAACGTTGCGCAGTGACATGCTGGGTACCTTCGTTCGTACGAAAGTAAGTTTGCGAAAGGCCGTTAAAAGCTTACGCGCGTTCGTAACGGCCGCCATCAGGGATCGGGCAATCACTGCGGCACCTCTGTAGGCTGGTGCTTGGTGGCAGAGCCCTACGCTGCGACTAATTTCAGTGGACATCAGCGCCCACGGGACACGCTATTTTGAGGAAGCTTGGACAAATGCGCAGCCGTATATTCAGTCACACCTACGCAACGCCCGCATCGTGTACAGCACTGCGAGAACTTTAATCTAATCGGCTGCACTTAAAGTCGTACGTATACTGGAACAGTTTCGTCGTGAACCGTCGAAGTCTTTCGCTACGCCGCCATTTTTCGTTGCATATTTGTCTAGCGTAAAGAAGTTTGTTCGTTGGCCGATCCAGAAAAGTAGGCGCTCGCCCCCCCCCCCCCCCCCCACTAGTAAGCGTCACTCGTCCCCCCCCCCTTCAAGGCCTTCAACGCGTGTCCGCACTGGTCACTCCACACCATTCTTAAAAAAAAACGTAGCCCAGCAAAATGCAAAGGCTAAAGTGTGGTCCCCCGTATAGTTCATTCTAAGTCTTCCAATTTATTACGATTAGAAAACCGATAATACAAGGGAGTGGGACCCTCGTGAGCACAAGTTAGCGGTATTTATGATGTGGTCACAGTGGTGGCGTTGTAGTGATAGCAGTAGCTACCAAAAAAAAAGTCAGTACACCTCTCCGATTTTACTTCCGGAGACACCGAAAAAAATAAATAATAAGTGGCTGGATCCGCCCTTGAGTGGGCGTGAGATTATTAATTAGTCGTCGTTTTACGCTGCAGAGTCGGAAGTTAGCGAAGTACTCCCGGAATCGAAGTGCTCCAGGAATAATTTTCTATTATTTTTCTTTTTCGCCCGACACTGTCATGCGGGTGCCGTTCTTGTTTCACGTGTATTGCAAGCTTTACGCTTTTGGATAGTGCAGGCTCGTGTTTCATTGTGTGTGTGTGTGTGTGTGTGTGTGTGTGTGTGTGTGTGTGTGTGTGTGTGTGTGTGTGTGTGTGCGTACACACACACGCGCACACACTGTTATGCCAGCGAGTCCTCGTCAAACGTCCGTGCCTCTGAAAAAGGCAATCTGGGTCAAGGCCAGCCCGCAGTCCGCCCGGACGCAAACATCTCAACGGCGTGAACACGCGCGGCGCCTCTCTGGCCCACGTGCATTGAGTCAGCGGCGCACGTGACAGCGAGCCGGCGTCCTCGTGTCTGGTGGTCTGACGCATGGCGCGGCGACCCCATTGGAGGAATCTGCCCTGACGACCAGCGGCGCTTCTGATTGGACATTTTGGTTGGACCCGGTGTAAATAAAAGAAGCCCTGCGGCGCGTCGCGATCGGCGGTCCTATGGAGAGGAGTCCCCGTGTCGGAGAGCCGACATGTGTGTGAGTCGGGCGGCGGTTTTAGGCGAAAAGCTGACCTATGTGTTAGAGAGGAGAGCTCGGCTCTTCGAGTCTCTGTCGGCCCCAGTGCCGAAATTGTAACGCTTCTGTGTATATGCTGTACATAAACCTTGTTTAACTCACCGTCGTCTCGTCCGCTCGTCTTATCAGCTCTGCGCAGAAGCAGTCGCGAGCTGAGAAACATACGCTACCAAACGGCTGGTGACCTTCCCGGCGGAGTTGAAAGCAGTGGCGCCTGTGGGACCGGGTTGGCGTCGCCGTCTTTCGCAACAGTGGAGGTCAGCGGTGGGATTTCGGAGGTGGCTTCGCAACAGTGGTGGCTTCGGCGGGATCGGCCCGTCGTTCGCAACAACACACACACACAGAGAGAGAGAGAGGTTTTCTGTTTTGGCTATGCGGTCTGATTGCATTTGCGCAGTACGCAGAGATAAATAACCAAATAATGGTTGGCGTTTGGTGGATTCGGCCTTTCTGTGTGCGTATACAGAAGTGTCACAAGATCTTTCACATCTTCTGACTGGTGCGACATAGCAATGCATTTAACGTCGGTACGATTATGCATGGGCGGGATGAAGCTGAAACGAGGGCACTAAATAAGCAGATATTTAAGTGTCTTCCGATCACCGCGAATTTTCGGCTTCACGTATACAGTTGACCGCCTGTGACGCGAGAGTTTGATCGCTTGCTGCCGCCGCGGAGTTCTTAACTGATCTCGAGGGATGTCAAGTCATCCACGCGGTCGCAGATGCTTGAGAACACGCCAGCGCTGTTTTATGCCGCAGCGGGGTTTACTTGCTTTGCTTGTTTCGTTGCGTTGACTTTGGCACGCCATCGGATTTGACGGCAGCCCTATAGGAAGTGGGAGGGTGAGGTAGCGCAAAGCGCGACTGCCAAGGTTACATCCCTCCTCCTCCTGTTCTCGCCCAGATGTCGGAGCTGTCGTCGAAGTCGGCGCGACTGTTAAGTATATACGCTCAGTCGAGCTCCGTACGCCGCACGTCGAAACGCCCAAGGGCTGGCTGACTCAGGAAAGCGCCGTGGCCGTCGGAGACGTAATCGTAACCTCCGCGGCGGCGGGAGGTCGCGAAGTTGGCTTCGACTTGCGACGGCATCTGGCGCAGTGCGCGAGAAGCCACGTATGCGACGCCCTGTGCCGACCAACATATACACCGGCGGCTGACGACGCCGAAGCGCGCTCCATATACCCGTGCGGCTGAGTGTCGGCGTATATAGAACGTCGGCCTCGCCTGACAGTAACGCAGTAAATGGTGAGGCGCGGGGCCGACGGCTTTGGGAGTTCTCTCTAAACGCTCGGCCCATACTGCGATGTAACTAAAAAGGAAAGTCCGAAACTATCAAAATTAACGTTCCTTTTCATGCAGTGACGTGGTTGCGTGAATGCAAAAGAAACTTCATTAACGTGCTATTGTATAATTAGCCGACGTAGAGATTACATTGCCAGTGGAAAAAAAGAGGATGACCTTAATTTCAGGTCTGTCGGTCACGCCGTCAATTTCTGGGCACTCTCCCAAGCGACTATGAACTTCGTTCTGCCGAGCACCACGACAAAATGCACCTGCGCCTATTTACCAGACAGGTGACAGCAATTCTCTGCTTTCCATAGCAGTGGCGGATGCTCAACTATTTCACCGAGGCTGTGGTGGATTAAGGTACGCCCAGGGGCCTTCGCGCAACTTTATGGGGCTACCTTTCGAGATGAGTATCCAGAAAAAACCGAGCGCCAGGACGGTGTACTCCTCTACCCATTGCGAAAAACAGCTTGGTTCCTGGTCGGAATCGAAACCGGTACCTCCCGCATTGGAAGCGGATGCTCTATAACCATGTAGCCATCGCTGCGGTCGCTATGGTTAGAGCGTCCTGGATAACAGTGAAATTCGAAGGAAAAGATGAACAAAAATATAGAAAGCTCTGTCATTGGATGTTTAAATTAAATGAGGATAATGTTGCTGTTGAAGTGGTGGATATCGCATAGCCAACAATGGGCAACAGTTAATCAGCATGAGCCACTTGTATAGTATAGAGTGCGAGCAGCTATATGGTATTTGAATTCCGTTTGCATTCGTAATTTCGCCGGTACACAGAAGGTTGATGAGAAGCGATCCTGGAGGTGTTCAGAACGTATACGGGTCTTATTTCATGATGATGTCACTTTTCCTGACATAAACGCGACGGCATTGTCATTACTCTTCTAGTTATGTCCTGCGTTATGTGCTAGAGCTATCAAGGAGACCTGCCTATCAGGTTGGTGTATACCGTCAGTCGCCACTGTTCAGGTATTTCGTACCGCTGCAGACACGAACGTTTTGTGAAGCTTTTCCTGTCGGAAAGCGTCACCGTTAGAAACTGAAAGTGATCTGATAACGCTTGGTCAAAGATACTTCGTACAGAACGGCGCTATAAACTCGCCTCCATTCTTTCCATTATCAGTTTGAACGTGTGGAGAAACTAGGTCGATTTGACTGTGAGATGGCATCGTGCTTACCATTGTACCAGTCAGCTGAACCATACTGAGCGCTCCCAGGCGTGAACGAAAGGTGATCCTCGCCCCTCTACCTTGGTGCGTGAAATATGGCTTGAACATGGTACATGCTGATCCGGCAATAATTCGATGCAGGTTAAGTGATGGGATGTCGTGCTGCTGAGCCCAAGAACGTGCACATGGCTTCAATTCCCGGTCACGACGGCGGGAGGCAATCGAACCCACGACCACCTGAGGTTAAAGAACCAGATGGCTTAAATTAGAGCGAAGTTGCCCACTACGAAGTGCACCCTAATCGTGTTTCGTTTCGTGAAACCCCAGCAATTATTAGGTGAAATGACGGCTATTTTTACTGAGTTATTCGCGCGCTTGACGGTTGCAACTTCGTTACCGGCATGCGGGAACCGGCCAACACGAACATAGAAGTGGCTCGCTTCTGGTGTGAGCAAGACGCCCAGCCTCACAATTAAGCGTTCGAGAGATTTAATCAAAGCTCGCGCTTCGGTATGACTCGGGTGTCGCGCGAGACACGGGCATTGATAATCGGTGTCGCTGCAGGGGCGAGACATTCCACACTATAGCGCGGCGGCTGCTCCATATTTCACCCGTCAGAATACAACATGCACGGGGACTGTGCTTTGGCGCACGCTTGGTATGTAGGTTACACACGCGTGTCGCGGCCTTTCTTGTCAGTGGGACGGTCGCGCAAGCCGCTGCGCTGTCCAATGTAGTCACCTTTTCGTAATGTGAACATTACCCGCCGCGGGAGTCTGGTGGTTATGCCGCTCGAGTGCCGACCGGACGGAAAGTCGCGGGATCGAATCCCAACCGAAGCGGCCGCATCTTGATGCGGGCGACATGCTATAGAGATTTCATCATCATCATCATCAACAACAACCTTACTACGTCCACTGCAGGACAAAGGCCTCTCCCATGTTCCGCCAGTTAACCCTGTCCTGTGCTTGCTGCTGGCCATTTATACCCCCAAACTCCTTAATCTCATCTGCCCACCTAACCTTCTGTCTCCCCCTACCCCGCTTTCCTTCTCTGGGAATCTAGAGATTTACGTGCACGTTAAAGAGCGCCAGATGGTCGAGAATTTCCAGAGCCGTCCACTCTGCGCCGTCCCTCACAATCATATGGTGGTTTTGGGACGCAAAACGACAACCATTGTTATGAACGTTGATCGGCGATACTGGTGTGAATAATAGGACGACCTTGGCTTGCAGCAACAGCTGGTATGGCATCCATGTTTCAAGTGCGCTGTTTTGCGACGCTTCCATGTGTATAGACCCTTTCACTGTTTGCAAATATAGGACCTTGGTAGCATCCGGTTTTGTCCGTCGATGTGCCTTAATAGCATCGGCGGACAACGAGAGCTTTAGAAAATGGCCCGCTGATATTCTACAGTTTCCTCTCCTTATTTGGCAAAGTATATTGAAATAAATGTTCTATTTGGATACATAAAAGTTAGAAAATATCCCCTTGTACTTCTCGCACGTTCCGTTTATGGGAAAAACGAAAGAGAGACTTTCCTTACCTTTGAAAAGAACTTGAAAACGTGCTTTCAGTTTCGACGTTATGAGGTAAATGAATTGACCGGAAGTTTTTTTTTTTTGGGGGTATAACGCTTGCAACCTTGAAACCGTCTATAGTCGCGCGCTGCCCGCTTAGCAATAGGTCCTCGTTGATTTCAGCTGCGAATCGCCCGTGCGTGCTCCAGGCCCATAGCCAGGAATTGGGGAGCTTTAGAATAGCGCACAGCAAGCCCTTGCGGTGCGGTCGCTGCCACTGCGCATGCGTCGTAGCGCGAGCCGCCGTTCGCGCTTGCGGCCCGCCCGCAGAAATTTCGAAATAGCGTGCGGCAATTGCGGCCCGCGACGCCCGCAAAGCGCTGTGTGTAGCTTCCGTGCATTTGGGTTTGCGGTCGGGGCTAAAGTCCCTAGACTTAGACCTTAGACTAAAGTCCCTAGGGGCAGCAAACGTACGCTATTCTAAATCTCTTATGGCGCCCGCAACCAAAGCAACGCTCGTAACACCTGCGAACGTTATTCTAAACCTCCCTATTATTTGCAGGGGGGGGGGGGGGGGGGGTAGGAGGGGAGGGGGCACTGGCTGAAGACGCTTACTATTCCAGAAAAGCACATATATTTTGTTATTTATTTTCGGTGAAACATCCCCTTCCCCCACATCAATATTCCGGGGGGAGGGGGGGGTGCAGCTACGGGCCTGGTACGCGCATGTACCACAGTGTTGAGCAAGGGAATAGCAGTGAGAAACCATGCCCACAGCAGAGAAAAAGACACGGACACAGAGGCACTTTCTATTTGCGCTGCTAGGCGGCAGCGCCGTCGATTATGCCATAGTGCCTATAATATGCATCGGTGGTGTAGACAACCGATTCCCAGGGGATTGCTATACAGCACTCTGCTGCGGGCACAACAAAAGTTGGAGCCATATTGCATTCTTCGAAGATGGGTGACCAGTGGAGGTGGCGGGCGCACTACCGTTTCTGCAGCTGTCGTCGTCGGCGTTCTTCGTAAGCGCTCAACTCCTCGGGTGTTCTCGAAATGCGCGCTCGATGCGTTCTTGCCGCGCACGACTGCGCCAGGACAGCGCATACACACTGTTGTGACCGGCGCCGGAGCTGAAGAGGGAGCGGCGCTCCTTTAATCTTCAAACAAGTAACCGAGCGACCGGCTGCCTACTGTTAGGACCGGCGCCAGGTCTGACAATGGATCGGCGTTCCTTTTGATGTTCCTTTTTAGTCGCCAAACGGGTTGGCGGCCTGTGTCCGCCATGTATTGTTCCCCCCTGGCCGGAGGGTGCGGCGTCTTGCCGCCACGACACCGTGAGCAGTTCGGGAGACCACAAGTGCAGCTTCTTCTTTGGAAGATGACGGCGGCGGCGGCGGCCGGAAATCGTCCCGCTAATTGAACGAGTCGTTCGGCGACCATTTGAAGCTTGTTTACGGCGGCCCTTTCGATGGATGCAGTCATCAACTTCAGACCCCTCGCCCAGCGACACCCCTTGACGAGGAGGAGCCACGTTCGTGCCACATGGCCGTGCAGTGACCACGCTTCAATTTTGAACGTTCACGTGGACCGTGCGTGCTCGTCACCCTCGCGGGTAATGTGTGATCCGTGGTTGGACGGTGCCCTCTGTACGCGGTCCCCGATCTAGGGATCTGGGGAGGACAGACCCTTTATAATGAGCCCCCACGGCTCATTCGGTGTGCTTTTTTTCGAGAAGAGAACCAGGCAGAACAGAGCAGAACCGAGCAGAACCATGTAGAACCAAGCACCATGGAGCGCTATGTTAGGAGTCATGTAGAGGCCTGCCACGTTTGAGGGCTCACCGTGTAGGGAGTTCGCAATGTATATATTGTAAATAAACCCTCTTCAAGTCTCTCTTCCTCCTGCCTCGACAACTTCATCCCGGACCCCCGGTGTCTGGAAACCCCGGTCGCAACAACTGGTTGGCAGCGGTGGGATACGAGTCTGCGACGGAGAGCGACATGTACCGGAGGCCAGCCGAAAGCCCTGGAACTCGGCGGGATCGAAGCAGCGTACCACCACCGCACGTAATGGGGTGAGTGCCTGGCTTTGTGCTTGAGATATATCGAGTCTTTTAGCCTAGATTCGTTAAAAGATAGATATAACCAACAACTGCCTGGCCACTGTGGTTGTTATCTCAGCACAAGGCAGCACTGGATGATTATCTGAGCAAGTACGCTAAAGCAGGAAAGCTTAGATGATTCAATAGGAACAAGTGGTAATGTTTCAAAATTTCTAAGGGTACGTTGCGGGTTAAATTTTAGGATGTTGTAAAAAGCAGGAGTGAAAAATTAACAAGAAAAAGTAGAGAGGGATGTTGGCCACGTAGTGCTACTTGGGTGCTTAAGCTTGTGGTCTCCGCTGTGAGATTTGCCAGGCTTCAATTTCTCTAGACCCAGAATTGAAACGCTGGTGGGTTTGTGTTTTGTCACAGCTGAGCCAAAGCAAAGTAGTCGCCATGGATCTTACGAGATTGACAAGAGAGAACCTGCTGAACCTGTGTTGGGATCTGGAGCTAGATTTTAATGATGATATGCCTGCTTCTAAACTCCGCGAAGTGATTCTCGAAAGCAATAGTGACAATGAGGAAATCGAGCACTTCGGGAATATGTACTTATTGGACCAGGAGGAGGAAGTACAAAGGGCGCAAAGAAAGGAAAGATGGCGCCAGGAGGAATTGGAAGCTGAGCGCAGGCATGAAGAACATATAAAAAGGATGCAGGAATTAGATGAAGAGATAGAAAGGCTTAATTGTGAATTGGTGGCATTGCAGCAGAGTGGTCAATCCATAGATGTAGCGCACGAACGGTGCGATGTAGCGGCGGTGCCATTTAAGACCGAAGCGAAGGCTACAGGTCAGACATCTGTAGATGAAGTGCACGAACGGTGCGACGTAGCGGCGGTGCCGATTAAGGCCGAAGAGAGGGCTACAGGTCAGAAATTTGCAGATGTACCGCACGAACGGTGCGTTTCAGCAGCGGTGCCGTTTAGGGCCGAAGAGAGTGCTGCGGGTCTGATATCTGTAGATATAGCGGCGGTGCCGTTTGAGGCCAAAGAGAAGGCTAGTGCCTGTAAGGGAATGGAACAGGTTTTAACCCATTCTGAGGGAAAAGAGCTCGCGGTCACAGCAGGGTGTGAGGGTTCCGTGGTGGTGGAAACGAAGTTAAGATTAACAGAGTGTTCCATCGAACCTTGCAGCCCTGTAGACCATGTTGATGAGCGTCAGAGGCGGACGAAAGGCTCCAGGTTTGGCACCAAGGAATGTGCCAAACGGAGAAAGCGTCCGAAAAACAGAAGCGCGGCAAGGCTCGCGATCAGCGCGGCGCGTTTGACGAGGACCTTCAAACGGCGTGGCGGATTTGCGAGAAAAGGCCCGTTGTCTTCTCTGACTGGCTTAAATCGCATGCGTCTGAGCGGCCGGAGAGTAAGGAACAGAAGTGCGCAATCTACGCGGCCGCGGTCTAACGATGAACTGATAGGCAATCATCAGGACTGGGCGCGCGAGATGGCGGAGGAGCATATCGGTGATGAAGAACGTCAGAGTAGGACGAAAGGCTCCCAGGTCCGCACAAAGAAGCGTGCACAGGGGAGAGAGCGTCCGAAGGGCAACAAAAAGGCAAAGCTCGAGATGAGCACAACGCGTTTGAGTAAGGGTTTCAAACGGCGTGGTAAAATCGCGAGAAAAGTGCCGTTGTCATCTCTGACGGGTCTGTATCGTATGCGTCCGAACCGCCGGAAAAGAAAAGCGCATCGTACGCGGCAGTGTTTGAAGGATAGATTGCTAGGCAATTATCCAGACAGTCCGCGCGAAAAATCAGATGAGCATGTGGGTGCTGGTGAGCATCAGAGATGGGCGAAAGGCTCCGTAGACGGCACCAAGAGACGTGCAAAACGGAGAAAGCGCCGTAAAAACAGGCAGGCAAAAATCGCGACGCGTTTGAGGAATGTATTCAAATGGCGGAGCGAAATTTCAAGAAAGTTGCCGTATCGCAAGCGTCCAAGCGGCCAGAGAACAAAGAAAAGAGAAGCGCATTGTGTGCGTAAGTGGTCGAGGGGCAAGAGACCCTTCCGTTGTTCTCGCGGTGCATTGGACGGGGTGCGGGGCAAAAGAGTCGGTGGTTTTCGAGGGGCAGGAAGCGACAGCAAGTCGGCTTCGAGGAACGTCGCGGGGTTCGGTAGCAGGGCGATTGACGCGTGTTGTAGACCCCGCTTCTCGAGAAAATCGTTCCGGGCGCGACCACCGCGAGTTCGACTCAGAGTTGTTGCGAACAGCTGTTAGCCTCTCGGAAAACGTCGACTCGGGACTGTTGAAAGGAACATTTTGTTTGTTTTTGTGATTTTGTAAATAACTCGTTTGTACTTTGTTTTCGTTAGCGCTCTATCATTTTGGTAGCCTATATGCGTTGTATAGATCTATTGGAAGGATAGTGACACGCATTAGAGCGTACAGAATTAGGCGTTTGTCATCGGCACCGGAGTTGGTTTGTATGCGTCCGAGCCGCCGGACAAAACGAAAAAAAAAAAAAAGCACGTTGGGTAGAAAGGCAGACCCTTTCGTCGCTCTATCGACGGCATGTTTGATGGACTGCGGGAGTGCGAGGTACTCAGCGAGAGTAAGAACGCAGGTTGTCAGCGCAGAGCTTTGCGGGGGTCGGAGGCGAAGCGAATGGGTTTTGCCATTGTTCCATTTCCCGTTCGCCTAGAAAGACCCACAGGACGCGACACCGCGCGTTAGTCCCAAAAAGGAGTAGACATCCGTGAGCTTTTGACGATGGTCATTAGTGGATTTATTTTGTTTTGAAATTTGCTTTTGACTGTTTAAGTTGTTTTGGATTTTAATGTGTTTTTTAAGAATCTCGTCTACCAAATAGTGTTTAGGTAACACATTTTTGGTTTTGTTCATTTCTTGGGCGTTGTACGTTTAGCTAAGGTAAGCGTTGTGCGATTGCATAAACGACACGCATAGGAGCCTGCGTCATGGTAGATACGTGTAAATGAGCAGGAGCAACGTTATGAACTAATTATGACTGAGCGTAGAGACGCAAAGTTATTGCTTGCGAGATTTTTCAGGATTCATGCGAAACTTTTTTTGTTGTTCATTTAATGTTTTGTTCGCATGTGTCCGGTGTGTAAGAAAAGCTAGCTCGTGAGTTTATATGTATGCTTTGTGAAAGTGGCAACAGCAAGGGAACGGTTAGGTGGTATCTCCTCCAGGCAGGCGCACTGTGATGTGCGTTTGCGGATGTATAATAAAGATGTTCCTAATGCAGGTGCAGCACGGCAGTTATGCTTTCGTCTTCTCAAAAGGAATTGACGACTGGCTTTGGCGGCACTAAATTTCGGGAACTAAAAGATAGCGTGAAGTAAAATGCTTCATTTTATGAGTATGATACCTGGTGGGTTACGGCGGATTACTCACGCAAGCACTCGGGTATGCCACGGTGAGCGCATCACTTGACAATTAGTTTTCTTGAAAGCAGTTTGATGGGAAGATTATTATCGGATCGGGATTAGGAGTTTTGGTGAAACCTCAGAGAAACGTCCCGATTGCTGCTTTGTGTTTGGTAATACTGCTTAAGTAAGGTTGCTTTTGGATAATTTGTCGGACTCGACGTGTCTCAGTGCGGGCAGGGTGCTCTCCCGTGCCTGTGGTGGTGTGTATGAATGCTTTTCCCAGAGGGGAGCCACAAGGAACAAGAGGGAAAGAGTCCTTGGCTGAGCGTCATCAGCAGTGGCCTGGAAGACAGCACTACACAGCGACACTTCGAGCAACCTGTGCAGCTGGTCACCCTCAGGTCGCTTCTCCCGCCGGCGGACGAGCTGTTGTGACCGGCGCCGGAGCTGAAGAGGGAGCGGCGCTCCTTTAATCTTCAAACAAGTAACCGAGCGACCGGCTGCCTACTGTTAGGACCGGCGCCAGGTCTGACAATGGATCGGCGTTCCTTTTGATGTTCCTTTTTAGTCGCCAAACGGGTTGGCGGCCTGTGTCCGCCATGTATTGTTCCCCCCTGGCCGGAGGGTGCGGCGTCTTGCCGCCACGACACCGTGAGCAGTTCGGGAGACCACAAGTGCAGCTTCTTCTTTGGAAGATGACGGCGGCGGCGGCGGCCGGAAATCGTCCCGCTAATTGAACGAGTCGTTCGGCGACCATTTGAAGCTTGTTTACGGCGGCCCTTTCGATGGATGCAGTCATCAACTTCAGACCCCTCGCCCAGCGACACCCCTTGACGAGGAGGAGCCACGTTCGTGCCACATGGCCGTGCAGTGACCACGCTTCAATTTTGAACGTTCACGTGGACCGTGCGTGCTCGTCACCCTCGCGGGTAATGTGTGATCCGTGGTTGGACGGTGCCCTCTGTACGCGGTCCCCGATCTAGGGATCTGGGGAGGACAGACCCTTTATAATGAGCCCCCACGGCTCATTCGGTGTGCTTTTTTTCGAGAAGAGAACCAGGCAGAACAGAGCAGAACCGAGCAGAACCATGTAGAACCAAGCACCATGGAGCGCTATGTTAGGAGTCATGTAGAGGCCTGCCACGTTTGAGGGCTCACCGTGTAGGGAGTTCGCAATGTATATATTGTAAATAAACCCTCTTCAAGTCTCTCTTCCTCCTGCCTCGACAACTTCATCCCGGACCCCCGGTGTCTGGAAACCCCGGTCGCAACAACACTCGACTGACGTGGCGAAGCACGTTCGAAAAGCGTGTCGCTCCAGTGAATGTTCCTGCACCTGGTTCGGTGTTGCGTTGCCTCCGGGATCGGCTGAACGTCGACTGATCCGTAGTGCCGATTGATGACGTCATCATTCGCTCGAAGGAAGACGCACGCGGTTGTTTCTGTTCGCAAAACGGACGCTGAAAAGTCAAGAAGGTGTGCCATTTACAGATCCGCTGTAAAAAAACATGTTGTGAACAGTTCGGTGTATATAAATACTACGAAAATGGGCCAGGCTATTTGCATCAAAACAGACAATTTTCTGTGCCAGTGCTTACTTTAAAGGGGTCCTGACACGGTAGCCCAACAGTTAGTGGTCTCTAGCGAAGATATAGAAGTAGAGGATCTCTTATGCCTATAGAGATATGAAAATTTGAGTGGGCTGCAAAAAAATACTTCAGTGCGAAACAGACCCTAGAAGTCGCCGGCTGTAAATCTCGCCCTCTGCCGGCGATTGCCATTTTGCCATGGCGTCTATGACGTCACATGCAGTAGAGAGCGGTGCCGTCGTCTTCAATACCACAGTAGCAGCCGATGCAAATCGTTCAATTCAGTGCTAAGCTGAAGAAAGCTAAAGTATCTCGATTTTACGCTCTGCTGACAACAGAAAGAAATCTCGTTCGCCGGAATGGAGACACAGAGAGCTGCTTGTTACGTCACGACTCGCGAGTGTGCCAATGTTGCCCGATTCTCAGGTCGCTCGCGCATTTGTAAAAAAAAAAATTACATTTTTAAATTAAGTGCTCGGCCAACCGCGCTAAAATTTCGCCAATTTTTATGTGAATGCTATAGGATCAAGCCACATAACACAGATTGTGATAGAAAATCGGGTGTCATGACCCCTTTGACGCAATGCGACCCGCCGAGCTATATGCCTTTACTTATCCATGGGCGAGGAGCTGTCACAGAAGTGGCCAGATCTGGACTGACACACTAATCACTAGTCGAGTGGTGAAAACGCTGGTGCCAAATCGCAGCACGCGAACCGAACAACCGTTCTTTAGCTGGCGTTGCTGCTGACACGCGAAATTTTGGCACTGCACGCACGACTGCTTCCATCTCCAAGCGACAGTGTTGCGCTACAACAGTGCATGACATTTCGTTATACCTCGTCAACTCGTTCGGTATTGGTGTGAACGCAGAGCATGTGAACACTCCATTCGGTCCGGAATAGAAAGCCGTCTATGTGCTTCGTAGGAAAACACCGTTTCGTCGCAATCGCCGTCGACGACATGCGTTTAGCCTTATATATCGATCGACTGCGTATAAGTACCTGTCTAAATTGGAAGGAGGTGATGTGTGTAGAACGGCAAACGATGGAATGGCCCGGAGGCCCCACCATTTTTGTGCGCGCCGCTTTGCGTCGCCACCGTTCCTCTCATCAGTGAACCGCTCCTCCGCCGCAGGTGCATCGTCATCGACAAGAACGAAGACGGTAATTGGCGTGGCGCCCTTTCTCTATGTGTGTATGCATTGTTTATAGACGGACACACGCGCGAAGAGAGGATTGTTTCATCGTCAGATCGATGCGGCACACGCTCGGGACTGGGACGACGTTTGTCGTCGCTGTTGCGTGCTGCTGCCAGAAGCGTGCATGTGGCCTCGTTGCCGCATCGACCGCCTCGTTTCCGCGACGGCGCTAATGAAAAGTAAACGCGACCTGCAGGCAGCCTTGTGTGAGCATAACTATGGGCCCCTTACGTGCGCGTACATACATACACGCACATACATACATACATACATACATACATACATACATACATACATACATACATACATACATACATACATACATACATACATACATACGCACACGTACGTGTTCGCACTTATAGGCATTTGGCCACGGAAGTTCACGGGACAAGGGAAAACGCCTAACTTATCCATCAAAAGTACACAACCCGAATCAATCATGGGTACACAACCCGTGATTCAGCCTGTGGTAGTTTGTGCATGCATGACCCGTTAAATTAGAGGTTTCACGCTTTAACTTCACATTTGCAAAACTTCGCGATGGTCTGCGTGCGTAAATGTATGCGTTTGTGTGTGACTGAGTGAGTACACACGCACACTGTTGTCACGCGGTGCGTTCACATGTGTGTGTGTGTGTGTGCGTGCGCGCCACCATCACTCCCGCTGTGTGCCAGAGGGCTCAACGTCGCGGTCGGCATATACAGCTACAGGCGAGGCGAAACGCCGTCGCATCCGGGCGTGGCTGCTTGCACGAGTGACGAATGACCCGTTGCGGAGAGATCGGCCGGCGCACGGTCGTTGGTACAAACTTGGAAGAGAGCCAGGAAGAAGCGGCCGAGGTATACATGCAGTAGAAGAGAAGATGCGGAGCAGACGCCCGAGAGAGGGAAGAAGAGGCTACGCGAACCACTGCGGATCGTTTATGGGAACAACAAAGGCAAATACCGCGCAGCGCTTCCGCAGCAACACCCTTTCTTGCTACAACAACAAAAACAAGCGGAACGAAGAGATGAAAAAAAAAAAAAAGGCTCGGCTATAAAGCAGCTCGAAGTGTCTGGCTATAAGATATACCGTTCTTGTCTAGTTGCCGTTTTTTTATTCGACTCTCGTCTTCGCGCTCGGGGCGATAGCGGCCGTACGGCTGTATAATTCGTAACGATGGATGTATACGACGAAGGAACCCTTTTTAGAGCTTTCCCAGTTTATACGCAGCACTGCAGCCGTGAGGAGGAGGAGGAGCGT